>NC_139562.1:14571882-14948069 GCF_965112155.1 Podarcis liolepis
TGTGTTAAAACGCACACGCTCTTCCATCACAGTCGGAATGTCTATCTGTCTTCTAAAACTTCTTTTAATTTGGGTCATACTTCTAAAAATCAGTAAAAGATGCAACCCCCCCCCCTTTCCAAGCTTTCAAAAAGATATTTTGAGACTTGCCGACGGCTTCATCACTCAGCCTCAGTTCCATCCTATTTTTCCTTTTGAAAAAAATGGGGGGGGGGCAGGGAACATCAACAACACCCTACCCCTAAGGGGGTGAATGAGATAAGAATTGCAAAGTACTTTGAGCCTTAAACATACCCTGTGAAAAATGATAAACAACAACACTGCTGCTATGAGACCGCCACTCACTGGCCAGTTTTTCGCATTCAGCGCTCAACTGGTCCAACATCTTTAAAAGATTATTCCCACCATTGCTTTTGGGCAGTGTGCAAAGAGAAGCCCTACCATGCAGTAGGGTTTAAAACAACAACAACTGGTGTGCAGTTTTCGCTACGATTTCTGGTGTATCATCTCACAGCGATCCACTTCTCAGCCAAGAAACGACCTTGTCCTCCTGTCTCTCTAAGTAGGGTTGCAAAACTACAACTCCGCGACTCGGCCTTTAAATGCACAGAAGGTGCACCCGCTCCAACCCTGGAATTTTTGTTCGTATGGTACACCTGAAAGCCCTGCTCCGTATAACACCAGTGAAAGCAGACAGGGGCATACAAAAAGGGTTGGGTGCAAGGCAGGAGAGCTGTTCCATCGCCTGCCCCATCAATAGGTCCTCTGGCCTAAGCTTTGCTGGGCGGCGTGTGCTGCCTCGCAGTGAGCTCTTACGGAGCCAGACTCTCTTTCCCTAGCATGCAAGCAGAACGCAACTTGACAGCAACAAGCAAAAGGGAGAAATGAGTGAAGGGAGAAGCAGGGACTAACTCGAGCCCAGGAACGGCAATATCAAAGGCTGTCAAGGAGGATGAGAGCCAGAGGGGAAAGCTGGAGGAGGTTGGGAGAGCCAGAGGCAATTGCTCTTGTTCATACAGAGATCTCATCACTTTTATTTTATTCCTTTTTATTCAGGCGGTTTCTATACCAGAACTGGGTAGGTGTTTCATCCCTATCGTGAACCAAAGTAAAAGAGCCAGGGAAGAGGGATTTGGGGAGCGAGGGGGGGGTCCAGCCTATTACTCGCCCTAAAAGCATGAAGAAGCCAATTAGGAAAGAAGCAGCATTTTACAAAAGGAGTTGCCTCCGATCGTCTTCAGGAAACAAATAGCAGCAAATAGTTAAATACCAAAGGATGCAACAAGTTACCGGGGGAGGGGAGGAGGAGTTTAACTGCAGTTCACATAAAAACAGAAAAATTCAATGACGAACTGTTTTGAATACGCACACCAACGTATTTTGAAAACAGGGCAATTTCTCATTCTCAAGCTCTCCTCTCAGTAATTAAGACGTGCCTGTTCAAAGGTCTGGTGCATAATGGGTGTCTCAATGTGGGTGCAGATTATCTCGTTGGAAACTCAATAAATGTGCTGAGCCTTCCTCCTTTTGATGGTCAATGCATCTGCATGTTGAAAGAACTCTGATGGTGCACTCCATTAAGAGAGAGGGTGGATTCGGTCACCCCATGTCAGTTCAACCAACTCATAGGGCAATGGGGAGATTTCCTACCCTTTGGCACCTAGTGATTGAAAGACTATTTCATGTGAGACACCATCTGAAGAAACATCCTGGTGATCAGATAATCTCCCTGCAAAAAATGGGTGCCTTTGGAACAATATGGCTCTCCAACTCCACCCAAAGAGAAAATGTGATATGGGTCTCAAATGACTGGGTGATTCTATGATAAATGCATCCTGTGTGCGAGAGGTGTATAACACACAGGTCCATTCACACAGAGAAAAATGAATGGGATATTTTAGAAATGAAGGGATATTCGTGCATCTAAGAAATGCACACAACCATCTTCAACACATGCAAAGGATTTTATTTTTTATTTTTTTGCAGCACAGTGGACAATGCTGGGTTCAGATGGACACCTTCCTTGATGCTCAGCCAACAGAAGGTTGTCAAGAATGGTCAACCTTTTAGGGCTGAAGACAAAAGCCACTCCTTTCTCTAGGAGACAGTTATACTCTATAGAAACTTTTGCTTTTTTTGAAAAGAGATGTTAATCATTAGCAGTCAAGAGCTCCTGCAGCTTTGCAGTCACAACTTCAGCCACTGGACTCCTCCAGATCGTGACCATCCATTCATCTTGATTTGCTTGGACAAAATGTATACAGAATCAATGTTATTGATCATCACCATCTGCTGAGTTGTTTGCAGGGAGTTTATACAATGACGAGCATTCCTCCTGCATTCTTCCTGATTTGCTTGTCAGATGCATTAATCATTTGCTCATTCCACATTTTTCAATGCATTTCCCCATCACTTTCCTAACAGCAAAAAGTCTGTTTCTTTTTCAAAGTGGATCTGCTTTGCGCTAGGGCAAGAAAGGGCTTGGAGCCGCTTCAAGCGCAAAAACCTATGTCTCCTGGTATGCACTTAAATCTCTCCCACAAAACTAGGGTGGACCGGAGATACCCTCTGGCATATCCAGCTCAAGAAGTGGAAAAGATATTCACTTGAGACTTTAAAAAGCCAAAAATGGGTAATACTGGACTAGATGGACCAATGGTTTGACTTCGTATAGTCATTGTTTCCACATGCACCATAAAGCCAGGCTTCGAGGTACTAATCCTTCCCATTCACAGTTCATGTTTAAAAAAACACACATTCGGGAATGAAATATAACAGAACACATTCACAACTTTAACAGGAGCCATTAAATGAATGGGTTTGGCATGGCATTATGGGAACAACAATGGGGTTTGGATACAATCCCTAACTGTCCCAATGCAGAAAGGTAAAGAATGATAAAAAGAAAGGCGGGGGAACCATCCTAACTCCCGCCGCGCAATCTCATTTCCTCGACATCCCTACAAATAGAACCAAGTTCTTCTGGCACTAAATAGCTGTGTATTCTCCGTAGCCAGGAGCCTCTCTCCAAAGGCAGATTAGCAACAGGAAGTAGTATAAAGGAGAAAAGGAAGCATCAGACTCAGTGGAAAGCCTTTAACACCCAATTAAGTTCTCCAGCTACACCCAGCAGAAAGGAAAAGGGGGGAAAGCCTTGCACTGTGTTCCAATCTGCCTCCCCAAGTTCAATTCCGAGAAATCTTCTGGAACATCAAGCAGCCCAGAGGACTGTTTTAAAATGAGATTGTATTATCATTCTACCGCCCTGACATTTCAAAGAGGGGAGGAATAGGTTGCACTGGAAGACAGAGGGGAGATCGCGATTCCTATAAACAATTTGCCAGCGTTTTAACTTTATTTCTGCTGCGTAAAGGGCTTGACCCTTTCAGCTATGGGTAGGGGAGAAACTTGACTCATTTAACATTCAAGTTGCCTGTTTTGCCATTTCCAAAACAACGCGTGAACTTAAAACACAGTCCTCCTATGAAACCTGCACTTCTCTGAATTTTGCAATGCAGTTCTCCCGCCAAGTAATACATATAAAAATGCAGGTGCTAGGATCATGTATGTCTAAAAATGCAAGTATTCGTGTAAACCACAGGAAGAAATGCATTATATTTGGGCAAAATAAAAAATTCCTTCCAGTAGCACCTTAAAGACCAACTAAGTTAGTTCTTGGTATGAGCTTTCGTGTGCATGCACATTTCTTCAGATACACTGAAACAGAAGTTGCCAGACCCTTCTATATAGTGAGAAGGTGGGGAGGGGTATTACTCAGAAGGGTGGTGGGAATGGGAGATTGGCAGATAGCTGAGATGAGCCTGTTGACGACTCTTAACGACTGTAATAGGTCTTACAGGAAAAGGCAAGGGGTGAGAAGGTGAGAAATGGCTTAGTCATTATATTTGGGAATACTGCTTACCAAAAAAAGGTGACTATTATGCAAAACTGCATGTTTCTTCAAGTGTGAAGAAATGGACTGATCCATGTGTGAGGTGAAGATTTCAGCGGGTTTGGGGAAACAGCAACAAAAATTACGAAAGGGAGAACCTCAAAACAGCACACAGAGGACTGAGCTTAGTCAAGTTGCCACAGAATGATGGCTGACTTCTGAGAGGAGGGGACAGGGAAATTGGGTGTCCCTGAAGAGGAGCACTCCACGCTGCAACATTTTGTTGCACTATAATGTGAAACCAGGATAGCATGATTGTCACTGGTGTGTAGGAGATGGGCCAGTATTGCCTCACGCCTTGTGTTCTACGTGTTCACGCTTTGTGTGTATGTACCAAAAAGTGTCGACACCTCTCTCTCAGCTCCTGCTAACTACAGCAAGTTGGACAAGTTGTTTCCCGTGAAATATTGCTGGGAAGACAGCCATACAAGTGTCCCTCGCTATTTGCTTATCTTAACCAAGAGTTGTATAAAAGTAAAATGGGTGGTTGTTGTGGACTCATTCAGATTATCAGAGCTGTTAAATAAAGCCATAAACTCAGATCTAAAGTGCACGTTCTTACAAGCTGAGCCTCGTAAAATAAATAAAGGGATGCTTTCTAATCAGTGACTTTCTTCTTTCCCAAACCACGTCAAAGCAGAAGTTAGTTGAAGGGACAACATATAGTGTTTTGACGCAGAATTCCTCAGGACCAGGAAGACTGGGGAACACTCTATTCCCTTGTTGCAAGTATACAGCTAAGAGGTGCCCTTCCTACTATCATTAGGGATCCTACATTTGGACACATAGAAATCCATCTTAAAGGGGGAAGAACAAGGATGTAAAAAGGCGTCATTTTCCACTTCACTCCATATTCGTTGCAAGCAGCACTGTTTTCCTTCCTCTGCAGTTCCATCTCTCTCCACGAACTAAATCACTTGTATTGCTGTCCACTGGGATGAAATTAGGTAACCTGTGCTATTTCAGCCCATTCATTTCAGTGCAAAGGAAACACAAGGCAAATGGAAGGAGGAAGCAGGGTGGATAAAAATCAATGATTTATTATTATTATTATTATTATTATTATTATTATTATTATTATTAAAATCGGATTTATTTGATTTAAATCAGATTTTTAAAATAAAATGCTTTTGGAGAAAAAAAATCTTTCTGAAGATAGTTTTCTATTTAAGTTACATTATAGTCCAAAGGCTATTCATCAGGAAATAAGGATTTGTTTTACATGTGTGCTAAAACTCAGTCTAAGGTTGTTGGTTTTTTTAAAAAAAATCATTTAACCATATCAGTTAACAAACATGGATACATATGCTATAATGTTATTGTTTCAGTTAAATAAATTGTTTAAATTGTTATTAAGGAAATGATTGTTTTTATCCTTCCAATAAAGTACAGCAGAAAAGTTGTCCAACTATAAACAGTTAACTTATTAAACCTCAAAATAATTTCATAATTATCTGTCAATGTATTTCTAATAGTATAGCCAAATCAATAATTTTTGATATAACTGTAAAAACTACTCTGAAAATTTATTATTCCAAAAATAAAACCTTCATCTGGTTGTAAATATTAAGATTATACTAGCAAGAACGAATCTTTCTGTAAAAAAAAAAAAATGATTTAAATCAAGTCTTACTGACTAGTGATTTAAATCAAGTCTTACTGACTAGTGATTTAAATTGTGATTTAAATTTAAATTGTTTTGATTTAAATCAAATCCACCCTAGGAGGAGAGGACCTAATCAATTACATATTATCTGCAGACTGAAAACAACAACAGCAAATATTGATTGTATCCACTGGACTGAATTCCAGTTACTCTGAATTCCACTTACTCTGAGATGAGTAAGTGAGCATTGGCAATTTCCACTCCTGCTTGTTTTCATCAGAATCCTCCAACTTCCCTAATGAAAAGGAAAACCTAAGACCATTCCCTTCTTGTGACCGCACAGCATTTGATGAGAGGAGCCCTATATAGGTGAAACCATCAAACAGCACATCTTAATCAACCCCAGGTTTCTAATTCAGGATAGCTTATGAAAGGAATCAAGATGGCTGAATAAGTGATGCCAGAAATTGCATGAAACCGTCCATTTTCTAACTAATCCTTTCCGTAAACGGTTCAGCTCCGCGACTGACTTGAAGCATCATGTCGCACTGGGGGTTGACCATTGAGTCTGTGTTAACCATCACAGCTGCTCAAGCCAGCCACTTTTATAGTGTATTCCAGAAGAGCTACAATTTTCAATAGAGAAGCCAGCACCCAGCATGGAAGCAAAGTGAGAATATAATCATCATCATCATCATCATCATCATCATCATTTATTTGTATCCCACCCTCCCTGGCCGGGAGTGGCTAACATCAGAAAAACAACACAATATGCATAAAAACAGACATCAATTAATTAAAATACATCTTAAAATTAATTCAGACAAGTTAAAATCTGGGCAGGTGGCAATTATCAGGTTGGAATTGAGATCAGAACTAACTGATCATACAAGGACCTGTGAGCGGCTTGGGGGCCTCCTTCGGGCTTGTTTTATACAAAAGAAAGTAAGTCAAACTGCACCCAGCCCAAAGGCCTGGCAGAACAGCTCCGTCTTGCAGGCCCTGTGGAAAGATTTCAAATCCCACAGTGCCTTGGTCTCTTGTGGGAGAGCGTTCCACCAGGTTGGGGCCACGGCCAAAAAGGAGCCTATGGAGACAGCTATAAGAGGTGTAGATTTGAAAGGATCGTCCTTTTGTTTCAGGCAGACCAAACATCCTTTGTGTGCCCACAGAACCCAGTTAGTTTTTTATTATTAGCTGCTGGTGGGCATTCCACGTCCTGCTTTAATTCCTGTGTTGTTTTGATGGGATTGTTTTACTGTGGACGTGGGTGGCACTGTGGGTTAAACCACAGAGCCTAGGACTTGACGATCAGAAGGTTGGCAGTTCAAATCCCCGCAACGGGGTGAGCTCCCATTGCTCGGTCCCTGCTTCTGCCAACCTAGCAGTTCGAAAGCACATCAAAGTGCAAGTAGATAAATAGGTACCGCTCTGGCGGGAAGGTAAACGGCGTTTCCGTGCACTGCTCTGGTTCGCCAGAAGTGGCTTAGTCATGCTGGCCACATGACCCAGAGGCTGTACGCCAGCTCCCTCGGCCAATAAACCGAGATGAGCGCCGCAAGCCCAGAGTCGGCCACGACTGGACCTAATGGTGAGGGGTCCCTTTACCTTTACCTTTACTGTGAGTAGCAGTCACTGGTAGCTTGATCCTCCTTGAATTTCATCTCCCTTTTAAAGGCATCGAGGTTTTGTGACTGACATAAACACCTTGTGTCAGGGAACTCCATAGTTTATGCACTGTGTGAAGAACTCTACGCAGTGCGTCTGTTCTGAATCTCCCACCATTCAGTTTCACTCGCTGACCCCGGATTGTATTATGAGGAGACAGGGGGGAAAGAACCCTCTGTGATCTTATACCATTCACTACACGATCCCTGACTGAGTCGGGGTCATTCATGGCATAAATCTAGGAAGCAGGAAGAAACAGCTGGAGGCCAGGCAGGGTGAACATTAAGACAATTAAGGGAGGGTTCAGGGCAAGATTCCAATTTTACCATAACGCAAGTTGCAACCCCCCCCCCAAAAAAATCCAAAGTACAGGCTATCTGATGCAGTCCTGATTTTTAACCCACGGGCATCCTCTGGGTAACTGCAAACACACACTCACTAAGGAAACTTGGCAGCAGAGTCATTGAAACACCTGAAGAAAGCCCGTAAAAATAAATTGAGCATCTGTAGAAGGACATCATGTTCATTTACGACAGCAATGAAATTTTATTTGCACCATTATGCATTATTTAGCATATGCTTGCTGCAAGCCTCGCAGAGACATTTGCTTTTCGGACAAGAGAAATGTCTATCTGAGCTTCCTTTCCTTCGCCCCTTTCCTTGCCAGATAGCAGTATAGGTTGTATTGTAAATTATAAATATTTCAAAGGAATTCTTAAAGCCACTTTTAGTGGCATCAACAAATCTAAGCATCTGTTGCCTTAGCGTGGCTCTAAGCCTGTTATGTCCGACAAGGCTAAGTTCATGGTGAAAACTTCCCAACTCGGGAAAGTCTATGCTTTATATATTATCATGTGTGTTTGATTATGTTCTATCTATTATCTCGGCTTGGTTGCTAAGAATGGATCCTTGGCTACGACCTGCATTTAGTCGATCAATAAAATTTCTGACTTGATTTGGGTAACACACTCCAAAATGCTCCAAGCTGGATTGCCCTCACTCTCAGGGTGCTTGCAATGGGAAAGGTAAACACAGAGCACTCTTGCTTTCTCTGACTGAAGCAAGGGAACCCTCAGATGCAACTCCCTTCAAACCCTCCACATCTCTATTCTGAACACTGCAGAGTCGGTTGACTGCCCCAGTTTCGTCCCTGCTCTGATTAGTTATCAGCACGGGGATGGAAGCGAGCGAGGGAGGGAGAGGAGCTCTGAACCCCTACCCTACGGCAAGGCGGATGCTGCCTGGATTTGCGTCACAGAGAGCAGGGGAGGGAGAGAGAGAAAAAAGTAGAACAGCTGGAAAGCTACAGTATTTCTCTGGGGGTTTTTGGGATTTTTTGCTGAGAGGGGGTGCAGTGTGTGTGTGTGTGTGTGTGTGTGTGAGAGAGAGAGAGAGAGAGAGAGAGAGAGAGAGAGAGAGAGAGAGAGAGAGAGAGAGATATTCTACTCCGTCTTGGGTGAATTATTTAGTTTCAGCTGTGCTTTGCTTTGAAGATACCATTTGCAGAACTCTGAATTTTTACACTCTTGGGGTCTTTCATTACCACGTAACAAATGGGCAGGCAGGCAGGATGGGGGCGGAATGAATTTAAATACATAAATTTGCCTGTCATTTTTCAAAAAGGAAATGTGGGCTGAAATCCCGCACGTGTCTCCGCAAGTGTCTTCAAGAGTTAGGATTGGCGTTGCTCAAGAGTACTTTCAACGGGCGAGGCGGGTTGGGGGAGATGGCCTAGATCGGTGAAACTAGCATCTGCCCCAGAATAAATTTAAATTTGTCACTGTTAGCACTTCTCCTGTGCCGCCCTACTTCCCCCATCTCCCACAAATCTCTTAAATGTGTGTTGACGGGTTTCAAGACCCAAGTTGAGAGACTAGTGGACAATGCAAGATTAAAACTGGGGGCGTCCCAGTCAACACGCTCGCCACTATGCAACACCACCTCGCGGCAGAGTCATGTCAAATATGTCCTCCTATCTGATATTCTAGTACAGTGGTACCTCTGGTTACATACTTAATTCGTTCCGGAGGTCCGTTCTTAACCTGAAACTGTTCTTAACCTGAAGCACCACTTTAGCTAATGGGGCCTCCCGCTGCCGCCACACCACCAGCATGCAATTTCTGTCCTCATTCTGAAGCAAAGGTCTTAACCCGAGGTACTATTTCGGGGTTAGCGCAGTCTGTAACCTGAAGTGTATGTAACCCAAGGTACCACTGTAGAAGAAGAAGAAGAGGAGGAGGAGGAGGAGGAGGAGGAGTTTGGATTTGATATCCCGCTTTATCACTACCCGAAGGAGTCTCAAAGCGGCTACCATTCTCCTTTCCCTTCCTCCCCCACAACAAACACTCTGTGAGGTGAGTGGGGCTGAGAGACCTCAGAGAAGTGTGACTAGCCCAAGGTCACCCAGCAGCTGCATGTGGAGGAGCAGGGAATCGAACCCGGTTCACCAGATTACGAGTCCACCGCTCTTAACCACTACACCACACTGGCTCTCAGTACTTCTTACTACTTAAGAAGTAAAGGTAATTACCAGCACTTTGCATTATGCTCAGAACAGAATTGTGCTTGGGAATAGCCAATGCACCTCGGACAATACTGAAGGCGTACGCCGCACAGGCCCCCGGATAAGCCCTGGCTCCCTCCTTTTGTACCAGCTGGAATGCAGAAATGGCTGCGTGTAGCATCTGCATTGCATCTAGCTTGGCCCAACGATATGCTGGACCACAGTCATCTCGCTAAGGATCTCCCGTCAGTTAACAGGAACCGCCCACTTGCCCTAGCCAGAGTTTCAGTCCGCTAACGATGCTCCAGAAAGTTTTAGGCCTTGTTCCATCCATGACTAGAGTTACTGGAATTAACTTCTGCATATTTCCATTTTTCGTATTGTTCTAAAATCTCTCTCCCTCACATGCACCCTTTTAATCATGGAGACAAATCGTTTAAACTTTTGGGTTTGGTTCTAGCAGAGGTCCAGCTACCATTATGCTTGGTTCTCGCTGAGTTCTGGTCTGGAAATGCTTTACTTCTGGTTCACGCTGGAAAACTATGCGGTTGATTAACAAAGTGCAATGGAATAAGTCAACTGGTCTGATTTATTACAATTAAGTGTCAGCCTCCGCTATTAAGCATTACAAGAAACGCTTGGAGGGAGAGTCCAGAACACTTAATACTCAATTTGTAACGTGTTTTTAATTTGTACAATTTAGTTGCAGTGGATTTCCCTCTTTAACCCTTGCATGCTGCTGCTTAGACCTTAAAGTGAATAAAACAGAAATCCAGACAATACCAAGGTACTCTTAGTTTGACCTGCGTAACTATGGTTTATCACAGAAGCAGCCACTAAATGTGGCAATACTTCATTTCTTCATGATAAGTTTGAGGGGGAAATCCGATGGCAAAGTCCATCAGGATGAGCAGATAAGGACGCAGTGGACCTCTGGTTGAGTCAGCCGATTCCTGGCTCAGCCAACTTTAAGTCCCCAACACCATCTCAGCCAAAGATACATTGGCATAACGTGTTCATCCCAGCTTCCAAAGTTGGCTGAGTCAAAGCTGGTCTTAAGTCTCAAAAAAGGTGTATTCCAGGGGCCTTGCAGGAGCAGGGAACCAGACAGATGGCCTTCTCGGTAGTGGCGCCCACCCTGTGGAACACCCTCCCTTCAGATGTGAAGGAAATAAGCAGCTATACTATCTTTAAAAGACATCTGAAGGCAGCCCTGTTCAGGGAAGTTTTTAATATTTAACACTGTATTGTTTTTAATACTTGATTGGGAGCCGCCCAGAGTGGCTGGAGATACTCAGCCAGATGGGCGGGGTATAAATTATTATTATTATTATTATTATTATTATTATTATTATTATTATTATTAGGACCAGAAGGCTGGACCTAGGCTGCATCCTGAGCTCTGTTAGGTGATCTGGCAATCCAATTGTTTTCCCTCTGCCAGGCTTAATCAGAGCAGCAGCCCCGCTGAATGCCCAGGGTTTGGATCTGGTGCAACTTTACCCCGGATTTTCTCACACCATCCTACACTAGCTTCTTGCGCATAGGTTTTCTCCCTTGGTTGCAGTCAATGACCATGTGTGGTACGTAGAATCATAGAATTGTGCCCTCTGAAGGGACTGCAAGGGTCATCTAGTCCAATGGAGGAATCTTTCACCCAACCCACAACCCTGAGATTAAGAGTCTCATGCTCTACCAACTGAGCTAGCCAGCCTCATCTTTGTCTCAAGAAAGAGTAAAAAGAAAGGAAAAGCAAAAAAGAAGATGATGAGGGTTAAAAGCTCAGCCTTTTTAGACTTTCCAGATTTCACATACTCTTTGAATCGTTTTTAAAGGAAAATAAAACAGTCCACATTAAGATAAGGAAGAGAGAGTGCTTATAAATTTAAAACATATCAAAACCATACACTGAACTTTGGGGAGGCAATAATTTTTAATATATTTTTTGCAACACTGAACAAACGGAAATATGTTTCGTCCATATCCTGTTCCTTTTGATCTTAAATAACACGTTCATTTTGACAATGTAGCAGCACTTCAAAGGGGGTTAACCAAACCCATATTTTGAAATGGAAACATGAACTTTATTTTTAGGGGGGTAGGCAGGGAAGAGTCTGTTCTGATGCTTAGTTTTAACAATTTTGAGTGAGAGAGAGAGAGAAAAGCTTGGTTTGGCTCCTTAATTTATCGATCCTTCTGAATATTATCATTATTATTATTATTATTAGGGGAGAGAGACCAGACATGATAAAAAGCAAGGTAGCTGAAAGCCATAGCCAAGTCAATTATGCGAATATCGGGGAAATCTTGTGCATACTTTGGCACCCAATAATGTAAAGGCACATTGCTGATAACCCATCTTCAGATGACAGCAGGTTATCAAACATACACACAAATGATCCTGCTAACATCAACATTTAGGTGACTCAACAAATGATATCAACAGCTTTTGCTACTTAGCAACCAACTGTTAAAAGTAAAACACAGAAAACAGAGGAAAAGAAATGATACCAAAAGGATATCATTTCAACACACCTAACACCGAAATTATCAAATGGCAGGGTGGGAGGACAGTAGATCAGGATCTACAGGTAGATTTCAGGTGATTTGCCGTAGATTGCTAAGGATTTCTGATTTCCAATAGCTTAGCAGTAGGAGCAACAAAACGACTCTTTGCTCGCTTCCCATGTCAATTTTTTACTGCTGAAATGAAAAACAAAAACTTTACGGTAAATTCCTGTGTGGAAAGGACTCCGAACAAATCCCAGGCTCAGAATTCTTTTTAAGTAAATGTACAAATACTTAGCTAGCATTCAAAACCATGCATTCTTTACCTTTCAAAATTTGTTAATGTAGATTTTTATCAGAATTCTTAAACTCTAAACACAGTATGCCGTTAGCAACAGGCTCTGACTGAGGGGTATTGGAACATGAGTTAAGAGGCAAAATAGATCCTGCGAGACAGAAGTCCAGCCACATGTTCAAGGGGAAAGCATTTGCAAAGAAATTCAGGGCTCCTGTGCACAGACTGGACTTCAGGCAGGTTCGATTTGTTAAGCCGAGGGGAGGAAAGCCAACACAGCTAAAAACGTGTAGCCTGCTTTGAAGAGATGACAATGGAGGCCAGTCCTCTGTCTGAAGGCAACCTTTGGGTAAAGCAAGTGTAACCTCAAAGGAAGAGGCAAAGGAGTTGACCCAACTCACTGAGTGAAGCAGGCAGTTTCTCTTCACCTACTGAAATACGCAAAACATAATCCATATTAAAAAAAACCCTCCAGTGTTAAAAGCCAGAAGCCTTTATCCCCACTCTCTTACCCTAACCAACTGATTTACCTCCAAGACCGGGAGAAGGAATACAGCACCATGCAGGCTATTTCTAAAAGAAACGAAATGCTTTGAACCTGTGCCATCTCAGCCGATCCCAAGTGTTCCAACGGTTTCAATAAGCATATTGCACACACTCAGGACTAGAAACTTGCTTTAGGACAAATGAAAGTTGACGTTCCCAGCAATCCAGGCAAATCCAAACACTCTGTGCCAAATGCAAAGCCAAAGGCTGAATGTGCTGCATGTGTGATCGGTCCTGAGGCTACCTTTTTCCAAGTCACCATCTCTTACGCTGGGTGTTGCTGGCAGACGTTAACAGATTTGGAAGACTAGAGTTTATAATAGCCTCAGTCCAGTATATCTGAAGGAGTATCTCCACCCCCATCGTTCTACCCGGACACTGAGGTCCAGCGCCGAGGGCCTTTTGGAGGTTCCTTCACTGCGAGAAGCCACGTTACAGGGAACCAGGCAGAGGGCCTTCTCGGTGGTGGCGCCCACCCTGTGGAACCCTCCCACCAGATGTCAAAAAGAACAACTACCAAACTTTTAGAAGACATCTGAACGCAGCCCTGTTTAGGGAAGCTTTTAATGTTTGCTATATTACTGTATTTTATTATTTGTCTGGAAGCCGCCCAGAGTGGCTGGGGAAGCCCAGCCAGATGGGTGGGGTATAAATAGTAAATTGTTGTTGTTGTTGTTGTTGTTGTTGTTGTTGTTGTTGTTAGAGCAGGCATGTCCAACCGGTCGATTGCGATCTACTGGTGGATCACTTTATCCTGATTGATCTCCCCCCAAAAGGGGGGGAGGACAAAAAAGCTCAGCAGCTTAGGGTTTTCCTCCCCCCAAAAAGCTAAATAACTTTGGTGAAGGCTCCCCCCAAAAAGCTCAATAACTTTGGTCAATCCAATGGATAGATCACTGCCAGTTTTTTTATAGTGGGAGTAGATCGCAGTCTCTTGGGAGTTGGACATGCCTGTCCTAAAGGATCTCAAAACCATGTGCCTACCGCTCCGTCCAAAGATTTGAAACTACAAAAACAAGGGGACTAAGAAAAAGAGGAATGGTCTGCTAAAGCCATAAGCAACGTGTTAGCGAAGCCTGCTAGTCAGGGACATTTACAAGCCACGGAGCCTTTTAAGCTGTCGCCCGTCTCAGGTAGAAAACCGTACATGCTTTAGGCTGGGGACGGGGCTGGGGACTCACGCCAGCTTTGGTCACAAGCTTCACACCAGCGGAGGACCTTCTGGGGAAGTTTGCCAAAGCACTTCAGCCCATAACTTCACAGTTTATTTTAGAAGTCCGCCGCGGCTGTTACAGAACTAAAAACAGGCACGCTAAATGCTTCGCGGCACTATCGCATCAGATGCCCAAAGCCACTTTATTACCACTGATTAAATCAGAAAAGGCCGGATCTTTCTCTTCCCTCTCTGCCCAAACTTGAAGGTCATTTCCAGGTTGTGTTTACCCCAGCCCAAAGGTCTTGTTTTTGCATGATATCATCTCCGGTTCTGAGCCCAGCAGAGCCTGGAATGGAAAAAGAGCCCTACTGGATCAGGCCAAAGACCCACCGAGTCTAGCATCCTGTTCTCACAGTAGCCAAACAGGTGCCTGTAGGAAGGCAGCAAGCAGGATTCAAGCTCAAGAGTAATCTCCCCTCTTGTGATTTCCAGCAACTGGTGTTCACTAGCATTATATCCAACTGTAGAGGCAGAGACAAGCCATGCTAGCTAGCAGCCATCGACAGCCCTCTCCTCCATGAATTTTGTCTAATCCTGTTTTAAAGCCATCCATGTTGGTTCCTTCACTGCCTCTTCTGGGAGCGAATTCCATAGCTTAACTAAAGTGCTGTGTGAAGAAGTGCATCCTGTCTTTGTCTGCCATGAATCTTCCAATGTTTGGCGTCACTGGAAGTCCCCAGTTTCTAGTCTTTCTTTCTTCTTTCTTTCTTTCTTTCTTTCTTTCTTTCTTTCTTTCTTGGGGACATTTCTCTATGTACTTTCTCCATACCTTGCAAAACTTAATAGTAAACAGTTAAGGATCTTAAAAAGCAGAGACATCACCTTGCCGACAAAGGTCTATATAGTCAAAGCTATGGTTTTCCCAGTAGTGATGTACGGAAGTGAGAGCTGGACCATCAAGAAGGCTGATCGCCGAAGAATTGATGCTTTTGAATTATGGTGCTGGAGGAGACTCTTGAGAGTCCCATGGACTGCAAGAAGATCAAACCTCTCCATTCTGAAGGAACTCAACCCTGAGTGCTCACTGGAAGGACAGATCCTGAAGCTGAGGCTCCAATACTTTGGCCACCTCATGAGAAGAGAAGACTCCCTGGAAAAGACCCTGATGTTGGGAAAGATTGAGGGCATGAGGAGAAGGGGACGACAGAGGACGAGATGGTTGGATAGTGTTCTCAAAGCTACGAACATAAGTTTGACCAAACTGTGGGAGGCGGTGGAAGACAGGAATGCCTGGCGTGCTCTGGTCCATGGGGTCATGAAGAGTCGGACACGACTAAACAAGAAGAAGAAGAAGAAGAAGAATTGGGAACAAAAGCCAAATACACCAAATCTAAACTTTGCCGTTCCATGGTATCATAGAATTGTAGAGTTGGAAGGGACCACAAGGGTCTTCTACTCCAAATCGCTGAAAAGCAGGGATCTTTTGCCCCCAACGTGGGGCTCAAACCCACAACCCTGAGATTAGGTATCTCACTGCAAGGAGAGCCCTGCTGGATCAGGCCAAGCGCCCATCTAGTCCAGCATCTGCTTCTCACAGCAGCCATCCAGATGACCATGAGAGGCCCACAAGCAGAACATGAGAGCAACAGCTCTGTCCTCGGTGGTGATTCCTGGCAGCTGGTGCTCAAAGGCATGTTGTCTCTGACAGTGAAATCAGAGTCTGCTGTAGTTGTCCTGCTACTTTGGTAGTTTTAAGGGAACTCTTTGGAGTGGACAGGCCACAGAAGTCACAAGCAAGAATGTCTAATATTCTTCTTTGACAGAGACAGACTATTGATTGCATTGTCTGTGTGTTGCAAGTTGCTTATGCATTTAGCTCTTTTCGATCTGTATAATTATGATACCTACTGAAGATAATTAAGCCGTTTCAAGCTTTATTAAACCTAAGCCCTGCAAGAGGTTACAGAAGCACCATATACTCATGTACAACACAAAAAAAATATTTGCAGCCAACTTTACAATTCAAATGACCCAACTGGTTTTGAAAGTCTCATTTTATAGTATTTTTTTTTTATCCTGCAATCAAGACAAGTCATGCAAAATTAGGGAAGGAGACATCAGTCTATTTCAAGTCTGTGACAAGTTTGCATATGTTTATTTAAATATCTGTATTTTAATTCATAAGTCATGTATTTAAATTTAGATTTAACTGAAAATGTTTATTATTGTTATTGTTATTTTTATTATTGCTATTATTGGTTTCTATTGATTAATTGGTTGGGTTGTTGCTCGTATAGGATATTTAGTTTTATAATGTTTGGTGCTTTATTGTGCTTTTATGTATGTTGTAAACTGCCCAGAGTGGCTGGGGAAATTAAAAAAAAATACATATTATTAATTTAAAAAAATATTATTATTATTTTGTACCAGAGAGGCAGAAATGGTATTTTTCATAGGAAAAAATGAGATTTTTAAATACACTATTGGAATGATATGCTTAATGATGCAGTTGAACCCCATTCCATATTTATTAATATTATAAATTAAGATTGTAGAATACAGAACTGTGAACAGGTTTATTATATTAAGTGCTATACAATAAAGTTTTACGCAAAACAGACCCACTGAAATTAATGAATAAGACCCATTAATTTCAACAGGTTTACTCTGAGTAAAACTTCACTGAATATCACCAATTATGCTACTCCATATTTTTCAAAGCCCATTTAGTCGCATTTACACATTAATCTGCAATTTCTTTATTTAAAAAATCATAAATCATAAATGCATACTTAAAATGCATTTTATCCCAAAGCAGCAATTTAAAATGCATGTTTCATCTCAACCAATTCATTTGATCCTTAAATATGCATACGCAAATTTAAGCATTTTGGTACTACCGTATAACGATTTTAGAAAAATCCATAGGATAATTATGTTTCGAGCCGCATTCTAATTTAGGAGGCACAAATTAGGTCAGCTTGTTTAAATATGCAGACCAAACTAAAGCCTCCTCCATCCTTCTGCAAAATACAGTAAGCAGACCAGAGTAATGCAAAGTACAGAAATCTGCAGTAAAATACGATCATTCAGGGTGCAGCAATACGCAGTAAAACACATTACAGTAAGAACACCTTCAGCCACTGTGCAATAGTGAGACTAAGGTTCAAATTCCCAGCCAGCCACAATCACATCTCACAGGGATGCTGCAAAAATAAAACCACTTTTTCCATCCTGAGCTCTTTGGAGAACTAGTAAAGCAAAAAGAGAGAGAGAGGATAAAAGCACAAGGTGAGGTGGATGCCTGTCTTTTGTTTTTAAATTAAGCTCAACAATGTGTCCTTGAACTCTGCAATGCCTCTTGTGAATATGTGCAGAAATTGCCAAAGGACCATGTCAGTGTGTCTAGAAAGTAGTCTGTTGTAGAAGGGGGAAACTGACATTGCTTGCTCTGCTCCTTTTTGCCTCTGACCCTGTCCAGCCCCGGCCTGTGGTCCTCAGAAGATTGTCCATAAGAGAATGAGGCCCTTGATTGGAAAAAGATGCCTGGCCCTGGTCTTAGGCAAGAGAAACAAAGTAGATGGGGCACTTCTTGCTTGCTTGCTTCCCCAGCAGTCCCTGTCAGCCCTCCTTCACCCAGTCCCACAACAAGACGATGCTATGGTTTTGGTGGAAGAAACCAAAGGCTTCTCATCACTTCCTTTGGAAGGTTATCTGAAACAAAGACAGGGACCCTGTGGTCATTCTGATGCTGTGAGGGTCCCATAAACCTCAGGCAACCTGTTCAATGGTTAATGGGAGTTGTAATCTAGCACCATGTGGAGGGCACCCCAGCGGATGACTCTGACTTGAGCGGTTCTCTGGAGTCCGACAACATCTGGAGGGCCACAACATCTGGAAGTCCAAAGATCCTCATGCAAAGGGATGCAAGTTGGTAAGTTAAAAAGTTTGATCTCTTCTGAAATGTAAACCACCCCTTTTAACTATTGAGATGCAAGCATAAACAGATCTGAGGTAGAGGTGGGAGGGAGCCAATTAGCTTTTACAACCAAAGAAGATTAGTATTATCCATACTGTGTTATTTTTATTCCACTTGTAGACCTGGAACGTTTTCTTTTTCTCAACATGGATTGAGACTGCATTTTTTAAAATTAAAAACAAACAAACATCATTTTTAGGGAATCGTTTCCATTGACCATTATTTGCACTTTTCACAAAAAAATAATAAACCCACGGACAAAAGTTCAAGAACTCTTGATTATTATTGCCAACGTGCGAGCTGATTGTTAAGGGCGCCTAATTATACTTTTCATTTATGATTTAATGCAGGCTGTGCCCATGAGGAGGAAAATACAACGTTATCAGAACACAACAGGAGAACCCAAGTTTCCTGACTTCACAAAGAGAAAACCAAACTCTGTGTCTGGTAAACAGCCACCTCACATGTATGGATCATGTTGTTCTGGGGTTTCCTTCATGGATCTGAACATAGACTGTCTTGAGCCTAGATTTCATCCCAGCCTCTCACTTGCACCTTAAGGCTAAGACTGGGTTGGTTACCCACTCATCTGCAAAGCGTATTGGTCTTGGAAACACAGAGAATAATCTTCTATGTGCAGAACCCATTTTTTCATTAAAAGGAGGAGGAGACAGAAGAATCCAAACTTGCAGATACTACCAGTGATGTGAGGTGGGAAATTTTCCATGGCATATGTTCCCAAACAGGGATTTTTTTCCACCATGGAAAAGCTTCTGCTTCAGTAGTTCATAAGCAATAGTGAATTGGTGCCAAATGCAAAAGGCAGTATTAGGCAAAAGCATGGCAGCTTCAAGGCTATTATCATTTTGTTGCTAAATACAAGTAAAACAAACTTGATAAATTTCGTCACTTTCTAGGGCAGGAGGGGGGAACCTCAGGGCCAGTGATTCAATGCTCTATGGACCTCAAAAGTCTCCCTGAGCCACACCCCTCACCAGTCCCTGTAAACTGCTTTGGTATTTCTCTTTTTTAAATGATAAATACTGGAAACAGTGCAAAATGTGAAAGAGGAGAGTGCAAAATATGGTCTGAAGCTCAACATCAAAAAACCTAAGATCATGGCCACTGGGCCCATCACCTCCTGGCAAATAGAAGGGGAAGAAATGGAGGCAGTGAGAGATTTTACTTTCTTGGGCTCCATGATCACTGCAGATGGTGACAGCAGTCACGAAATTAAAAGACACCTGCTTCTTGGGAGAAAAGCAATGACAAACCTAGACAGCATCTTAAAAAGCAGAGACATCACCTTGCTGACAAAGGTCTGTATAGTTAAAGCTATGGTTTTCCCAGTAGTGATGTATGGAAGTGAGAGCTGGACCATAAAGAAGGCTGATCGCTGAAGAATTGATGCCTTTGAATTATGGTGCTGGAGGAGACTCTTGAGAGTCCCATGGACTGCAAGAAGATCAAACCTCTCCATTCTTAAGGAAATCAGCCCTGAGTGCTCACTGGAAGGACAGATCCTGAAGCTGAGGCTCCAATACTTTCTTTGGCCACCTCATGAGAAGAGAAGACTCCCTGGAAAAGACCCTGATGTTGGGAAAGATGGAGGGCACAAGGAGAAGGGGACGACAGAGGACGAGATGGTTGGACAGTGTTCTCGAAGCTACCAGCATGAGTTTGACCAAACTGCGGGAGGCAGTGGAAGACAGGAGTGCCTGGCGTGCTCTGGTCCATGGGGTCACCAAGAGTCGGACATGACTAAACAACAACAAAATGATAAATACTGTATGAGAAAGCTTCCCAATGCAAACCGGAAATTTCCAATGAAAATGAGCGGGGGGAATCCAGAGAACCTACACCACTATATTCTACCCATCTCTCCTCTTAGGTGAGTATCCCCTCTGCCCTTCCAGCCCCACTGCAGGAGATACTTCATTCTCTTCCAACGTCCCAGATTATCAGGATACTTTAGTATTAGAATATTCAGAATGTGGCAGTCAAACATAAGAGGCCTTCTTTCATATGCGTCAAAGAAGGGTTTTCCAAACACATTAATGGGTTAAATCTTTCAGAGGTGTTACAGGAAAGTCATACCTTCCCTCCCTCCCTCCCTCCCAGCCACCCCACAAAAAAGAGGGTACTCACTGTACTTCTGATTTTGTATAAACCCAGCATGGTAATTAGAAAAAGGTGCCCTGATTGCACAGCTTCCAAGTGGTAGGTCATCGCCCTCCTGCCTGCCCCACAGAACAATAGGGCATTCATCAAAAGTTAAACATTCACCCAAAATGAAATAAAAATAAAAAAATTCTGCATATTGTCTGCCGCAGCAGATGGCTAGCGCTCGACAACAAAAAAGGCGATTATCGAACGAAGAGTCCTAACACTTATTACCTTGTTCCTGCCCTGACCGGAGCAGGGCTGACATCAAAGAGATTATAAATCAGACAAGCATCCTCTATTCCTTCTTTGAGATCACATTCCCTTGTCCAAAAGGAGGGCAGGAGGGTGCGAAGACGCCAAAATCAAGGCTGCTATACCTCATGGATTTCACAGCAGGATCAAAACTCTGCACAGGGTTTCAGGCAAAGGAATTCTTTCCCTCAAAGAATTCTGGGCTCTGTAGTTTGTCAAAGGTTGCTGAGAGTTGTAATTCTGTGAGGGGGTCAGCTACAGAGTCCCCAGAGGGAGAAAATGTGCTTCAGATGAAAAAGCCCAAGGGGGAAAGTGAGTTTGCCCAAATAGCCTGGCGTATCCAAGAGGCATTAGAAAAGATGTCTGCAAACATGGCATGAAAGTGGCTGGCAACATCAACTCTGGCATGTGGGAATCCTTCACAGATGACCCCAGTGCCTGGAGACAGACAATCAGGTTGTGTATCCATAGCAGAGACCAATGGCCGCTGGGAGAACCGCCATGGTTGATCTGCGGCAGCACAACTGGATGCCTTCATCTGCCCCAACTGCAACAAAACATGTCTCTCCCATATAGGTCTCTACAGCCACAGCAACTGCTGTAACTTTCCAACAGTTTTGAATTCACCCCCGAAAGCGCCCTCCTCAATTGTCTCCCAAGACAGGCAGATGCCAACATCCAAGCACTGACTTGGATAGAAATATGTTGACTGGTCATCTAAGGAAAGAGCCTCGCTTGCCATATGTGACAAGAAGCAAGCAGTTATTTAAAAGCCCTGAGAGAAGAATGGTTGAATCTTAGGCCTGAAATAGAGCTGGAACGGTATTATTTTGGGCTTTTTAGCTGGGTGGGGAGGAAGGCAAGGGAAGGCATGAAAGCCTTATGCATGCGGTGGACCAGGTGGATATAAGGTTTTATCCATCTCTTACAACACTGGAATTTGAGGGCTTCCAATGAGATTCAGGGCAGACAAAAGCAAGTATTTCTTTATGCAACTACGGAATTCACTGCCACGATTGTCTGAAACAATAGGCACCTGAATGCTGGTTATAATTATAATAATAATAATAGTTTTATTATTTATACCCCGCCCATCTGGCTGGGCTTCCCCAGCCACACTGGGCGGCTTCCCAAAATACTATAATACATCAAACATTAAAAGCTTCCCTAAGCAGGGCTGCCTTCAGATGTCTTCTAAAAGTCTGGTAGTTGTTGTTCTCTTTGACATCTGGTGGGAGGGTGTTCCAAAGGGAGGGTGCCACTACCGAGAAGGCCCTCTGCCTGGTTCCCTGTAACTTGGCTTCTTGTTGGCAGTTGTAAGTGAGGAGAATGCTTCCCAGAGAAATGTGCTTGGCTACTGTGTAAACAGAATACTGGACTGGATGGGCTGCTGGCACGATCCAGAAACACACTTTCTATATTCTTATGAGGGTGGGTAGCATGTAGAGGGTCGTCCAGAAGGGCCTTCCAAAACCTGAAGCCGGCACCGGTCTCAAAGCAAAGTAAAGCTCCCCCACATCCTCCTTCCCTCCCCACAAGAACACCATCTGCTTGTCAAGAGCCAATGACACAGGAAACCCTACAGAAAGAAACCCAGAGAGAGGATGTGGTTGCCTATCTGCGACGAGAAGATGCTCCTGATGCAGAACCAAAAGATTACAATGACGAAAATGCAAGTGCTCGTGACGCAGCGAAACTCACCCTCCCTGCTATAGGATGTGTTTTTAACCTCACCTTTTCTTTTTCATCGACGCGGACACAGCTTTCAAAAGCAGGACTCTGTGCTTGAGGGAGGAAGAGAGACATGCTACACCTTTAAAGCAGTCTCACGCCACTTTAACAGCCTAGGAATCCTGGGAACCGTAGTTTGTTAGAGATGCTGAAGAGTAGTTAAGAGACCCCTGTCCCCTTCACAGAACTACAGCTCCCAGAGTTCCTTGGGAAGGGGGGTTGGTTGCTAAACCACTCTGGGAACTGTAGCTCTCGGTGGGGAACAGGGGTCTCCTAACACCTCTCAGCATCCTTAACAAACTACATTTCCCAGGATTCTTTGCAGGAAGCCATGATTATTTAAACTGCTACGATGCTGCTTTAAATGTCTGGTGTGGATACGGCCAGAGAGACATAACTTCAGCGCTTGGAGAGGTAAAGAAACAGCTTCTTTTCTCCTTTTCAAGAAGTTGTCATGTGACTGCATTACAACTGCATCATTGACAGCCATTGTGCTAGACAATACCACCTCATATTGCTTTTTTTTGGGGGGGGGTGCCACGTGACTGAATACACTCACATAAACACACACACACACAAGCTGCAAGAATTCTTGCCTAGCCTTCTTCATGCGCCAGTTTTTCAGGAGTGGTGAGATGATTTACCATTCAGTCACAGTGATGCCTCCCCCTCCACCCACAGTCAGGTGGTACAGTCCAAGAACAATTGTACCACTTCTACTGTTTATAGAAACTAAGACTCAGAAACCCAACAACTCCCATTTTACTTATTTTAGATGCCGTTGTTTTCTGGCTCTTTCCATTATGCACTTGAAAGTCCCAAACTAAATGCATCATCATCATCTTCTTCATCATCTTCATCATCATCATAAAAAAAATCCCCCTACAAACCCTACATCATCCCTGCAATGGGAGGCACTTTGGACATCTGCAATTGTGAATACAGTGGTGCCCCGCAAGATGAATGCCTCGCAAGACGGAAAACTCGTTAGACGAAAGAGTTTTCCGTTTTGGAGGTGCTTCGCAAAACGAATCTCCTATGGGCTTGTTTCGCAAGACGACAATGTCTTGCGAGTTCCTGCTGGTTTTTTCCCCTCCCCCCCTTTTTCTAAGCCGCTAAGCCGCTTATCAGCTGATCCGATCAGCAGATAAGCCGCTAAAAGCAGCTAATAGCGCTAATAGTGGTAAGCCGCTTATCGGCTGATCCGATCAGCAGATAAGCCGCTAAAAGCCTCTAAAAGCCGCTAATAGCGCTAATCCTTCAATGGGCTTGCTTCGCAAGACGAAAAAAACCGCTAGACGAAGAGAATCACAGAACGGATTCTTTTCGTCTTGCGAGGCACCACTGTATGCTCAAATAAAAATGTGTTTTATGGAAGAGTTTAAAGGAAGGAGGTTGGCTGCTGCTGATGATTGATTTTTTTAAAAAAGGAATGTCCCCACTTTCTGGTATTCCGTTGTTTTTGCCCCTGACAGGTACCTAAAATTGCCAGCTATTCACAGCCCATTCACATTTAGGGAGCTCAAACGATAATCAGTAGGCAACTTATGAAGGGCAAAGGTTGTTCAGAACTGACTGTGAAAGCAGACGTGTGCGTCACAAGCAGCTCCATTCAAGTGCTGCCTTTTGATTCCAACGTTTGCGTTTGTGAAACATGGGCTTCTGAGGGCAGCAAAGAGCTGCAAGAAGTATACTTAAATATGAATGAAACAGGTTTTTTTTAAAAAAAGGGAAAAAAGAAAAGACTAAGGCTGCCAAGCTAATGCACACTTCGTCTGGAAGAAAGATCCATAGCCTGGTGAAATTTACTTCTGAGGAAATCTGCATAGGATCATGCAGTAAGTTGTTTTGAAATCACCTCTTGATCTATCTGAACAGAGGGAGATGAATTTTAAAAAGCAAATGTTATTCAAGACCATAGAAAGCTGCCCAATAGGCAATGAGCCTCTGGCAAGTCCAAGCTAGTGGCAAACTGGATCTAGGTATGGGGGAGAAATTTGGGACAGTTCACACATACAAGCGCCAACTTATTTAAGTGACACTTGCAGAAAGAATTCGCAAACCGAAACACACCAGTATGTTAAAATTCATAATTCTCCGAATTTTGCAGTGCAGTTCACCAGCCAAGGAATATGCACGAAAAAGCATGTACCAGGGTAACGCATGCACTCAAATGTGCATATTAGTGAAAATGTGCATTATATTGCAGAAAAAATTATCCTTGCAAAAATGTGTATATTAGGGGAAACTGCATACAAATACTGTATTCATTAGTAGAAATTCATACTAAAATGGTGGTGAATTTCCATCAGGATTTTTCTTTTGAAATAAAAAAATAAAAACTGAAATGGAAATGTGAAGGACTGAATTTAAGAATGGGAAAAGGAGAAACTGACCCAAACCAAAACTGGCAAGTTTATCCATCCCTACCTAGGATAAAGGAGCCTTCCATCATTGCCCTATAAGCATACTGAAAGACAAAGGCCTTGCAGAGCGTTATGCCTGGGCATCTGAGGGCAAGAGTGCTTTGACAATCAATTCCTCTTCTCGGGAAACTGAGCACTGTAACTCCATGCAGGAAACAGGGTTTCTTAACAACTCTCAGCGCCCTTTGCAAATGGCACTTCCCACAATTCTTTGGGGGAAGCCGTGATTATTAAAGGGGCATCAGAGCACTTTTAATGTACAGGGTGAGGCCCGTGCCAAAGCAGAACCTTGCAGAAGCACCCTTCCCAGGGTCAAGAAGGAGGAGAGATTTGTCTCGGGGCGATGCACATCGGGAAAGCTGGGGAGGAGAGCTCACAGCAGCAAGGCCTGCCCTGAAGGCGGGCAGGGACGAGGGCCAGGCGGCCGCCATGCCAGACATCATTAGTCACAGCTCTGCTGCTGCCTTCTGCAAGGGGTGCCAAGCCAAAGAGGTATCACGCTTCAGTGCATTATCCTGTTCTTAAAATTCTAGGCCTCCTACTGCTCCCATCCCTGCTCCTTGGATGAGTAGGCCAGAGGCTTCTCTCATTACTGTCCTCTCCCCTCCGTTCCTTGAACACATCCTATGCCTGTCACCGTCTGCAAACGCATGGGTGTTAAAACCGCCGAGGCGTACTGCCCTCTGCTCTGTCTCTGGCTGCAACCCTCCGATCCCGGCCATCTGTTGCCAAGCAAACGAGATTGATGGCCAGAGTCTTTGGGCGCATGGCTAAGTGCCACTTATTGGCATAAAGTGGTGCCTTGTTGTTACTATTATTATTATCGTTTTTAATTCCTCCAATCCAGAGAATGGCAATGAGGTTTAACAAGGTTTGCTAATCAGCGTGCCCTCTGATTAACCTGCAATCCCAAGGCACCTCGCTATTCGGAGGAAATTGACATCAACCGTAATCATTTAATGTTTCCTGCCTACAAACCACTAGCCGCTTCCCCCTCCCCGTTCCCCTCCCTTCGCCGGAGTTAAATTAAGACAGGAAGACAGATACCAAGCAGATCTCGGGCAGCTGAAATATTCGCCCCATTGCCACCTGGGATGCAAGGAAGCCCCAATCTACACCATTGCAGAGAACAAAGTGTTCGGGTGAGAGTCCATCTCGGGTGGGAGGGCAGTATTAATATTTCTGGTCAAAACTTCCAGGATCCCAGCACCGCATGTGTGTGCAATTAGAGGAGTTGCATGTAGGAAGGAAAATCACAAAGGCCTACGTAGCAGATGCGTCGCCAGGATTGTTGAGGCTGAACTTGCGCAGTGCTAAATTTCAGCATTAATAATGTAGTAGCAAAACACTCCACTGATTCTCTCTCACACATACGCACAACCTTTGCTTTTTTTAAAAAAAGAAGCTAATTCCATTAAAGCCTTTCAAAGGTGATTGTTTAAAAAATAATGCTCAGCTCAACGTGAAATACAGGGCAGGGTTTTATCTGGCTTTAAGAGCCTCCTTTGGAGCACAGCACTGATTCAATGATGCAGCACATCAACGGGCCTCAGGACCGAATTAGAAAATAAACCCTGAAACAGCACCACAGGGCACTGAACCACACACACACACAAACACACTCCTATTCTCCTCCAGTGGTGTGGCCGAGCCAAACGTTAAATGGTACGTTCTTCCGGGCTGTAACAAAAGGAGTTGGCATTTACTTTGTTCGGCTGGAAACTGTTTATGCTTTCATTAAGGTAGAAGAGGCAGGAGTGCAATGTAATGATGAGCGTGTGTGTTATTTTTTTTTGGGGGGGGGTTTAAAGCAGGCTCCAGTTTTACCAGCGCAGCATTTCCAAGCTATGACTGTTAAGCAGCAGTGTGCAGCCGGTGGCAGGCGCATGCACGCCTCTGATTATTGTCCAAAGCCATGCGCAAACACGCGGATTGCAGGGAAAATTAATTTTTCACTTAAAATCCAATTAGAGAAACGGAGACTGATCCGTTAATTAAAACGGGGGGAAACGGAAAAGGGCATCACAACAATTGCCGCATGGAATGGAATGCAGACATCGCCGTGACGGGTGTCGAGAAGTCGGCGGATTGAGCAGGACGCAAGGATGCATACGCCAGCCCTTACGCGCTGCTTTGCATTTAACGCATGGATGGGGGAAGATAACTGGCTGGTAGGGACACAGGAAGCTGCCTTATTCAGAGCCAGCCCATTGGTCCATCTAACTAAGTATCGTCGACACTGACTGGCAGCGGTTTTCAAGGGTTCGAGAGGCAGGTCTCTCCCAGCTGGGGAATTGATCTTGGGATCTTCTGAACGCAAAGCAGACACACGGACCATCGAGTTACAGCCCTCTGCCCTTGGGACATGTTTGTCCCAGCTTGGACAGCAGATGGCTCTGGGCATGAGCTACTGTGATATGGGGAAGCCATGGTTCAGATCTCACCTATGAACTTGCCAGGCTGCCATAGGCAAGCCCCCATTTCCACCCCTCACCCTATACATACACACACACCTGCAATACGAGGGTGCAAATGAACACCTCTGTATGTCGCCATACAGGTGACTCAGATAATCAATGCAAAATGCTTTGGACATGCAAAAAGGGCAACATCAACAATGATGTTCATGGAGGCTGTGCAGCTCAAGACGAATGAAATGCTAGCAGTGTTATAAGACAGACAGAACACACACAAACAAGCGATGGGCTTCTTTTTATGCCTTCGCGCCACCAGGCGCCAATTCGGCCTCCCATCATCTGTTCTGAAGCCAAGTCTCCTCAGTCTGTGACGCTCTTACCCAAGTCACTTGATATCCTTGGCATCTCTGGCCCCCCAAAAAACCCTTTGCACCATTGATCCCCATTCACAGGAGAGCCCCCAAACCTTCCAGCAGAAAAGCTGGATGAGAAATCAACAAATCTGTTGAAGCCAAAACCCGAAAACTCCCGATTCCCCGTTGCCCTGGAAGGACAAGAATGCCTTACAAAGTTACGCAGAAACAAATCCCACCCCCAACTTAAAAAACAAAAACCCACATTTCCCATTGCAAGCCATACCAACATGCATATTAACATTGAGCCACTTCCTGGCCTGTCCTTGACTGATAGGTGAAGACAATTTTGTTTACAACCGTTTTTCCAAACTACAAATTTTGCTGCTAAGTCATTCTTAGACATTTTAAATTATGTTATTATTTTGCAAGTCACTCCATCTTCTTTTTAAACAGGTAGGGGACTAAAATAAGTTGTATACATGCAGGTGCGTATACTGTATATAGGGTTGGGTGCAGACCTAATCATACTGAAGAGTACAGTGGTGCCTCGCAAGACGAAATTAATCCGTTTCGCGAGTCTCTTCGTCTAGCGGTTTTTTCGTCTTGCGAAGCAACCCTATTAGCGGATTAGCGCTATTAGCGGTTTAGCGGCTATTAAAGGCTTAGCGGCTATTAAAGGCTTAGCGGATTAGCGGCTAAAAAGCTATTAGCGGCTTAGCGGCTTAGAAAAAGGGGGGGGAGCGAAAAAAATCAGAACACTCGCAAGACATTTTCGTCTTGCAAAGCAAGCCCATAGGGAAAATCGTCTTGCGAAGCAGCTCAAAAACGGAAAACCCATTCGTCTAGCGGGTTTTCCGTCTTGCGAGGCATTCGTTTTGCGGGGCACCACTGTACATAAACCTCAACCACGTTGCGATGGCTATGACTAAGTTAAACCCGAAACTTGTCTGACCTCCCGAATCCCAGATGTCCCCTTCATCCTTCCCCCTTTTTATAGCACATACTATTTTAGACACTCCTTAAAATATAGCCACTGTTCTTCTTACTATAACTGGTATAATTGTCCCACCCCCACCCCCCTCCCGTATGCAGTGACACACAATTGCATGCCCAACTCTTTATCCATTTCTGATTAAAATATATTTATTTATTTGCAAGTGATTTACAGGATGGGGGTTGTTAATTTCAACATTTGCCATGATGGTGCACAAAGCTGAAAATGATCAGCAATTCAACTTTTGGACAAGGCCATCAGATTAAGTTCATGAAACTTATTTTTTTTAAAAAAAAAAATAAAAGTTCAAAGTTTACGTGTAATCTTGTGAGTGCAGTGAAAAGTCATTGAAAATTCTGGGGGCAAGGAGAGAAGAAGAAAATACTTTTTTATTAGCCGGTGGAAAGTCCACAGAGGTGATTGTGGATGAGCATCAGCAGGGAGACAGCGTTGCAAAACAGGCGCCTTAACAGATAAGGTCCTGCCAAAAGCAAAGGGAGAAATGCAGCAACTTGAAGCAGCGACCGTTGTGGGGATGGGGAAAAGAAAAATCCATGTTTAGTCAAGCGAAGCTAAGGAAAACGGACAGGGCAGAACACGCTGCTGCAGAGTGGAGTGCTTGCCATAACGCGGTCACAGGGCTGCTCAAGCTAAGTCACGTAGCCCAATTTTCCACTAAGCCCTGCAATTCAACACACACACACACACACAGAGCGCAATAGGTGACAACCAAGGCCACGACAACACACAGAGTGGCAAGTTAGCCTTTGGGCAAACTGTTAAATGGCTTTGCTCACTGTGGCCTCCAGCAACACATCGAATGAGGAAGACCTGATGGTATTGTGTGATCCAGCTCCAACGCACAGCACCAGCTTGCAGCATGAAACACACTTAAAGCAATGGCGTTTTTCTCTGCATCACGCATCCTACAGGAAAGAGTGGAAGGGTTTTGGGAACTCCCAGGCTCCTGGTCAGCAACTGCTTTTCCTGGAAGCCTGAGATGGGAGTAAAAGGAGCAAAAGGCTGAGGGGAGAATTTAACTCAGTTCTTGTTTAAAGGCAAATCTACCTAATTCACGCTTTCTGGAACAATACGAGAACAGAGACATAGCCATCTTTGGAAATTTGCACTTCTTCAAATTTTGCAGTGCAGTTCTCCAGCGAAGTAATGTGCGTTCAAAAAATGTGCATACTGGGGTAAAATCTGCATGAAAATGCATATATCTGTGAAAGCGGCATACAAAATTGCATTGCATTAGGGAAAATTCCTTCGCAAAAATGCAAATATTGGGCACAACGGCATGCAAAGATTCGGCGAAATTTGCACTACAAAAGTAACGGTGAATTTTCAGGAGGGATTTGTTCTCACACATTCGCAAACCGATGTGAAATCGTGGAGAACTGAATGCGAGGCTGGGCAAATGACAGAGTGAGAGGGACTGAAATTGACTAATTCGCCCGCCACCTTAACAACCACGCACCGAAGTAGCAGTAGACACTTTCCCCACACATTTTCCCTCTTAGTTTTGGCAACTGATAGGCCACACAGAGCTTCTTGGGGGAGGGGGGGGGAGGAAGGGAAAGAACACACTTTCTGTGAAGACCGCCCCAGATTAGATCTTTGGCATCTGGATGTAAAGAAAGGGGTAGACTCACCAAAGTCTGGAGAGATAACTGGCAGTGAGCTACATGCCTTCATTCATGCTATGTGTAGAATATTGAAAATAAGATTTATCCAAATAGGCATCATGCATTGCATAGATATGCTTTCTATTCAGCTCCAGGAATTAGCTCCTTATTACCACTGTATGAATTGCATCTGCTTTCAAGGCAGTCCCTTGACGAATTTTCCAGGGCCTTCCTCCAAGAAATCCTACCAGCTCATTGTTTATAGAAACACCACATAAATAAATACTATTACAGATGCAGACGTACACACACACCGGCAGGAACCACTAACAGCATGTTCCTACAAACTCATGTAAGTTATGCTTGGAATTATTGCCTTAAAATGGTGTTAAGGATTTGGGAGGGGGACTTTCCCCCCCCCTCAACTCTAGAAATTAATAAATGGTGGGATTTTGATTACTTGGGATGTGAAGGAAGAAATACCAGCTGCAGAGGAATTCCTGAGCTAGCCTATGCAAAACAACTTGGCCAAGCTAGGGCCATACAGGGCCATTGAAAGACATTGGCAATGAAAAAGAACTGCCCCCCTTCCCCTGAGGCGTGAATAGAGACTGGGGATTTGGGAGGTTGCCAGGGTAACTGTGTGTGAGGTGATAGGAAGAGAGTCCTGAGCAAGGGTTGCTGGGAAGAAGGAGGGGTCAAAAAAGGGAGAGACTGGGAGAGATACCTTGGGCTCCAGGGCTACACTGCTGTGCAGGACAAGTCCCTCTTGAAATGACCATGCTGTAAGATCTGGTCTTCTTCCATGCAGACTGAAGCTGTAAACAGGTGAATAAACCCTATTTCTTAAAGCTACAACAGTCTCTACAGTGGCTCAGTTCTCCAAAGGACCACAGGCCCTGGGGGGTAAGTGCGTGGAACCCCATGGGATTTTGCTGCAGCTCAGCAAAGAGAGGGGAACGCTCCCAACTTTTGTTAACAATAGGATCTCACACACACTCACGCATGAGAGCACCTTCCTTGGTTGGATGGGCTGCCTTCAACCCCAATGATGCTTTGTTGTTGTTTAGTCATTTAGTCGTGTGCGACTCTTCATGACCCCATGGACCAAAGCGTGCCAGGCATTCCTGGCTTCCACTGCCTCCTGCAGTTTGGGTCAAACTCATGTTGGTCCCTTCGAGAACACTGTCCAACCATCTTGTCCTCTGTCGTCCCCTTCTCCTAGTGCCCTCCATCTTTCCCAACATCAGAGTCTTTTCCAGGGAGTCTTCACTTCTCATGAGGTGGCCAAAGTATTGGAGCCTCAGCTTCAGGATCTGTCCTTCCAGTGAGCACTCAGGGTTGAGTTCCTTCATAATGGAGAGGTTTAATCTTCTTGCAGTCCATGGGACTCTCAAGAGTCTCCTCCAGCACCATTATTCAAAAGCACCAGTTCTTCGGCGATCAGCCTTCTTTATGGTCCAGCTCTCACTTCCATACATCACTACTGGGAAAACCAATGCTTTAGCTATACGGACCTTTGTCAGCAAGGTGATGTCTCTGCTTTTTAAGATGCTGTCTAGGTTTGTCATTGTTTTTCTCCCATGCAGCAGGCGTCTTTTAATTTTGTGACTGCTGTCACCATCTGCAGTGATCATGGAGCCCAAGAAAGTAAAATCTCTCACTGCCTCCATTTCTTCCCCTTCTTTTTGCCAGGAGGTGATGGGACCAGTGACCATGATCTTAGTTGTTTTGATGTTGAGCTTCAGACCATATTTTGTGCTCTCCTCTTTCGCCCTCATTAAGAGGTTCTTTAATTCCTCCTCACTTTCTGCCATCAAAGTTGTGTCATCTGCATAACTGAGGTTGTTGATCTTTCTTCCCGCAATCTTAATTCCGGTTTGGGATTCATCCAGCCCAGCCTTTCGCATGATGAATTCTGCATATAAGTTAAATAAGCAGGGAGGCAATATACAGCCTTGTCGTACTCCTTTCTAAATTGTGAACCAATAAGTTGTTCCAATCATGTTTATGAACACGTAAGTTCTCGCCCTGATCATGCGCCACTTCCTCTTCCCACCCTGCCCCATTTGGAACAGGGAAAGAACATGAAAGGGGCACGCTTGTCCTTGACGAGCGTGGGCTAGAACATACAGTTGTCATTTATCTTAATTAGATGGAAGGTAAACGAGAAGTCCCTCGGAAAGAAGCAGATGGGACACTTATCTGCACGCACATTCCGTCCCAGCTGGCAACTGTTAAGTGCGGAGACGTATAGGTGCTGTTCACACCCGTCACAACGCACCAGTGAGTTGCTTTTTTTTAAGAAATAAAAAATGCTGAGCACTGCTAAAGGCAGTATTGATCACACACAGAGGAAAGGATCTCTTTGGCATCAAGCAGCCTGGCCCCCGCCTAGAAAAAGGAGTACATGATGGGATCAAACCCTAAATCAAGGCACTAAATAGAGACACTAGATGTCTACTTGACAAGTCTGGGGTCCCCAAGGCAGAGCCCATGGGCACCACATACTTTTGACATCTCATGGTGCTTTTGCTAAGACCCCTGCCCCATTATTATTCGTAGTAGTAGTAGTAGTAGTAGTAGTAGTAGTATTTTAAAAACAAGACATGAGAAGAGTTGTACCCGGGTGCTGCTTGGGAGGGGATTGTTTGCTGGGTAGCATTTCCTACTCTCTTTTTTACTGTTTTTATTGGTGAGCTAGGTAATTTTGCCAATTTGGAGGGAAGAGTTATGAGCATCAGAGCTGCCAGCTTGAATAAAATATTGGGGGGGGGGCAGGGCAGGTAAGCATCACCACACATAATTGATCACAAGATGTGGCACATGAACCACATTTGAATGGCAGTCCATCAACTTGGGGGAGGGTCCCCTCAAATATTTTATTGGGGGGTAGAAATGATACCTCTACGTTATTTTTATAAATCAAAGTGGTTTACAACAACTATTTCTATATATAAGAAAGCCACACACAAAATTAAAATCAGGCCATCAACTACCTGTTGTAGAAAGATGTGTTCTTACTTGGAATCCCTGTGATCAGACCACAAACGTGGTCATTCCTCACCTGCCTCCAGAAAGCTTTGCATCAGCTAATGAAGCTGCAATCCTCCTCCTTTTGAATGGAGCTATTATAAGCCTGTGAAGAGGATTTAATTAAATCAGTTTCACTTTCCTGCCAAACTGTACCTGCGCGTTTGCCAGTGGGATGCTGTAAGTTATTTCCTCCCACTCTCAACTTTTTCTTCCTTCTTCCTTTTTTCCCTAAGCTACCACTTCTGTAAAGTTAAGCAAACTCGTCACATGGGTTTCTGGTTGCATGCATACGGTGCATTACTACGTGGCCTTCCCATTAAAAAATAAATTCGAGAAACGAAAGCAGAGTGAAGGCCTCATCAGTCCGGATTCTTCTCCCTGGGACACCAATTATTTCATCCACAAAAATATATTTATAAAAACCCTGGATACTAAAAATAAGCAATCAAATGGGAGCCTCCTCCATCTCCATTCCCAAGCTGAGTTTAGTAACGCAGAAAAAGCAGGACAAGTTTTTAAGTCAAAGATTCCTTAAGCTCATGGCCGCTTTTGGGTCACCAAAAAGGAAGGTGACACACGTCTCCAAAACAAAACAAAAAAACAGAGAACAGAGAGCTGCATAAAATTTGCACATGCTAATTAGATCCATTGTTTGTAGTAATAACAGCACTGAATAGAAATCCAGAGTGTGCCGATATTCCCAAGGGTAATGTGTGGTGATTTCTCACCCCATTTTCTCCTTAAAGCAAGTTGTTGGTGGATGTTCTCATGACGTAGTCATAGAATTTCAGGGTGGTCTGGCAGAAAGAGTGTAGCAGCTCAGCCTGGCCCAGAAAGTACGAAGCTGCTCCAAAGTTAGTGGAAGAAAGGCCTTCCAATACTATAATAATAATAATAATAATAATAATAATAATAGTAATAATAATAATAATAATAATAATAATAATAATAATAATAATAATAATAATAGATTTATACACCCCCCCCATCTGGCTGGGTTTCTCCAGCCACTCTGGGCGGCTTCCAACAAAATATTAAAATACAATAGTCTATTAAACATTAAAAGCTTCCCTAAACAGGGCTGCCTTCAGATGTCTTCTAAAAGTCTGGTAGTTGTTGTTCTCTTTGACATCTGGTGGGAGAGCATTCCACAGGGCGGGTGCCACTACCGAGAAGGCCCTCTGCCTGGTTCCCTGTAACTTGGCTTCTCGCAGCAAGGGAACCGCCAGAAGGCCCTCAGCGCTGGACCTCAGTGTCTGGGCAGAACGATGAGGGTGGAGACGCTTTACCTGCTCTGCCTTCTTCGCTGGACCATCTGAATATCCAGGAATATCAATGGAATATGAGCCATTTCATTCAGTTCCCCTTGAGAGCTTTTTCCCAAAGAGGACTGCTCTCTGATCACACTCGGTAGTACAGGAAATGAAGTATTCAGTATGTGGAATGGTTTTAGAGCAGGGAAACTTTTTCATCCCGAGGGCCGTATTCTCTTCTGAGTAACCTTCCAAGGGCCACATTCAAGTAGAGGGTGGAGACAAAGGCAAAAGAAGCTGGAGCACCGAGCACACCTTTGTACAGTCAACTAGTTTCTAAATACACCCCGCTCTGTTCTCAAGCTATGAAAGCACCCGCTAATGAGCATATCCCCCAACATTTCTCCGATGAACACAGCGACGTCCTATTCCATAACAACAACAACAACAACAACAACAACAACAACAACAACAACAACAACACTCCATTCATCTGACTAGGTTGCCCCACTCTGGGCCACTTCCAACAAATGTGAAAACATAATAAAACAATAAATCTTTAAAAACTTCCCTAGGCAGGGCTGCCCTCAGATGTCTTCTAAAGGTTGCATAGTTACTTATCTCCTTGGCTCAGGGTTCACATAACTCCATACCCTCCAGCATTTCTCCGATGAAAACAGAGGCGTCCTATCAAATCAGAAACCAGGATCATAGAATCATAGAATCATAGAGTTGGAAGAGACCACAAGGGCCATTGAGTCCAACCCCCTGCCAAGAAGGAAACACCATCAGAGCACTCCTGACATATGGTTGTCAAGCCTCTGCTTAAAGACCTCCAAAGAAGGAGACTCCACCACACTCCTTGGATGGCCTCTGTAAATCCAGGACTGTCCCTGGAAAAAACAGGGACACTTGGAGGGTCTGTGACAGTGACGTGTGGCCAAAGGTGCAGACATACAGCTACAAATTCAATCTAAAAAGCTATACCACTAAAAGCAGCAAAGCCCCAAGTTGCACTGTGTGTGCTTGGCTACAGGTGTAGCTGTGGCACCCACAACAGCTTCTCTCATTTTGCAAATGTGCTCAGAGGCCCCAAAAGGGTTGCTGACCCCTGTGATACACCACTGGCTGAAGACTCAGCTGCTGTTTCATCCAAGACGTTACAGGAAAGGATTTTTTGCCCATGTGTAGCTATTTCTCTCCTCATGGGCATAAACAGCTGGATAAGAGTGTCATTTTCAAAGGCAGCGTGCTCTGCCTCTCCTTACTCAATGGATAGGCATTACTTTTCCCCCCTGGCCCAGGGACAAAGCAGAGAACAGCAGTGGTAGCTTCATCCCCACAGAGGTGGCCATGCAAATGATGAAGAATGGAGCTTTTTGTATAATAGACTTTGATTTTCTAGAGTTTCGGTTTGTTTTCTGCCAAGTCTTCCCTAATAACCATCTGAGGCACGTTTACGGCTATCAAATGGAAGACCCAGATCAGCTGTTGTTCACCATTACACATTTTCTGGTCTTGGTGATTTGCGGAGTCTTATTTCAGAGACTTCCCTCCTTCAACAGTCACAGTTCCACGCGGGGTCTCCTTCTCCTCCAGATGTCTTCTTGCCATGCGTTCTGCCCTGTGCAAGAAGGCATCTGGAGGAGAAGGAGACCCCACAAGGGTTCAGTGGAAAGGTCTACAGCATAGTGCATGGCTTCACCTCATAGGGCCAATGCGCTCAGACCACATTGAAAAATTGGGTGCTCATGACTACTTTAGTGCTCCAAAACAATAATAATAATTTATTATTTATACCCTGCCCATCAGGCTGGGTTTCCCCCATCACTCTGGGCGGCTTCCAAGAAGAGATTAAAAATACATTAAAAGATCAGTCATTAAAAACCTAAACAGGGCTGCCTTCAGATGTCTTCTGAAAGTCAGATAGTTGTTTACAGTGGTACCTCGGGTTACAGACGCTTCAGGTTACACACTCTGCTAACCCAGAAATAGTGCTTCAGGTTAAGAACTTTGCTTCAGGATGAGAACAGAAACCGGGCTCCGGCGGCACAGCGGCAGCAGCAGGAGGCCCCATTAGCTAAAGTGGTGCTTCAGGTTAAGAACAGTTTCAGGTTAAGAACGGACCTCCGGAACGAATTAAGTACTTAACCCGAGGTACCACTGTATTTTGTTGACCAGGCAATAGCAGAAGAACGGGCCTTGAGCACAATACGTTATCTGTTGCTAACCTATGTCCCAATTTGGGATGGGGAGAAATTTGCCTCAGTTCTCATTTGAAGGCACTCGGACGTAATTTGCATTTTCCAAAATGATTTGAGAACCAAAACGCAGCCGTTCTTCAAAATGCGTACTTCTCCATACTTTGCAAGGCCGCTCTCCAGCCAAAGAATGTCACGTATACTAGGGCAGAGTTTGCTTATAAATGCATACATTGGTGACAACAAGATACAAGAATGTATTATATTGCAGGGAAACTGCAAAAATATGCATATGGGGGGGGGGGGAGAAATTGTGCTAAAATATAAGTAAATTTTCATGAGCTTTTTAAAAATAAAAATCCAGAAGCCGATGTAGAAATGCAGGGGTTGAAAAATTAAGAAACCGATTGGCAATGTAAATTCTTTAAAATGATTGAATTAGCAAAAATGACGGCAACAATTAGAATGCAATCTAATCAAAATCTCAAACAGGAATGGAAATGTGTAGAAGAATACATGACCAAAAGATGCTCTAACAAGAATTTATTGATATGTATGGACTGATTTCACAAAGTTGAGTTAAGCTAAGCAGATATATAAGATTGAATGTTTAATTATTAAGATACAAAATTACAATCTCAATAATAAAGTTACAAAATAATAACAAGGAAGTCACGCACGGGTGGAGGAAAGACACAGGGCAAGAAATAAGAAATGGATAAATGTTGGTACATAATGAAATGTGAAAATGTGAATTTACGAATATAATGTATATGTATCAATATGTAAAGATTTCATATATGTATTGCAACATTAATAATAAATAAATTAATGGGGGGGGGGAGGAAAAATAAAAAGACCGAATTTGACAGATCTGTCCAGCCCTATTCAACAATCAAACCCACAAGAAACCCTAAGAAAGCAACAGTTATTTCCCTCTGCCTGGGATGCCTCCTGTATTTACTCGCTGCAAGAGAAACCCTGCAAGAGAAAGAGAGAGAGTATGGAAATGATCTTCCAACAACCCGTTCCTCTGAGCTGCTATACCAGCAAATCAAACAGCGACGGAACACCACACATCTTTGAACTGGGCTGAGCATTACAAGGCTCATGCTGCCAAACATGACGGGAAAATCCCAGGGGCCTTTTTGCACGGGTACCTAGTAATTTCATGCTGGGGCCTAGGAATTCAAAATATTTTCTGAGCTCTAGCCAGGCCCAGGAATTTGATGCCTACTTGCCTGGGAAAATGAGATATATTATTTTTTTCCAGTCCAGCTACCAAACTTTTAAACACTGATCCTCATTAATGAAGTCTTCCTAGGCTGCAAAGATGGCTTTGGAGTGGGAGACACAAAAAACAGAGGAACTTTTACATAAGGTTGAAACAGCAAAGCGTGTGCTGGACCGAAGAAGAGTGTGGAACTCGGAAAAAATCAATAGCAGTGGGCAGGGGAGAAAATTGTATGAAACTGTTTCAGCACAACACAACTTTGTTTAAAAATGATTTGCATGCTTATATTGAAATCGGTATTACAAATTATTCTGTTACAGGAGGAAATGTCCTGGAAATTTTAAAATGAGGGTGAATTCATGGTACTTTGATTCCCATATTTAATACAAAGAAGGAAGAAAAGGTTTTCTGCTTCCTAGCACACGTGGAATTTAAGGTCTTTTTAAAGGAAGGGCTGATGCTCAGTGGTAGAGGATGTGACTTGCAATCAAAAGGTCTCATGTTTTATCGCTGCCATCTCCAGGAAGGACTCTGGGAGACTCCCTGTCTGAAATCAGGGAGAGCTGCTGCCAGTCCAAGCAGACAGTACTGAAGTAGATGGACAAAAGATGTGACTCAGTATAAGGAAACTTCCTAAGTTCCTAAACTACTGCTTATGCTAACCAGCTGGACCAGTTTGCACATAACGGCAAACCAAACAACTGCTTACCACAAATGAGCAAGCATGATGAAACCTTCGTCCAGAGAAACATTCAGACACTTCTCTCCTCCCCTGGCCTTGCTGTGCTACCCAGAACAAAACAATGGCTTGGCTTAGCACTACCCAGGCTGTTGCTTTGACTCACTTCCAGGTAACCAAAGCTTGTTCTTGTTTGGTGAAGAGAAAACCACAAGCCAAGTTCTCCACAATGCTAAGCAAAGCTATAGCTTAGACCCTCTGGCTTTCAGCAGTGGTAGGCTGAAACATATACAGTGGTGCCCTGCAAGACGAATGCCTCGCAAGACGGAAAACTCACTAGACGAAAGAGTTTTCCATTTTGGAGGTGCTTCACAAAACGAATTTCCTATGGGCTTGCTTCGCAAGACGACAATGTCTTGCGAGTTCTTGCTGGGTTCCCCCCCCCCCTTTTTCTAAGCCGCCAAGCCGTTTATCAGCTGATCCGATCAGCAGATAAGCCGCTATAAGCCGCTAAAAGCCGCTAGAAGCGCTAATCCGCTAATCCGTCAATGGGCTTGCTTCGCAAGACGAAAAAACTGCTAGACGAAGAGAATCACAGAACGGATTCTTTTCGTCTTGCGAGGCACCACTGTATAAGCTGACCCATTTTCTTTGTAGCATGGCTTAAGTTCAAGCCATCATCATCATCATCATCATCATCATCATAAATTTTATTTATACACCGCCCTCCCCAGCCATGCTGTAAAGGAAAGAGCCAAGCAGGGCTGCTGATCAGCTGATTAGTTCTGACTTCAACAGCTAATTTCAGCAAGGGCTGGCTGTGCCACTGAGTTCCCCACGGGGACGTCCGCAACACAGCCGAGCCCAGCAGACTTTCTGTCACTTTCAGCACTGACAGCAAGCCTCCCTTGCCAAGGAATAATCAGGAGCACACATCAAGGCTCCAGATGGTTCACTGGCAGCCACATCTCGACTTGCCCAACACCTGACATCATGTACATAGCTCATGGTTTGAGGGACAAGGCCTTGGTGGTCCATACTGGAACCCATGCCTGGCCAAATTAAGCCTATGGGACTGGAGTTTCCTCACGCCTGCTACAGACCATCATCTAGTCAGTGTTAGAAACTCAGATATGTGGAAGAGGAGGAAATCCCAATGAAAGAACAGCGGCAAGATAAATTGATGAGCTATGCGGAATTGGCCAAATTGACATACAAACTGTGTGATTAGGACGATCGTGACTTCAAGGAAGAATGGGAACTTTTTACAAATTACCTAAAAAGACAACAAAATGATCTGGACTCCTTGGCAAGTTTTGAATAAACATCCACAAATTTATGAGTTGAACATTTGATAGATAAGGCACAGATATGTACAATTTTATAACATGCAGAGAACAATATGTGTAAAGAAATCAGAGAGGGGAGCTGAGGGAAGTCCTTGGTGGGGGGGAGTGGGAGGGATGGTGGGGGGGAAGGGGGAAAATAATGTAATTGATCATTTGGACTGATAATTTCTTATGCTGAAATTGTTTAATAAAAATATTTCTTTTTTTAAAAAACTCAGATATGTAAGCTAGGCACCAAATAAACCTCTTAAACCAGGGTTACAGTCGCCAAAACGGAATGCTTTGTTGCCACATGGGGGCACAGAAAGTTCAAAAGTCGTATTTTTCAATATGACTTTTTGGTTTCTGAAATTCATTCTGATTGTGCAGATAAAATATCACCGACAGAATTCTACTGGATGTGTTGTTAAGTGTGTGGAAACAGGCAAGATCCCCAGGCATCAGGTGCCATCCTAGCGCCCAGGCATCCTCACTTGGTCGAGAGTGGCCAATAGCCAGGAGAAAAATGTTCCTTGGGCCTGGCGAATTTTGAACGCTGCTAGCCCTATCCAAAGGAGGAGCTGCAGAAGACAAAGCTATCCAAGTGCTTCCTGACTCTTAAGACAGCCTTCCAGACCAATTCTTCCCTGCTCTTCCTGGCTACAGGAACGTGCTCCTGTTCAAATATATAAAAGGATGTCACATAGAGGAGGGAGAAAGGTTGTTTTCTGCTGCTCCAGAGAAGCGGACACGGAGCAATGGATCCAAACTACAAGAAAGAAGATTCCACCTAAACATTAGGAAGAACTTCCTGACAGTAAAAGCTGTTTGACAGTGGAATTTGCTGCCAAGGAGTGTGGTGGAGTCTCCTCCTTTGGAGGTCTTTAAGCAGAGGCTTGACAATCATATGTCAGGAGTGCTCTGATGGTGTTTCCTGCTTGGCAGGGGGTTGGACTCGATGGCCCTTGTGGTCTCTTCCAACTCTATGATTCTATGATTCTATGCCTTTGCTTAACATCACTTAAAAGCAACAGATTTCGGCATGCCATAGCATCTGTGAATATACTTGAGCCTGTATTGTACGTAGATCTCCCCCAAAATAGGAATGGAGAATGCTGGCAGCTTCAAACAAGGTTGGACTCCAATCAGCCTCAACCAGCATGATCAATGGTCAAAGCTGGATGGGAGCTGGAGATTCCACACCCTTGTCTTAACGTGCTGAGTTAAAGCATCAAAAACATTTCTTCTTTTTCTAAGGTCAGCTGCACATGACCACTAACCAGCCATTAGGTTTAGCAAGACCCTGGAATTTGTAGACACTAGACAATAATCCGATAGCAATCCCCATGCAGAATAAACACAGCAAACAGATACTACAGCAGTCAAAGCTGAAAACCAATAGAAACTGCATCCATCCTTAATAATACATGTAACCTTCTTAACTTAGGTTTATGAGCATATTTTTGAATACTTTACTTCTAGGTAAGAAGAGGGTGATGTCCTGCATGTAACCGGCTTCTAGAGGAGGAGGAGAAAAAAGGAATGTCTTGTTTCCTAGAATCCTAGAGTCTGCTAGGATTCTAGAATGTAATGGCATTTTTTTGATGCTTTCAGGCTCCCAGCAGAACAGACAGACTCCTGCTGAAGTGTAGTGTCACTTCTCAGATTCCACATAGCATACCGCTGAGATAAATGTCAAACTTCTTGAGGAGTTGTCAGGTACTTGAAACTGTCAAACATTTCACCAGAATATTGTCATCTTGCAAACAGGCAAAGCGGCAGTGTTTATCCAAGTCTGCACTCATCCAATAATAGGGAGTATATGAAGCCATCACTTCTGAAAAGAGCAGAGATGGGGGGTTGGAATTATTAATCCATTGGTCTCCTTCACCCCAGTCTCTCAAAAATAAGGGCAGGAATAGTCTTGCCATGGTGGTTTGTGCATTGGTAACCTCAAGATTTGATTACTGGGCTGCGGGGTTCTCCTTCAGTCTCATCCAAAAGCTCCAGTTGGTGCAAAACTTTGCAGCAAGACTGTTGTTGGGGGCCAACAACCGCCAGCACAGAATTCCAGTGATCAGAAGCTTGAAGCGGCTGCTCGTATGCTACTATGAGACTAGGGCCCTTCAGGATTTAACCTCCTTCCGTTGGGCCTGTAAGACAGAGCTATTCCGCCTGGCCTTTAATTTGAATTCAGCCTGATCTTTTATTTCCCTTCCCTTCTCTTCTCTTCTCTTCCCTCCCCCTCCCCTTTTATGAAGATCGCCCGCTCTGAGACCCCACAGCTAATTCTCCCCTGGCCTCCTCGCTGGCCCAAGTAGGACCAATTCAGCCAGCTAGCCCCAGGGATTATCTAATTGATTTTTGAATTTTATTGTTATTCATGTTTTTGTACTGTGTTTTCTGCTGCTTTTATAATTAAGTGTTTTTAAAGTGTTTTAAATTTGTTGTTAGCCGCCCTGAGCCCGGCATTTGAACCGGGAAGGGTGGGGTATAAATAATTTTTTTTTTACTATTATTAGTATTACTACTACTACTACTACTACTACTACTACTACTATTACCAGACCAGGTTCAAGGTTCTGGAATTAATCCTCAAGGCCCTTAACAACTTGGCTTACATCCATGCCCAATAACAGGGTTAGCGGCCCCCCATGGCCCTGATGCACAGCTTAGACCCACCAGCAGCCATGCCTTCAATAGTGTGGACCCAATTTTATGGAACTCGCTTGCAATTAAGGTCAAACATGCCCCCTTCCTACTGTACCCTTCTTCTTTTCTTTTCCAGTAGGCATTTTAACTGAGTTCTGATGGTCCTAGCAGTGTTCAAAACCCCGTGGTCCTAGCAGTGTTTGAAATCTCCCAGGCACCAGGCACATTTTGCAACTGGTGCAGGTTCAATTGCGACCACATTGAGATCTCTGGGTGCCAAGTCAGCGACTGACATCTCTACCTGACTGGCCCCTTCAGCTTCCTTAAGCAGGTAAGCAGAAGAGCATATTTACTGCATTAATATCCCACCTTCTTCTCCAAGCCCCCTCCTCAGTTAACCCCGACAACGACCCTGTGAGTTAGGTTAAGAGACTGTGGCTCACCCAGTAAGCTTCATGACTGAGTGGGAATCTGAACCCTGATCTTCCAGGTCCTTGCCTGACACAGCTTTCAAAATGGTGTGTCGCCACCGGTTAGTGTGTCGGTTGCAGGTGTAGGTGTGTCATGCAAATGCTCCCTGCGCTCCTCCCAGGGCTGGAAAGGGGTTAGTTTAACCACAAGCTTGCTAACAAAACTGAATTACTATATCGCAAAATGATGCGTGACTAAAAAGTGTGTCACCAACCTGAAAAGTTTGGAAAGCTCTGCTCTAACCACTACACCACAATGGCTTGCAAGAGAACTTCTGCTATGGACAGCAATATAAATTAAGTAGGTAAATAAATATGGGGAAAGCAAAAAGTCATTTAGAGATCTGAAATGTTTTCCTTTTCCTTGAAGCTTGAATTTGTTTTATTCCGGATTGTTTTAGTTGATGTTTTAATGTGTTGTAAACCACTTTGATATTTTTTCTTTAAAAATATCGAGTGGTGTAGAAATGAAATTATTATTCTTGTTGTTGTTGTTGTTGTTAACAATAAATTTCATCAGGGAGAAATGATGCCTATATTCTGTTGTGGCGGCCATAACCCAGGTTTAGGGTGCCATTTACCGTATTATTCGCTCTATAAGATGCACCAGACCACAAGACGCACCTAGTTTTTGGAGGAGGAAAACAAGGGGAAAAAAATATTCTGAATCTCAGAAGCCAGAACAGCAAGAGGGATCGCTGTGCAGTGAAAGCAGCAATCCGTCTTGCTGTTCTGGCTTCTAGGATAGCTGCACAGCCTGCATTCGCTCCATAAGATGCACACACCCTTACTTTTTAGGAGGGGAAAGTCTTATAGAGCAAAAAATACAGTAACTTACATACCTGAGTTTCTAACACTGGTCCTCGGTCAATCACAAAGGCTCATACATGATACTATAGTTTGTTAAGGGTTCTGGGAATTGTAGTTCTGGGGGAGTATATATTATAGTTCCCAGGATTTTGCAAGAGTGCTTTAAATGTACACAGTCACAGACAGCCACACAAAAGATGGCCAAAATCTAGTAAGCTTTTGTTATTTTTACTGTGGAAACATAGTCTATGAAGCCTTTGCACTGAAAGGAAAGAAAGGGAAAACAATGTGCAATGGGAATGTATGCATGTGAGCAAGAAACAGGAAGAAACCACACTGTTCTTTTTAAAAGTCAGCTGACTTCGTAAGAGTGTCCGTAAGTAGCTAGACATCAAAATACGGCAGAGAACAGATCCTGGTCTCAAAAAAGCAGGAGTAGCCTGTTTATTCAAATGTAGCAAGGTGGGGGGGGTGAGGGCTCAAAAGCCAAAGAGAGCCAGTTCATGTGTGTGTCTGCAGGCCTGACTTTTATTAATGCAATATTTCTGCTAACAGCCTCCTCTATGTAAGGCATCTGCAAAAACTTTGTATTGTTAACTTAATAGTGAAAATCTAATACAGGTTCTATTTGAAATTTCCCATTAAGCTGACGTCAATAGAGGGCCGAGAATCAGATTGTTGTGACCCAGACCATGAAACAGACATTCAAAGTCAGATGGTTTAAATTTAACCATCACACAGCAGTGAGAGTGTTGCACCACTTTATTGGGTTTTTCTAGATGCTGCCAAGGTACATTTGGCACAAAAGGGGATTGGGGAGGGTATTAAAATTTGTACTTTTGGGGGGGGGGGTCAGGGGAGAAGAAAGTCACATGAGAAGAGGAAGGATTGGAAATACAGTTAAGTCTGCCTGTCAAACAAGCAGATAAGGATGGCAGAGTTGCACCACTGTCTTAGTTACTTTATTTACAACAAGCGCTTGGAATTATTTGTGTGCTGTACAGCAAGGTTTAAACAGATAATTCCACGCCTGCAGACTCACACTCTAAATTTGGTTATCATTGGACAAGTGCTTTTGCAGAAGCTGGAAACCCTAAGGCACTCTCTCCAGCAAAGTCGTGATAATGTTTCTGCCTCACTTTATACAAATGTACATTTTTCTCTTCTAGGTGTAAATTATCGGAGGGCAGGGTAGGGAGATAGTCCCTGAAAGTTTCCAGAGTGTTTCAGCTTGAATGGAGGAACACTGAAATGTGCGATATTTAGAGTCAAACCCTTGGCCCACCCAGTTCAATGTTCCCCAACCCGGTGCCTTCCAGATGTTGTTGGGCATGGGCATCCAACAAATATCTGTAGGAAATTGGGTTTGAGAAGGTTGTTCTGGTCCAGCATCGTCCACACTGATTGGCAGTGGTTCTCCAGGGTTCCAGACTAGGAGGACTTTCCCAGTGGTACCTAGACATGCTAGGGATCAAACCTGGTGCCTTCTGCGTGGCCTCTCCGTGGCAGTGCGGAGGAAGGCACCAGTTGGCCTGCCCCCACAACATCACGAACAAAACTCCTCCCATTTTTGTTAGCTTAAAAACAAAACAAAAGATAACATGAAGGATGAACATATGAATCTATACACACAGAGAAAATTTATGAACTACTACAGTGGTTCCTCGCAAGACGAAATTAATTCGTTCTGCGAGTTTTTTCATCTTGCGAAGCACGGTTTCCCATAGGAATCCGCTTTTCAGAAAAAGGAAACAGACTTGCAAGACGTTTTCATCTTGCGAAGCAAGCCCATTGGGAAATTCGTCTTGTGAAGCAACTCAAAAAACCAAAAACTCTTTCGTCTTGCGAGTTTTTCGTCTTGCGAGGCATTCGTCTTGCGAGGTACCACTGTACATGGAGAGAAACGAGAACTCATCCAGCATTCAAATTTTGGGCGTCTAAGTTTGCAATGCCACTTGCAAAGCCAGACAGCTCTCAATTTAGATGAAGCTGTTGCAACTTCTCTTGAAATTTGATGTCCATCTTCATCCTTAACTTTACTTCCCCATAACCAATAGAAGTCACCTTTACAGCTCTACTGGGGGTGAGGTTTTGGAAAAAGGAAGAGTGCCCCAATTAGAGCAAAAAGGACCAGAATTCTTCACTAGACTCAGCTGAGGGTTGGTTGAATCAAGCGGCAAGTTTTTCCTTAGCTTAGATCATTGACACTAAATAATGTGTATGTGTGTAGTTTTAATGGATGAACCAAAACAACTACAGCAAGTCCACAAATTATGCACACTTTACTTCTGCAAATTCAGCTTCATGTATTAGGCAAAAAAACCTTTTTTAAAAGGGGGTGAACTTCCAGGAAAAAAGACACCTGCAATCCCACCTGCCACTGAACCCAATTTGTTTTGACTATACAGTCAAACCTTGGTTCTTGAACGGCTCCATTTTTTAACATTTCGGCTCCCGAATACCAAAAACCCAGAAATAAATGTTTTGGTTTTCGAATGTTTTTCGGAAGCTGAATATCTGACACAGCTTCCGCTTGAGTGCAGGAAGCTCTTGCAACCAATCAGAAGGTGTGCCTCGGTTGTCTAATGTTTCGGAAGCCGTACGGGCTTCCGGAAGAGATTACGTTCGACAACCAAAGTTTGACTGTACACAGTTTCGGCTTTGGGTGTGATGCCCGGAATCCCCTGCATAAACTGTCGGTTTCCACATCAGAGTCCCTGCTCCAGAATTCAGTATGTTTCCTCACCGAACTGAAGAAGATTTCTGCATGACTCATTTAGCAGCACACACTCACACAGTGGATTTGATTTCTTAAGAAACCAAAACTTTGTTGTAGTAGAATCCAAGAGCCAAGCAGAGTTTCGGCTCAGACCTTGAGAGATTTGAAGATTATGCACCCAGTGAAAACAGAAGCACGGGGTGTCCATTGGAAGTAACTTCACTTACAGCTTTTTGCTAGACTGATCTAGTGGAAATTTCAATTACAATAACCTGAAGTAATTAAGTGGACCGGGAACGACTTTTGCCCCCGGGGAAGGGATAAAAGAATAATACTTCCTTGAATGAACGGGAACGAATCCAATGCTGGCACAAGTCTGCAGGACTGGGCGTCGTAATATTGAAGTCTCACGCAAGCAGTGAGGCTCGTTGCTAAGAAAGGCGAATAAGATAAGAAAGGATAGAGACTTTTCCTTAATACCTTGAGTTATTAAATCAAGTAAGGAGAAGACAGAGCCAGATATTCACTTGGAAGTGCAGGGTTTGGGCGAGTGGGGAGGGAAGTACAGCTATCTTGCTGCTTTAACTAAAAAGTCTGCACAGATGGCTACTTGTCCGACAACTGTTATTTAGTTTCCCGAAGATTTGCAGCTTTGCTGCCCACTGGTAAAATCAGTTCATTTTATTTATTCATTTATTTTTGCTTGATTGTAAGCTCTCAGGGATGGACTCTTTCAAAACTGGAAAGATACCTATTGCATATAAAAACACAAATAGCAGTCTCCCCACCACACAAAAAAAAACCTCATCTTACTGTCTAGCTAAAAGTCATGCTCTCTGCCATTTGAATCCTTTTTCCTTTAATTCAGAAAAGCAAGGAGCAGAAATAAGATCCTGATATGTCAACCATGATATTATTATTTTTTTTAAAAAAAGATGCCACTGAGATAGGGAGCGGTTGCATTTTACACACACACACACACACACACACACACACACACACACACACACACAGTTGCAGTGTTCCAATATGCTCATTGTTAGACAATCCGTTCTGCAACCTCCAAAGAACCCCTCACCGGCCTTTTCTACAAAACCACGGGGGAGGCAGAGTTATGAATGGACTCTTACGACTGGTTCACAAACAAACGTGTACCAGATTCAACCTAATCCTATGCACCTTTGCTGAGAAGTAATGCCAAAAAAGTTCAGTGCAACTGACTTCCAAGTACACAAAAAACTACAGCCTTGGTTTATTGCACTTCTAGGGTGAGCAGCTGAATCTGTAAATTGCCCCTGGCCTGAGCTATTATACATATAAACTTTTGTAATGTTGTTGTTGTTGTTTGTACGCTGCCTAGATATGTTTTACATTGCAAGTGGAATATAAATAGTTTAAAAGAAAGAAATAACAAATGCACTGTCAAAAGGACATCTTACTCATAAAATTCATCAGCAAAATTGTGTGAATTTTCCCATACAAATTTCAATGCACTCTCATTTAATATACGAATGTCTGCAAAACAATTTTTCCTAACATGTATTTTTAAATACACTTAACCATCAGGATAATGCTTTTTTGTACATATTACTTGTCTGGAGAAATGCACTGCAAAATTCTGCTATACTCCGGTTGACATATTGCTTAGGGAAATGTGAATCGGGTATGTTTGCCTTCAAGTGTGAACAGAATCAAATTTCTCCCTCTGCCCCTAAGTCACAGTGCTCTCCTGATCCCTTTCTAAGAATTCCCTTCTTCCCTGAGAGCACATGCAAAATTGATTTTAAGATCAGTCAGCAAAACCAAACACCTAAAGTTAGCTGCAATATGCAAATAACAGCAACTCCATTTGCTGGGGGGGGGGGGAGTTCAGGAAACCGAATCAATGTATTAGCAGCCTAGTGGATGCATCTGAAGGAGCTCAACAAGACTGAAGTAACACCTCTCGTTTATTTATTTTCAAAGGACAAAGGAATCCACTTGAATCCAAGCTGGTTTCGTGAAGCTATCGGAACACCCATTAGAAAAGCTGGTTTTTCAAAAGCAGCCCATCATGCAAAGGCTGGCATGGATAAAACAGAACACAAAGCAGGATTGCAGAAGGTTTTGTGGTTTGTTTGCGTTTAATGGTGCTAACTGAAAAGATCAAGCAAGAGACATAGATGTGAGAAAGAAGACAAAATTGGCGGAACAAAAGGCACATCCAGAGGGGAGCTTCCTACGACCCCGATTCTGTAGTTTAGTTGTACAGTGGTACCTTGGTTCTCAAACTTAATCCGTTCCGGAAGTCCGTTCCAAAACCAAATCATTCCAAAACCAAGGCACACTTTCCCATTGAAAGTAATGCAAAATGGATCAATCCGTTCCAGACTTTTAAAAACAACCCCTAAAACAGCAACTTAACATGAATTTTACTATCTAACGATCCATAAAATGAAAGCAATAAACAATGTATTGCAGTCGCACAATCAATCAATCAGTAGCTGAACTGGGCTCAAACAGCTCCACCTGGTATGCAGGCTGAGACCCTACCTGCCCACGGACTGTCTCACCAGAGTGGTGCATGCTCTAGCTATCTCCCGCTTGGACTACTGCAGTGCTCTCTATGTGGGGCTACCTTTGAAGGTGACTCAGAAACTACAACTAATCCAGAATGTGGCAGCTAGACTGGTGACTAGGGGCGGCCACCGAGACCACATAACACCGGTCTTGAAAGACCTACATTGGCTCCCAGTACGTTTCCGAGCACAATTCAAAGTGTTGGTGTTGACCTGTAAAGCCCTAAACGGCCTCGGTCCAGTATACCTGAAGGAGCATCCCCACCCCCATCATTCTGCCCAGACACTGAGGTCCAGTGCCAAGGGCCTTCTGGCGGTTCCCTCATTCCGAGAAGCAAAGCTGCAGGGAACCAGGCAGAGGGCCTTCTCGGTAATGGCACCCACCCTGTGGAACGCCCTCCCATCAGATGTCAAAGAGATAAACAACTACCTGACATTCAGAAAACATCTTAAGGCAGCCCTGTTCAGGGAAGTTTTTAATGTGTGACATTGGTCAAAACTCAACAACCCCTGGCAGCAATGACAATGGGTAGATCACAGCCAGCTTTTTTATACTGGGAGTAGATTGCACTCCCTTGGGAGTTGGACATGCCTGGACTAGTTGACCTCATGGTCTCTTCCAACTCTCAAAATAAAAAAATTCCTTCCAGTAGCACCTTAAAGACCAACTAAGTTAGTTCTTGGTATGAGCTTTCGTGTGCATGCACACTTCTTCAGATACACTGAAACAGAAGTTGCCAGATCCTTCTATATAGTGAGAAGGTGGGGAGGGGTGTTACTGAGAAGGGTGGTGGGAATGGGAGATAGGCAGATAGCTGAGAGAGCCTCTTGACGACTCTTAACGACTGTAATAGGTCTTACAGGAAAAGGCAAGGGGTGGGAAGGTGAGAAATGGTTTAGTTATGTATAGTGAGATAAGAATCCAATGTCTTTGTTCAGCCCAGGTCTTTTCATGGTTTTAAGTCCTTCTCACTATATAGAAGGATCTGGCAACTTCTGTTTCAGTGTATCTGAAGAAGTGTGCATGCACACGAAAGCTCATACCAAGAACTAACTTAGTTGGTCTTTAAGGTGCTACTGGAAGGAATTTTTTTATTTTGACTATGGCAGACCAACACGGCTACCTATCTACTACTCTTCCAACTCTATGATTCTAGGATTTAAAAAAAGAAACAAGGACGTACTCATCAAGACCATCAACAGCCTCACTCTTGTGCATTATTTAAACTATTGTTTCAGGGAAGAACAGCCAGGGTGAAGCCACATTGCAAACAGTGGAGATGTCAGGACTTCAGAGTCTGAAAGCATGACAAGTATTTAACAGGATTCCTTGACTGAGCAGCTAGATAAATGGAGTCCGCCATCATCAGTCCTGGCTCTCACAACTGTACACTCCAGCCCAACTTTCTGCTTGTCCCTGCATGGCACCAGGTGCTACTTCAATAGCAATTCCTGATCCATATGTAGCCAAAGCAGCCCTTGTGGTGCCTTCAAGTCATTGCTGGACTATAACTCCCATCATACGTGACCATTGGTCATGCTGGCTGGAGGTGATAGGGAACTGGGAGCCCAAGTAGGTCAAGAAGGAGAAAAGGTAATGTAAAGAAAAAGAAGGAACATTTTATCATATGTGGTGGGAATGTAAGAAAGTAAAGAACTTCTGGGAAATGATATATAATGAGATGAAAAAGATGTTGAAATACACATTCTTAAAAAAACCAGAAGCATTTTTACTTGGTATTAAAGGCCAATACATTAATAGGCAAGATGTAAAATTGTTCTTATATGCAACAACAGCGGCAAGAGTACTGTTAGTCCAGAAATGGAAGCAAGAAGAAATCCCGATAAAAGATAGCAGACAAAATTAATGGACTATGCAGAATTGGACAAAATGACAGGAAAGATTCGAAACCTGCGGGACCAGAGATTTACAGAAGATTAGAAGAAGTATATGAATTATTTGAAGAGCAACTGTAATCAACAAATTATGCTAGTAGGACTACAAGAAGTTTTGTAAGGAGAAATATACGAAGTGTTACAAAGTAGAAAAAGATAGAAATATTGGTTATGAGTTTGAAATGTAATAGGGAAAATAAGAAATGCATACTAAGAGATTAGATGGGAAAATTTTCAGACAGGATTGATGGAAGTCAAAAAAATAGAATAAGATGTAAAAGTATGTTTAATTATTGTTGAAAATGGTATGTCAAAAAACTAATAAAAATTTATATATATATAAAAAAGGAGAAAAGGTATCTCAACTCTGCGCTGGACCAACCTAAATAGACTTAGAAAATGGGGAAACAGTTAACTCCTGTACCAATTCATCTCTTCCCCAACCCAGATCAACAGGCTATAGCCCATCTGACTCCAGCGAAAATTGTCACAGGTTGGATGCAGCTATTTCAATTCACACCAGCTGAGGACTTTGTTCCGTAATGAGCACCAAAAGCCCGCTTTAAATGGGCTCGTGATCTATCCAGGAGAAGGTGGGGGGCAGGTGGGGGTGGGGAGGGTGTCCGTTGCCGCATCACAGCCACACAGAAAGAGAACAGGCAGGCAGGTATCGCAAGTGATAAAAGGGACTTGTGCTCTCCAGATTAGGAGGAAATGAAGCATGGCACATCAATTCAAGGCTGAATCAGTTTCACAATTGACACAGGGCAATTAACCACGCCATAGGAGTGACTGCCTACAGTTACTTTTGAATGGAGACCTCGCCTGCTCTTCGCATCAGGGAGGCGGGAGGGGTGGAGACTGGAGACAAGGGAAGCCGGGAGAGCTTTTGTTTTTGAATGACAGCAGCCACAGCGACAGGCTGCCCTGCTGAGAGGCTGCCAGCTGAGGTCATTAACAGAAGCATGGCTACAGCGGAGGCAAAGCCTGCCCATCGAGAGGCAGCACAAGCGGGAACTGCAACAAAGTGTTGCAGCGCTGGAGTGCAACTCCTCTTCGGCGTCCCAGCCAGCCATGTGCTTTTCCTGGATGCTGCCTTCCATTCAGCCCACCCAATGGTTCACATAAACAGAGCTGGAGAGCATTATATTGCATGCTCTGGAAGGCAGGACGCGAACCAATGGCTTCAAGTTACAAGAAATGAGACTAAACATCAGGAATAACTTTCTGACAGTGAGAGCTGTTTGACAGTGGAACGGTATCCCCTCGAGAGGTTGTGGACTCTCCTTCCTTGGAGGTTTCTAAGCAGAGATTGGGTGGCCATCTGTCACGGGTGTTTTAGCTGAGATTCCTGCATTGCAAGGGGTTGTACTAGATGACTCTTGGAGACCCTTCCCACTCCACAATTATATGATTCTATAATTCTACATCAGGCTCGGGTCTGTTTGGACTTTTTGCACTCCTGCAAACCTTGAGCCCACCGATATTTACTGTGTGGATGGTTCCATTTTTGCAATATACAGTGGATGCTCGGGTTGTGAACGTGATCCATGCGGGATGCACGTTTGCAACCCGCAGCGTTCACAACCCGCATCTGCGCACGCGTGGGTTGCGATTCAGCGCTTCTGCACATGCACAAAGCGTGATTTAGCACTTCTGCGAATGAACAACCGCTGAAACCCGGAAGTAACCTGTTCCGGAACTTCCAGGTTTCGGCAGTCTGCGACCCAAAAAGATGCAACCTGAAGCTGCTGTAACCCGAGGTATGGCTGTACTTGAAGAACTCAGCTCAGTAGGCAGGGAATGAGACAGAAGCATATCGACGCCATATTTTGATGAATGTCCAAATTTAGTGAATAATGACATGCATGAATGAACACTGACAATCAGAAACTCTTCACCCCGCCAAGGGCAACCCTCGCCTCAACTCACTAGGTGGTCTCACACAAGACACTAGATTGCCCGACCGCCTCTGCCTTCCCCCCTCAGATGCAATCTAGGGGGAATAATATTGGCCCACCTGGCCAGGCTATTGGAATGATGGGTGACTGGGACAGTGTTTTGTGTATGAAATGTTTTTAGGTGCTACCCCCGCAACCTAAAATTGGGGGGAGGCTAAATGATTTGTTTCAATTGGCTTACAAACTTAACGCAATTGTGCAATTTAGGCTTGAGTTGATAAGCACCAATTAAACTCACAACCTGAAAACACACACACACTTTCCCCCCTACAGAAGGATTTATTCATACCTTCTCCTGTCCCACTCACAACTTTAACAGTCATGGCGCCACCCAAAGAATCATGGGAGCTGCAGTTTCTTACAGGTGCTCAGAGTTGTCAGGAGACCCCTATTTCCCTCAGAGAGCCACAATTCCCAGAGTGGTTTAACAAACAATCCTAGGTAACTCTGAGAACTGTAGCTCTGAGGGAAAAGGGGTTTCCTGACAACGCTGAGCACCCATGGAGACAGGGTCAAAGGATTTCCACTTTCTGTCCCATAAACGCAGCCTCGATCCATATTTTAGACACCTTTCTGGACCCCATAACTCTCATTCTGTAAAAATTCAGCCTTTTGTGAAAGAAAGAAAGAAAGAAAGAAAGAAAGAAAGAAAGAAAGAAAGAAAGAAAGAAAAACATTGCTTACATGCAATTCTTTAAAAATTGAAAGTCATCACTTTTTCATCTCAGTTTTATCGGCTTTCGATACACACACAGAGATGCCCCCCCCTCTCTCCGCGGTTGCATTCTTAAGCTTTCTTTGCCAAATATCTTCATGTGGAAAACTACCAGTGAGAGAACATGAATCCCCATACCTACGCATAGCCGCTCCTGCAACACATGCAGGAAACTGCAGACCAAGAGAGGACAATGTGTACACAGGCCAACAAAGAAGAATTTCTCTCTGACGCAAGACACGCAAACTGAGCAATCGCATGAGACATCATCACAGCCTTGCTCACTCGCAGTCTTGCTGGAGGAGCTATATCAAGTTTCTGAAGGGAGATGAAGCTGCGGGGTGGGTGGGTGGAGGATATTATTTACTACAAGCAAAACAACCTGTGAGGTATCAGGGCCAAGAGGAGACGTTATGAAGGAGCGAGGGCCTCACATCATTCCCCACCCCATACTTTTTCCTCTCCTCCTATATTTGCCTTATAGAGCAACTGCTTTGCACAAAGGATTCATCCAGACTTCCTTTTGCACCATGTACTGTCCACACTGACTTGCAGTGGCTGCCCAATCCTACCTGGCAAGGCCTGTAGATCTGCAGGAATGTCTCCACCCCCATTGTTCAGCCCAGACACTGAGGTCCAGCTCCAAGGGCCTTTTGGCAGTTCCCTCACTGTGAGAAGTGAAGCTACAGGGAACCAGGCAGAGGGCCTTCTTGGTAGTGGCACCCTCCCATCAGATGTCAAGGAAATGAGTAACTACATAACCTTTAGAAGACATCTGAAGGCAGCCTTGTATGGGGAAGCCTTTTAACGTGTGGTGTTTTACTGTGACTTGATAATTTGTTGCAAGCTCCCCAGAGTGGCTGGGGCAACTCGGTCAGATGGGCGACATATGAATTATTAGTATTACTATAATTTATTATTATAATTACTGAATCTGAGGCCTTCAGCATTTTGGAATGCAACTCACATCTTCCATGAACAGTGGTCATCTTGACTGGGGATAATGGAAGCTGTAATCCAAAAGATGCTGAGCTGGCTAAGCCAATGATCTGACTCAGTACAAGGAAACTTCCTAAAGGACCACTGTGAATGCTAAGTGTTCTGCGTGTTGCCCTTTGGATCCTGGCTATAATCTGAGCTATAATCTGAACTGGATTTTACTTTCAAAGTTCAATAAAGTTTAGACTGGTGTCAGGGAGAGACAGAGAGAGGGTGGGAGAGAGAGAGAGAGAGGAAAGCAAATTTAATTTCATTGGAACTATACTGCAAGGACCCAAAATGAACCCATCGTCTGCCCCAAGGAATTCAGAATGTCAGAGGAAAGAGCTGGACACACAGGCCCTAATGTGCAAAAAGGGGAAATAAAAAAGCAAAGCCTGGGGGATGTTGAATTAACTTTCACTCAAGTGCATATTTGCCTCCCAGGATTCTGTAGCCAGTAGAGATTTGGGCCTCTCTCTCACACACAAACACACACAGAGAATTTCCCTGCCCTATCTCAATGGACAAACTGTGAGGTCTTTGTTATTGTTTGCTTTAGAACATAACTCGGTCAAACTACCTTTTCTTTTTCATTCTTTCCTTTTCTTCTTTTTTCGTTTTTGCAAGGACAAGGGGTGAGGGGAGAAAGAGAAATGAAATGCAGCGCTCCAGAATCAGAAAGGAAAGCCAAGCTGAAAAAGGTATGCCTTTCTTGGATTCTCCAAAATGGCAATGTGGAACACAGTGTCCAAAGATCTCCAGTGGAGAATCTCTGCCTCCTTCACTACAGAACTGTGGGAAACTGCAGTTCATACTACCGTATTTTGCGCCCCATAAGACGCTCCGGCCCATAAGACGCACCTAGTTTTTTGGGGGGGAAATAAAGGGAAAAAAATTTATTTCCCCCCCAGGTGCGGGGCTGGAAGAACCAGGTCGGGGAACAGTGGGAAGGCACGCTCTGCCTCCCCGCTGTCCCCCGAGCTTGTGGGGCTGGCGATGGGGAGAAGTGCACCAGTCCCGGGAGGGCAGGCAGCTCTGTGCCGCCATCCTGAGCAGGGCGGGTCTTAGCGCCCCGCTCGGGATGGCGGCTGAGACCTGCCTGCGGTCCCGCGACGGCAGGCAGCTCTCTGCCGCCATCCCGAGCGGGGCGGGACTTAGCGCCCCGCTCGGGATGGCGGCAGAGACCTGCCTGCGGTCCCGCGACGGCAGGCAGCTCTCTGCCGCCATCCCGAGCGGGGCGGGACTTAGCGCCCCGCTCGGGATGGCGGCGTAGACCTGCCTGCGGTCCCGCGACGGCAGGCAGCTCTCTGCCGCCATCCCGAGCGGGGCGGGACTTAGCGCCCGGCTCGGGATGGCGGCTGAGACCTGCCTGCGGTCCCGCGACGGCAGGCAGCTCTCTGCCGCCATCCCGAGCGGGGCGGGACTTAGCGCCCCGCTCGGGATGGCGGCGTAGACCTGCCTGCGGTCCCGCGACGGCAGGCAGCTCTCTGCCGCCATCCCGAGCGGGGCGGGACTTAGCGCCCCGCTCGGGATGGCGGCAGAGACCTGCCTGCGGTCCCGCGACGGCAGGCAGCTCTCTGCCGCCATCCCGAGCGGGGCGGGACTTAGCGCCCCGCTCGGGATGGGGGCGCAGAGCTGCGCTGGTCCCAGGACCGCAGGCAGCTCTGCAGGGCCACCGGGAGCGGGGCGGAGCTTCTCCCCCGGCTCCCGGTGGCCGGGCAGAGCTGCGCTGGTCCCAGGAGCGCAGGCAGCTCTGCAGGGCCACCGGGAGCGGGGCGGAGCTTCTCCCCCGGCTCCCGGTGGCCGGGCAGAGCTGCGCTGGTCCCACGAGCGCAGGCAGCTCTGCAGGGCCACCGGGAGCGGGGCGGAGCTTCTCTCCCGGCTCCCGGTGGCCGGGCAGAGCTGTGCTGGTCCCACGAGCGCAGGCAGCTCTGCAGGGCCACCGGGAGCGGGGCGGAGCTTCTCCCCCCGCTCCCGGTGGCCGGGCAGAGCTGCGCTGGTCCCAGGACCGCAGGCAGCTCTGCAGGGCCACCGGGAGCGGGGCGGAGCTTCTCCCCCGGCTCCCGGTGGCCGGGCAGAGCTGCGCTGGTCCCAGGAGCGCAGGCAGCTCTGCAGGGCCACCGGGAGCGGGGCGGAGCTTCTCCCCCGGCTCCCGGTGGCCGGGCAGAGCTGCGCTGGTCCCACGAGCGCAGGCAGCTCTGCAGGGCCACCGGGAGCGGGGCGGAGCTTCTCTCCCGGCTCCCGGTGGCCGGGCAGAGCTGCGCTGGTCCCACGAGCGCAGGCAGCTCTGCACGGCCACCGGGAGCGGGGCGGAGCTTCTCCCCCGGCTCCCGGTGGCCGGGCAGAGCTGCGCTGGTCCCACGAGCGCAGGCAGCTCTGCAGGGCCACCGGGAGCGGGGCGGAGCTTCTCCCCCCGCTCCCGGTGGCCGGGCAGAGCTGCGCTGGTCCCAGGACCGCAGGCAGCTCTGCACGGCCACCGGGAGCGGGGCGGAGCTTCTCCCCCGGCTCCCGGTGGCCAGGCAGAGCTGCGCTGGTCCCAGGACCGCAGGCAGCTCTGCACGGCCACCGGGAGCGGGGCGGACCTTCGCCCCGGCTCCCGGTGGCCGGGCAGAGCTGTGCTGGTCCCGGGATTGCAGGCAGCTCTGCCAACCCTCGGAGCCGGTCTTCCGAGGGTTGCGCAGAGCTTCCTGAAGCCTGGAGAGCGAGAGGGATCGGTACGCACCGACCCCCCTCGCTCTCCAGGCTTCAGCGAAAGCCTGCATTCGCCCCATAAGACGCAGGCACATTTCCCCTTCATTTTTGGAGGGGGAAAAGTGCGTCTTATGGGGCGAAAAATACGGTAATTTAGCAAAAGAATTATGCCAAGCCACTGCTGGATTCTGGTTTGTTTTAGCAAACATGAGTTAGAATAAAGCATCGTTTCCCTGATTTGTGTGTAATGGGACACACTGATTGGGCCACATTTGCCCTATGCATTTAAACTACTATTATAGCACATTTACTGTCAAACTATCCTGGGAACTATGGTTTGCTATTTGTTGACTGAGCGTAGCTAGGAGACCCTCACAGAGCTAGTTCCCAGAGTGGTTTCACAATCGATCCCTCCTCCCAGGGAACTCTGGGAATTGTAGCTCTCTAAGGGGAACAGGGGTCTCCTAAACCCTCTCAACATCCTTAACAAACCACATTTCCCAGGGTTCTTTGCAGGAAGCCAGGGTTATTTAAAGCACTAGGACACTGCTTTAAATGCGTGGTGCAGATGGGGCCTTATCCTTCCCTTGTCCGCAAAGCAAAGGAGAGGGCAAGCAGTGTGTGAGCCAAGGATCGGTGCCGATTTGCTTGTGACCATCTGAACCAGAGAGTCGAAGCAGTTTTCAGCCAAGGCCCGCATTCCCTTGGCGGAAACCTTCCAAAGTCCATATGGCAGTGGAGCACAGAGCCAGCAGCCACTGTGGGCAGGACAATGGAGATGACTCTTACCTCTAGACAATTGCCTCCATTCCAGCCATGCAGAGCTCGGAAGGTTCTTCATGCACATCTCTCCACTCCTCCATAAATGTAGGAAGAGGCATTATCGCGGGTCAAGGGCACAATTCAGCCAGGCATAAGACTACTGGGGGTGATGGGCTTCTCACAACCTGCCCACCCCCACCCCCAACGATGACACTAACACTGTGTCCCAGCACAAAACTGGCACTATCTGGGAACAGACATCCCTGGCCTTTTCTATGCTGTAATAAGCTAAACATAACAACAACAACAAACAACAACGTTACTGTGGAAGAATATACCAAAAGCTTTTTCCTGCTAGTCTCCAGAATTTATGCATTTATAAGAGGCACTCAGTTCTGTTCTGAAAATTATGTCTGTTAACCCTTCAGGGCATGATAAACACCCAATGGGCACTGAAGGGCAGAGGGACTCATCCGAACTCAACATGCTCGGCTTCTCAGCCCTCAAATGAGAAAGTCTGGATATGCCACAAGGAAATCAAAAAACAGAAATTTAAGAGAGTCTAATGTGCTTCCACAACAGCTGCAGTATTCCTGCTGTTTACAAGATGAGGATTCTACCACAACTGTAACTGCAGCAATGCCCTTTTCTATCTGGACTGTTTTTCTGCTGTGCTGAAAAATTACCACCAACTGCTCTTCCAAAAAAATTTTTTAGAAAGGGAACACAATGTCACAATATTCATTACTGACACAATTACACTTTAAAAAGTAGCCAATGACATTTGAAACGACAAAGGTGTCTTTTACAAAAACTGGTTTTCCAACATTGTTGACAAATCTTGGGTTGCTAGGACAAGGCTGTCAGTTCAATTAATTGTCTTGAGAAGGACAAAGTCGCTTTCAGGTATCTGTTTTCGGCACAAAGGAAATAGAAGAATTCTCTAGAGTGTCACAAGTAGGAACTGAAGTTGTGTGTTTGGCGCTTTCTTCAATCAACAACTGACAATGGAGGACCCCAACTTAAGGGCCCTGTGTAATTATAACATTTCCTGATCTTTCATCTATGACTGGTTCGCATACAACACAAGCCATTATTTGCTTAACTAACCACAAGTTTCCCACAAACCATCAAACGAAGTTTTCTAACATCATATTTGTTTCCTAGCAGCTCCTGCCTTGTGTCTTTGTAATTTAGCGAGTGTCTGGCACCAAACAAACCATGGTTAAGGAAGGCTACTGGGTTCACACACAATGCCAAGCCATGGTTAAACTAAGGTTCATAAACTAACAAGAAACCATGGCTTCAGTTCATAATTTTCAGGCAAAAGGCAAACCATACTTAAGCTTTTTGGCAGGGTTTGTACATAACACAAAACCTTGATTTAATAAACCATTGTTTCATAAACCATGGTGTAGTAGTATGTGTAAACCTGGGCATGAGATAGGGAGTGCTCCATTAACACTCTCATCCTCCCTCATCCTCTTTATCATACAAATTACTATCTCCCTTCCATTTTCAATGTTTACCTGTGATGTAAATATGCTCAGAGTTTGTTATTCAGCCCAACATTTTCAGAGATGGTCAGATTAAGCAGCACACTGCTTTACGCATAAAACCTGGCCATGGTTAATTAAACTGAACCCAGTGACCTTCCTTAACCATGGCTTGTTTGGAAACTCCAGTCCAGACATTCACTAAACTACAAGGGCATGAGGCAACAACACCTGGAAAACAAAGAAAACTTTGGAGAAACAAGCGTTGTGGGACAACTTGTGGTTAACTTGTGGTTTGTAAAACAAACCATGGCTTTGCATCACGTGTGAGCTGGCTATTCACCGGCAACCCAAAAGAAACACACAAATAGGAGTGGACTTTTTGTAAAACTCCTGAAAACCTTATTCCCCCCCCCCATATGAAACTGAATTCAAACATTTCTGCTATGCCTCAGCTGACACTTAGGATGACAGGTACACAAGCTAGACAGGTTGCAAAATCAAAATGATAGTTCTGTATTAGATAGTTACTTAATAGTTTTCAGAGAAAGAGAGAGAAACACCCTGTAATGCAGAAGTTGAGAAGAAAGGTTAACACTCCATTTTCTTATAAATGTTCAGAATTCAATTATCTAGGAACAGAATTGTGTTGAAAACCTGTATATGAATCTCAACACCAGCACTCTCCAAACAAGTAAAATGCTTTAAGCTCCCAAGCCAGGAAAGGCGCTTTTCTTCTTTTTTAAGCTTCTCCAATTCCTCTCCATCAAAGCCTAGGAAATACTTTGCTCCCTTTCCTCAACCATCATTGCCGAGCTGAGCTGCCAGCTGAGGTCCGGTGCTTTTGATTAAGCACCAAGGCATCCGGATCTGGCTGGCAGCAGCCATATTTGCCAGCTACCAATTTCCACTCATCGAGACCCAGCAAATGGACTACTTGGACGCTCTCTTGTGTACACTGTCTCTCCCTCTCTCTCTCTCTCTCTCTCTCACACACACACACATACACACAGAAGCAGAAAAGCTAATTGAACAATAAATTATAGGCTACAGCACCGATGGGCAGAAAGTAGATTGTGATATCTCCTGGTAGATCTCTATGTGATTTGAAGTAGTAGAACTTTGAAGATTCCTAACCTTCAACCGCTTATAACAGCAGCAGCAGCAGCAGCAGCAGCAGCAGTGAAATGATAGATACTCACACCAAATCATAACAGAAATGAAGAAAACTTGGTGTAGTAGTAATCAGAGGGGTTTTTTTGTTTTTTAATGCAAGGGCCATCAGCTCAGTTCAATTCTGATGTGAAAACCAAGTCCTCGGGTAAGAATTACGCCCTTTGCAGCTTGGGCTTTTGTTGGTGGATCTTGGGATTTTAGTAAATGCAAAGTAGATACCACGAGCCTTAAGACCATCCACCCTGAAAATAAAAGGCAAAAATGGAAGGGATACAGATCGGCTAAGCAAAGAAGCACAATGGAAATCAGGGGTGTGCAACATGTAAGCTAATCGAATGAGCCTGGAAGCGGCTTGGTCTGCGAGTGGCTCAGATGATGGAGCCGGGTCAGATTCTGAAGCTTTAGAGAACAATGTGGAATCTTACTGGACCCTTGAATTACCTGGACCATGCTGAGCTGATAACCTAAATTCCTGCCATCTGAAGTGGTATTATTTACTTATAACTTTTTCAAGCCCCCCTTACAAAATTCTCTCGGTGGCTTACGATTCCCAAGCCAAAAGCCAAAAGCAATTACAGTAACAAAACGAGGCATCCTTTACGTGAACCACCCTGAGACATTTGGGTATAGGGTAATATAGAAATATAACAACAACTGTAAAAATAAACAGCTGCCTTAATACCTCGGGTTACAGATGCTTCAGGTTACAGACTCCGCTAACCCAGAAATAGTACCTCGGGTTAAGAAATTTGCTTCAGGATGAGAACAGACATTGCGCGGCGGGAGGCCCCATTAGCTAAAGTGGTGCTTTAGGTTAAGAACAGTTTCAGGTTAAGAACGGACCTCTGGAACAGTTTCAGGTTAAGAATGGACCTCCGGAATGAATTAGGTGTGTACAATGAAGGACGAAAATTCACCTTGCATCCCGCCAAAATTAAAACACAGCTTTGAATACAAAGAGGCTCAGAATGTGCAATATATTTTAAAGGCTTGGGCAAACAGAAAGGTCCTTATCTGGCACAGAAGGTGTTAGCCAGTGGCAATGCAGACAAGACTAGCAGATCTCCCTACCCTCAGCAAATTAAGTGCCCTGTCACATTCTGGGGGCATACAAGCAAACTTCCTCATGTGCTGTCTCCCTTATGGCAGATCCGGGCTTCCTCTTTCTGCCTCTTTTCTTCAATCCTGCTTTGGAGAGGGGCTGTAGCTCAGTGGTAGAGCATTGCATTTGCAAGTAAAAGGACCCAGGTTTGATCCCCGGCCTTTCCAGGAAGGGTTGGGGGAGACCCCAGTGGGAAAACCCTCGAGAGCTCCTGTCAGTCAGTGTAGACAATACTGACCTAGACAGACCAGCAGGTCTGCCAAAGGCAGCTTCCAATGCCAACCATCCACATATCCCGAGGGAAGATGCACACACACCCTTAGAGAACCATAGCTAAGGATAATTTACAAACTATTATCTCAGCCACAAAACATAACCACTGGAAAAGAGGAGCACTGGAACTGTAAACAATAATAGCAGGGTCGGGGGGGGGGAGGCAGAGCAAACCATTCATTTTGCATGGCTCGGATCTCCGATGGAATTGTCTCTCTTCTTGTTGGCAGTGATTTTTATTTTTTACTTTTTCCCCTCTCTCTCTCCCTCCCTCCCTTTTTGGGTTTCTGCTTTGGTAGGGAGAGGAACGGAAACATCCCGGTTTTAAAGCTGTCAAGTCTGAGGTTCTATTTATCTGAGAAAGGCCATAATGGCTCCCAAATGATCCAGCTAGTCGAGCTATTATCTCAACTAAATTGCACAATTCAGAGGGGGGGGAGAGAGAGCAGAATACATATAGTTACCATAGCAAAAAAGAAAAGCCAAGCCAAAACATTACGATCAAACAATGTTAAAAATTCTAATTCAAACCTCCCTACGTACGCACACACAGGATATGGGGTGGGTGGGAGGGAGAGAGGGAGGGCTTGATAGGTTGTTCCAGACCAATCCCCATTAAAAGAAACAAACACTTCCACCGTTAAACCATTCAAAAGATCCATATCTCCACTTCCTCCCTCATACTGAACAATGCAAGCGGCCCCAGTGGCTTGCTTGCCCTATCAGGCTGTTACAGTGCCATGCTGACAACCCCAAAACCACCATATCTGTCTAAACTCTACTAGGACCAATTTAAGGTAACGGGGGTTGCCAAAGTGGTGCCCACATGAGGCCTTCCCTGGTGCTTGCAGGATCCCCTCCTTCTGACTCTCTCCTGTTGAAAGGCTTGGGCAAAACACATTCTGTTGGTGCCAACAGACTGTGTGTATGTGTGTGGTGCCCCTTAAGAGGTTACCTAAAATGACACTAAATCAGTGTTTGCAATGGATTCACTCAGATGAATTACTTGATTGAAAGTAGTTCCCATAATACCCGGGTGAACTAAAGATGTATTAAGTTCATTTGGGAGTGCAGCTTTTGAATGATTTCTAGTTCGTCTTCATTCTCTCCCCACCAATAGCAGGAGGCCCAGACGCTTGCCTTTCTTTTCTTTCTTTATTAAAGGAAGTCATTCAGACATCTTTTTTTTTTAAAAAAAAGTTAGAAAGCAAACTGTGGAGTCAACACACTAAGTCTTATTAGGCAGATACAGAGGCGCTGCTATTGCCAAGAGAGGAGAACGCTTCCTGCATAAGCATTGCTCTCACTCTGAATTCAGACTTTGCACTGCGTAGTTTCTCATGCAATTTTCTCTTGTACACAACCCTAAAAAGGTGCAAGAGACCTGTGTGATTTTTGCATGCACCTAACCATGACTAGGGTTGTTGTTGTCATTGCTTTTAACTGAATTGTCTGGAGCTTTTTTCTTTTTTGTTGATGTTTTATATTAATAATCACTTCATAATGTTTCGTGGGAAGCAATTCATAAATAAAATGAATGAATAAATAAGACACCTAAGCTGGATGTCATCAAGCAGGTGTGAAAAAGTACACTTTTGGAGGTCTTTCAGGAAGGCCCCTTTTCTATAAAACAAGTGTTTGCAGGAGAATATTCAACAGACCCCTAGCTAAGACTATAAACGTGCATTCAAACCATAGCTTAGCTTTCTGAGCGAAGGGGCACCAGCAAGACTGGGTTCTCACCTTACCAACGGAGAGGTTGGATAGGTAAGACCAGTAACTTCACTGCGGTTTGCTCCATTTAAATTTAACGTGCATAGTGCAATCCTACAGCTGTCTACTCAAAAGTAAGTTCAGTAGGGTGTGCTTGCAAGTAGGTGGGCACAGGATTTCAGGATTTTGACCATTAAAGCCTTCAACAACTCAAGACCACGATACCAATACCACTAATGATGGTGATGATAGTAATAATACTAGTTTGGGTATTCAAATAACACCAAAAACAACAACAGTCATGGTTAAAGTGAGAGGTCTGCAAGCAGACAACAGTTGCCTGTTTTTCCCTTTCATGCTGAAACCCTAGACATATTTATCCGAAAGCTAGCTCCTTATAAATCGTACTTTGGAGTAAAACTTGGTTAGCAGTGAACTGCAAGGAACCAGATGCATGCGTCTTCAAACCCTGAAATGAATTGCCCATTAAACAAGCCTCTCAGTTTTCTGGGACAAAATGCAAGTTATTGCGGCAAAGAACTGGCAATTTGTTCTGTAAAAAGCAATTACACAAACCCAACCATCTAAGCAGCAGTGTCGTTTCTTTTTAATCAACACATTAGATTTTACAGCTAAACGGCTAGAGAAATTATTTTCCATGCCATGACTTTTCTAAAAGACAAAGAATGAGAAGTTTGGTTACAAGAAGGAACGGAGGGGGGGGGGGGAATAGTGAAAAATGAACACGGTTGATATTTCAGTTATCTAAAACCTCTTTTTTCCCCCCAATGAGTCCATTTACCACGGGTTTAAAATAATTTTAAAAGGTAAAAGAAAAGAAAAAAAAATTGATTTTGTTTGGATGTAGTTGAGCAGGAAATGGCTGAGGTGGGTTAAATACCTTTCTTGTACATGCCTTACAAAGAATTTCCTCTACTTACTAAAATAATATTTGTTTTCGTGTCAATCTTGGTGTTTCACAGCCCCAAAGCTGGTACGCTGGTATTGCCTTCTATATCTCTGACCATAAACAGACATGCAATGCCTCCAAGGACACATAAAACTGATATTTATGGCTGTTTTATTGCCGATTTTATGTGCATGTTTACACAATGTTTATACCTGTATTTGTTTATTCATTAGCTTCATATTAAGATTGCAAATGTGGCTGTACAAAGTTGTTACACTGGGGTCTTTCGCCAGCTTGGTACCTGCCCTAGCAATGTCCCCGTTTGTACAGAGATTCATACCTCAGATACACACCACCATGTGACCATACCCACACAAACAGATGCTTCACTTTAATCACCCCTTAACTTGAAATCTTGCAGTTTTCACTGCACAAACAAGCAGTTTTAATTAGTTTTATTGAGGCCGTCTGCCTGGAACAAACCTCTTGCTTCAGCACACAGGAAAACCTTATCCCCACGCCACCAAATACCCAATAAATCAGAAGGTAGATCAGGGATGAAGAATCTACAGGGGCAGCACATCCCATTTTGCTGCCTGAGGCAAAACAGGAAGTGCCGCCCCACCCTATTGCTGTGCCGCTGTCAATCACGCCGCCTACGTTGCTGTCAGAGAAGTGCTTCCGGCAAGATCTTGATGATTCCCGGAGAGATCAAATCTTGTGAGATCATGGCGGAAACTGGCACTGAGGCCAGTCGTGGAGGCAGAAGGGAAGACGGGGCATTGCTTTGGGGTTTCCACCGCCCGAGGTGTGGCTTCACTCTGCCTCATGGGTGGGCCAGGCCTGGAAATCTGGTGCCCTTCAGATGTCACTGGACTACAACTCAGATCACTGGCCATGATGGCTTGGGCTGATGGAAGCCAGCATCCAACAACATTTGGAGGTCCACAAGTTCCCCACTTGTGGTCCAACTGTGGACAACTGACCACTTTCTGATGGACTGTGGGACTCTGGCAAAAGAAAACTAGACTAGCTGTACCTTGGTCTGATCCAGCACGACAGTGCTTATGTCCTTAACCAAAAAAACATACTTAAGATAGGCTAAGTCTTACATGTCTTGAATACCAAAGTTGCATGTTTTAAACCCTGGTGTTTCTAGGTAGGACTGGATCCTGGGAGACCTTCAAGAGCTGTTTCCCAGCAATACTGAGTTGGAGAAATGCTGTTACTCATTACAATGGCAGCTTCCTAGGATCATGAATCACAGATTACTTATGCCCAAGCCATTTAGAAATCCTGTCTGCTAGTTGTCTATGGACTAACTCCCATCATCCTTGATCACTGCTCATGCTAGCTGGGGCTGATCGAAGTCCAACATCTGGAGGAGCACAAAGTTGGGTGGCACTACTTTATACAGAGGCCCCACATCTATCACAGGACCCTGGCACACTGTAGTGTAGAGATGGGGAACATCTCCAGCCCTCCAGCTGCTGTTAAGACTCCAGCTCCCATCAGACCCAGCTGGCATGGCCAACAGTCAAGGGTGATGGAAGCAGGAGCTCAGCAGCCCCTGGAGGGCAGCAGGTTCCCCATCTGATAGTCAATGTGGTGTCTTCCAGATATTGTGGACTTTAGCTCTAGCCAGTCTGGGCAAAGATCAGGAATTATGGGAGTTGTAGTCCATGAAATCCAGAGGACACCACGTTGGAGACGAAATCTCAGGGTTGTCCACAGTGCAGTTTCAAAGCCACTGCAAGAGGCAATGAAGGAAAGCCCAAATGCAGATGGTGAAAATAAATTCAGATTTTTGAGCTCCCTCAAGCTTCCCTTCAGGAATACGGTGCCTTAATGCTAAATCTACTTGAATTTGCTTATAAAATTTGCCAGAGAAAGAAAGAAAACAGGGGGACATTGCATCTATATTCTCTTCAAACTCTGGAAAGACAAGTACACGCAAATACAGAAGTGGCAGCCAACACTTGGTGGAATTTGCTTTTTGTTCTTAATTCTGGCAGCAGCAACAACAGCGCTGTAGTGTTTTCCAAAGAGCAGCAAAAACTCATCCAATTGCAAGATATCAGGAGGGCTCAACCCACTCCTGGGCAGAATCAAAGCCACAAAATGCCCCTGGGGGTCAGATTATCTCCCAGAGTTGATTTATTGATAGCTGAACACATACCCGACAGCTTCTTAGCCACCACCTAAACACAATCCATTAATCAAGGTTGGTATGACAAATATTTAGGGGGAGAGAGAAGGGGAGTCTGGGAATATTGCTTCTTAACAAACTGGTCATACAGAGGAACAGCTCCAATCTGCTCTGAGAAGCTCTATCAAAAAGACAAGCTCATTCTAGCTAGCCCGTTTTGACTTTCTGTCCTATTTTCCAAAGTGCTTGTACCCTCTTCCCCATTTTGTGTCATCTGCAAATTTGGCAAATGATATCCACCAGTCCTTGATCCAAATGGTTCATTAAAAAACAAAGGTGTGTGACATCAGATCCAGAATAAGACTCTACTCAGCACATCACTGTTATCCCATTAGGATAGCTTTGGGTACCAGACAAGGCTGGAAACAGACAAGAGAGTCAGTGTAGTCGTTGGAGTGCTGGACTAGGACCTGGAAAAATGTGGGTTTAAAACCACACTGAGCCATGAAGTTCACTGGGAGACCTTGGACCAATCACAGTCTCTAAGCCAAACCTATCTCACAGGGTTGTTGTGATCATAACAATGGGGAAGACACAAAGCATGTATGTCACCTTGAGTTTTGGGGGAAGAGGTGGGATAGAAATGCAATAACGAAACAAACAGGTTTGGGGGTGGGAGGATCTGCTGTCATCCACCACTCCCAGTATGCTTAGCAGCATGGGTGGGCAACAACAGTGTTGCAATCCGCACTGGGCAGCTGAGAACCCCACATTATTTTTATTTCCCCACAGTGCTGCATTACCCTGAGGCATTGTGGGGAATTTAAAATGGCGGACAGGTTGCAGTTGCCTCCCAAAAGCACAGCCCTATAGGTGGGCCCAATCCTGCCAGCAGCACCACAAACACTTGGCAACCGCCTAAGGCAGGGGTCTGCAACCTTTAAGACAAAAAGAGTCACTTGGACCCGTTTCTGAAGAAAAGAAAACTGGGAGCCGCAAAACTCGTCATTATAAAAATAACTTTTTTGTCACTTTTTTATTATTTCTTTGTTTGACCCCTCAGAATTACTCCTCCTCATAGAAATAAACGTTAAATTAACAAAATAAAAAAATTCCTTCCAGTAGCACCTTAAAGACCAACTAAGTTAGTTCTTGGTATGAGCTTTCGTGTGCATGCACACTTCTTCAGATAGTGCATGCACACGAAAGCTCATACCAAGAACTAACTTAGTTGGTCTTTAAGGTGCTACTGGAAGGAATTTTTTTATTTTGACTATGGCAGACCAACACGGCTACCTATCTGTAGTTAAATTAACAAGTTACCTTTTTGTGTGTGTGTGTTCTTCACGCCCCTTCAAAACAGTGACCAGCGTACATGCCCCCTTTCAATGCAGTGACCAGCGTACATGCCCCTTACAATGTAGCGGGCGGGCGGGCGGGCGGGAAGGTGACGTCGGGACGGTGCGTGACTAACGCACGCACCGCCCCATGCGACGTCACAGCCAGTACAGCGCCCGCCGCAGTGGGGAGTGTTGGGGCACACCATGCGCCTCCTCCCCTCGCTAGTATCCGCCCTGGAGCCGTGGAAAGGTGTAAAAGAGCCACATGCGGCTCCAGAGCCGCGGGTTGACGACCCCTGGCCTAAGGAAACCAGGTTCCAACAAAACAATGCCAATTTTCATCATTTCGAGCACATCTACAATTTGACTTCATTTCTCTTCCATCTCCCTCGCCACCTAATACACAGAATCGGATTCAGAGACTTACAGTTGTTAAGTAAATAGGACCCAAGTGCACCCTAAAAATTAATTCCTCACTTACAAATGTCATTCACACCAATAAACTGCCACTCTCCCCTTTGAAAACAAACAGGGAGGGAATTAACCCTCCTGTGGCTTCCATTCAGATGAATTTTAAAGAGAATAGCAGTCAGTCAAACACAAGTGCATTGTTCATCATGAAGTATGTATTTAGGTTATAGGTGACACCGACGGAATTGTTTTTCTTTAAATAGGAGAAAAAATGTGTGTTTATTATATATGATAAAAAAATTAAAATTTAATAAAATATGATTGGAAAAACAACAACAACCCATCCCTCTTCACAGGGGAGAAATGACTCCCAAACAGAGCCCATCCCTGCAGAATTTTCATTCGGCAGTTAGATTCAGTGTCAAACCCAATCCCACAAAGACCAACTCCCCAATGCGGCTGATGCAAGCACAGAAACTTTTGCCTCCTCCTTTACAGATCAGCTTGAATTCGAGCCAGTCTAGCAAAAGAAAAACACTTCGCCTGATGCCATGCCCATTCCTCCGGTCAAAGACGCCCATCAAGATCTGGTCCACTGTCTGGATCCAATTCGCCAACCCTGGGTTTGAGGGCTGGGACTACGATTGGGGGATATCCCCCAGTTCAAATATCCACCCGGCCACACAGCTTACTGGGCGACCTTGAGTCAGTCATTACCTGCCAGCCTAAAACTACCTCACAGGGTGTTCTGCGAGGACAAAATGAGGCGAGGGGAAAGCTCGGGCGCCATTTTGAACTCCTTGGAGGAATGCTGGGATATAAATGAAGAAAGAAAGCATATGAATAAACACAGTGGTGTCAGGGAATGTCATTCCCTTTTAGTTTCTCCCCACTTTGCGGAATATAAAAGGCAAAAATAAAATAAAATAAATGAGCCTCTCTGAGGAAAATGTCTGGCAACGGAAGGTAGCATATTTTAATTTTAATAGGTTTTTTATTAGGCTGCCATGTTTATACATTCAGGTATTTTTGTTGTTTTTTTGCTGATTAAAATAGGTCCCCTGAGTAATCAGACAGCAGTGGTGTTGTTTTTGAAGCTATTAATTATTATTTTAACAAAAGTAATGCCAGGCTCCGCAGCTGGCAATGCCATCTTAGAATTCCTATTTGATTCTCACACAGGAAGGCACCCCGTCCTAAGATGGCACCACTGCGCCATCTAAACCAATCTAAACTGGTCTTCAACTGGTGGGTTCTGACTAGTGTGTCGCAGCCTGATCCGATTTGATTCATACGCAAATTCATGCAGGTTTAAAACAGACTTACTCAACTGGGATGCCATTAAATCTGGCAATAGACTTGGTTTTTATTGTGTTTCTGCTTATTCTACGGAGTCAGAATAGGATGGCCTAAGCATCTAAACAAACACATGAACTGTAGCACAACTACTCTTAATTCAATCAGTAGGTTCAAGGAAGCAGCATATTACAGTTAAAAACGGTCACACCAGATAAACATTACTCATTATGGGGCTAGACCTGTGAGCTGCTCATTTTCCACTGGTGTGCATGAGGCTGTGTCGCACATCTGGAAATTTACACAGCAGCAGCAATTTGAGAATTTCATTTAGGAAAAATAAATCCCATTCATTTCAGTAACTAAACGCCCCCTTGGAAGACAGGAGGAAATGTGGGGAATGTGGCACGCGAGCTCATTAATAAAAGAAATGGTTTATTCACCCGAAGCTCTTGGCAAACCAGTAATAAGGGCTGTATTTAAGAGCTTTAATTACCTGTGTTTTAAGTCGGTCCCAAAAATGCACTGAAAATCAGATGCCGAATGCAAACAGCGCACCCCAGAGCTTCACCATTACAACTAAATGACATCATTAATTTGGAATAAAACTGAAATAACTACATGCTCATTTTTCTAAGGCTGCAATCCTAGGCGCGGTTGCTGGAGAGTACATCCTATCGAACTCACCAGGGCTTAAATCTAACAAAATATAAAGCCTGCCCTTAAGATCAGCTCAGGACTGGGATACGGCCGGGGTGATCCTGAACATTGCATAGCTTTACCTTCATAATGTGCAGCAATGACCTTGAAAACAAGCCCATGAATTTTTACTGTTCCACACATACTTATGTAATGTGATTAAATGTACATCCTTGGGCCAAGAGATTGGGGGGGGGGGGAGAGTCTCTCTCCATATGCAAAGGCTCCATATGCCCTGAGTCTCTCTCCATATGCAAAGGGGTAGTAAGCCTAAATCATACACAAGCAGATCCCATGGGCAACCATCACAGCACACTACAGAAGTCTGGCAAACTTAACATTTTGAAGCATGCTTCCCATTCCCCTAAACACACATTCTTCAACATAAAGACACCACAAATCTGTAATTTAAAAGTCTGCAGTGCAAACCTTGTCCTCGATACTGTAATTTTCAGCAACCCTCAAATAATACCATTTTTGCAAGGGGAAGTTGACATCTGTAGAGGAAAATAAGGGAGGGCTCCAGGGCGCCAATTGCATCACAGAACTGCCTTCGGGGACCACCAGTCCTGTCCGTGTCTCGACAGCATCCACAACTTTCCCGCATTCCACTTACAAGTGATGTAAGCTGCCTCTTTGGAAAGCGCAAACATACATAGGGATGCAAGAGAAATTTGGTTCAGCTCTCATGTAAAGGCAAAACTACCTTATTTGAACTTTTGAAAACAGTCAACCTTCAAAATTTGTACGTCTCTGAATTTTGTGATGGAATTCTCCAACCAAGCAACACATACCATAAAGGGTGAACCCAAGTGTATATATTGGAAGAAAATAAAATGCAAAAAGGCATTATATTATGGGAAACTGCTTTGCAGAAAATTGCGTACATTGGGCAGAACTGCACCCATATAGTAAAAGAAATTCACACTACAATGCTGGTGAATTTTCATGAATCAGTTTTTAAAAAATTAAAACTGATGTGGAAATGTGGAGAACTGAACTCAGGACTGGGAAAATGAGAAACTGAGAGGAAGGAAGGAAGGAAGGAAGGAAGGAAGGGGGGGAGGGAGGGAGGGAGGGAGGGAGGGAGGGAACCAAAATGGAGAGATTCGCCCATTCATAGCACACACAAAGCAGAATGCAGTAGTTCAGGTCCTGAAGGGGTAGAATGGACAGTACTCTCGCTGTATATGGGAATACTAATTTTGCAGCCAGTTGTTGTTGTTGTTGTTGAGTTGTGTCCAACTCTTCGTGGCCCCATGGACCAGAGCACGCCAGGCACTCCTGTCTTCCACTGCCTCCCGCAACTTGGCCAAACTCATGTTCGTAGCTTCGAGAACACTGTCCAACCATCTCATCCTCTGTCATCCCCTTCTCCTTGTGCCCTCCATGTTTCCCCACATCAGGGTCTTTTCCAGGGAGTCTTCTCTTCTCATGAGTATTGGCCAAAGTATTGGAGTCTCAGCTTCAGGATCTGTCCTTCCAGTGAGCACTCAGGGCTGATTTCCTTCAGAATGGAGAGGTTTGATCTTCTTGCAGTCCATGGGACTCTCAGGAGTCTTCTCCAGCCAAATGTTAAAATAAATACACCCTAAAATTATTATTATTTAAATCAAGGACACCTTTTCCTGGCTAATGGTTGCTACCTGCCAAAAAAATCCTTCTCTTGTGCAAAGTTTTAGGTACAGGATCCTATATGCCAGAGGCAGAACCTGCATCTCAAGGGAATACTGCCTTCATCCTAATTTCATGGGGTCTGGAGAAGGGTCAGCAAACTTTTTCAGCAGGAGGCCAGTCCACTGTCCCTCAGACCTTGTGGGGGGCCGGACTATATTTCAAAAAAATAATAATGAACGAATTCCTATGCCCCACAAATAACCAAGAGATGCACTTTAAATAAAAGCTCACATTCTACTCATGTAAAAACACCAGGCAGGCCCCACTAATAACCCAGAGATGCATTTTAAATAAAAGGACACATTCTACTCATGTAAAAACAGGCTGATTCCAGGACCATTCGCGGGCCGGATTTAGAAGGCGATTGGGCTGGATCCAGCCCCTGGGCCTTAGTTTGCCTACCCATGGTTTGGAGGAAGCTGTATATAGAGAAAGAGGGGAACAGGGGGACAGATATTTCCCACTAAGGATGGGGGTCTCTGCTTAAAGGCCAGTTCCATCAGCCTCCTTCTTCAACCCATATCTACCTCAGCCGCAAAAGAAGAGGAGATGGAATTGCAGCGCTCCGCTGAGACACCAACAACCTTTGGCTCCTCCTCTGCACATTTTTCCATTCCAGCTGATCGTTACAAAAACCGTGTAACTAAGAACTAGTCCCTGAGCTTGTTTTTTCCTCCTGCCTCCCCAACCTTCGCCCCCCCCCTTTCCTTATATGTCATTTAGATAGGTTTACAATAAAATCACTGATATTTGTAAGCTGCTCAGGAAGCATTTTTCAGCTGAAGCATGGGCGAAATTCTTTCAAAATTTATTTTTGTCCTGGTTCTTACATGTACCAATTAAAGCACAGGGCAAGCTAGTGATTAAAAACATCACAATCACAATAATAAAAGTTTTAACAAACCCCAATAAAACAACAATATATCACATCTAAAAATAAAAACACAACAAACCACAGTGACATAGCACAGTTAGCAAAATTACAATGAATTACATCCCAAGAGCCTGGATAAAGAGGAGAAATCACAAGTGACATGGCCAGTGTGGTGGTCATTTGGGAAGGGTGAATAAAGCAGGGGTGTTAGAAAGAGGAGGGGAGAAAGAGATGGGGCAGCCCACCCCACATTTGTCTCTGACTCTGCCCACTGCCAGCTTGCAGTCTGTGGTAGGTCACTGTGGCGTTTGCCCTCCTAGGTGGGTCATAAGGAAAGGGTTAAATGAGTGTGACGTGATTGGCCAGTGGGAACCCAAGGGGAGGAGTTAGAGTTAGAGTTGGAGTTGTTGGGAAGTCAGTTGTTGGGAGTTGGAGAAGGAAGAGGGAGGAGAAGTCTCTGGGTTGGTCTAGTTTTGATGTGAGAGAGTGAGAGAAACTGTTAGGAGTCAGATAGACAGTTGGGATAATCAGTTAGCAGTTATTAGGAAGGTATAGGCCGGTAAAGAAACTAAGATTAAGAAACTGACAAGAAAAATTCTCTGAAACCATAAACTTGTTAATGCTTATAAAATAAACTTGCTTAGTTGTTTTAATGTTAACAACTGTCTGGACTCTGTGTGTACCTGAGAGAAACGGGTTGGTGGCAGCGGGGAAGCAATCACAGTGGTGGCACAGGGATCAATAGACCGTCAAACGTCCGGGGACCCTATGTGATCGCCCCAGTCACCTTAAGAGAAAGTGATCTCTCTCACACAGAGAGACACAAAAGGATTCTCTATCTTCGCTAATACAAGTTGCAAACCCTTTCTCAAAGTGTGGTTCCTTAGGGCAGTATCAACAAGCTCAGGGGAACCCAGGGATTGCAGGAGTACATATTTCCCTTTCCATAAAAAGCAGAGGGACACTCACTCCACACCGCAAAATTTTGTTCCAGGTCTCCCTTGCCCTTCTCCTTTTGCATTTGGTCACCCTAACCACATACAGTGGACGCTGGGGTTACAAACGTAATCCGTGCGGGATGCACGTTCGCAACCCACAGCGGTGTGTCTGTGCATGCGCGGGTTGTGATTTGGCGATTCTGCGCATGTGAAAAGCGCGAATTGGCGCTTCTGCTCATGCGCAACCGCCAAAACCCAAAAGTAACCTGTTCTGGTACTTCCAGTTTTTGGCAGTCCGCAACCCAAAAAAACGCAATCTGAAGCGTCTGTAACCCGAGGTATGACTATACAAAAGTACTAAATATACTAATGATGAAGCACCACAATCAACCGGGTTCTAAAGGACAATTATATTCTAATCAGTTTATATTTAATTAGTTCTTCCTCGTTGAGGCAGCAGGGGAGAGAGAAGGTAATGTTCAGACATGCATGGGGGAAGTTTGACCTTTTCCACTGCAGTTTTGAGTGAACAAAAATCAATACGGCCCCAGCAGATCTCTGCAAAAACCTTTTCAAGAAATTTATTTTGAACGCCTTTCAGAAAGCGGCAGGGCGGGTGCAAACGCTAAGAGAACCCTACTGGCTCTCCTTTGTTAGCTGTGACTGAAGCTTTCCCTCGGAAATTAAAACAGTTCGTCGGCAGGGGGGTAGGAATACTCATCAACTTACTGCCAGTGGCGGAGGAGAAAATACCTTCGGAGAATAATCTGAAAAATCATTTTGTTACTTGTTTTCATACACGCGCACCACAGAGAAAGAGAGAGACACCCCAAACATGGTCATGAACAGAACGGGCCTTTATGTAAACAAGGTATTTTAGTTTGGAACATTTTGTCGCAGAAATGGCAGGGGGGCTCGAAGAGGACCCATCTCAAAACTATTTCCGACTCAGTCAAAAGGTTTACGTTTTCACAGGCTTTGCATTCGCCCTGGAAAAAAAGAATTATGCTGGTTGAAAGACGTAAAGCGAACCAGGTGGCGTGTGAAATTTTGGTCCTGCAAAAATTCCGGCTGGCCTTTCCCTCCAAACACACGAACCCAGGACCCTCCAGATGTTGCTGGACCACAACTCCCATCAACCCCCAGGCACTGCCCATAATGGCTGAGGCTGATGGGAGTTGGAGTCCAAAATACTGGGGGCGGGGCACCAGGCTGGCAAATGGTACCTTAGCAAGACATCATACTGTAGCAATGAAAGCAGCTGCACACTGACGAAGACTATGGTTTGCCACATATGCCTACCAGCCCTTGTGCTGACACTTTACAATCAAATATTAATGTGGGAAGCGACGTGGGTGGCACTGTGGGTTAAACCACAGAGCCTAGGACTTGCCGATCAGAAGGTTGGCGGTTCAAATCCCCGCGACGGGGTGAGCTCCCATTGCTCGGTCCCAGCTCCTTCCAACCTAACAGTTCGAAAGCACGTCAAAGTGCAAGTAGATAAATAGGTACCGCTCCGGCGGGAAGGTAAACGGCGTTTCCGTGCGCTGCTCTGGTTCGCCAGAAGCGGCTTAGTCATGCTGGCCACATGACCCAGAAGCTGTACACCGGCTCCCTTGGCCAATAAAGTGAGATGAGCGCCGCAACCCCAGAGTCGGCCACGACTGGACCTAATGGTCAGGGGTCCCTTTACCTTTACCCTATTAATGTGGGAAACAGGCAGGCGAGAATAATGGTGGGCAGAAAAGAAGACAAGAAAATGGGAAAACCTGAGGCTTTGCAAATGGTGTTGCAATACAACTTACATCATCCCTGACCACTGGGGCTTATGGGGGCTGGAGACCCCAGGGTCCTCATCCCCAGTTTCAATTTCTGTACTGTGTAGAGCAGAGATAGCCAACGTAGTTGTTGGACTCCCATCAGCCCCCACCAGCAAGGCCAATTGTGTAAAGGGTGATGGGAACTGTAGTCCAACGGCATCTAGATGCCACTAAGCTTTGGTTATCCCTGATGTAGCTGACCTTTTACGTATCAACATGGAAAGCAATTTACCGCATTTTTCGCTCTATAAGACGCACCAGACCACAAGACGCACCTAGTTTTGGGAGGAGGAAAACAAGAAAAAAATATTCTGAATCTCAGAAGCCAGAACAGTAAGAGGGATCGCTGCGCAGTGAAAGCAGCAATCCCTCTTGCTGTTCTGGCTTCTGGGATAGCTGCACAGCCTGCATTCGCTCCATAAGACGCACACATATTTCCCCTTACTTTTTAGGAGGGAAAAGGTGAGTCTTACAGAGCAAAAAAATACGGTATTCAGAGCTATCGGCTTGACACGAGGATGGGAGGGATCCAATTTTCACAGGCTGCAAAATGCATATTGTTTCAGCCTCTGAATTCACTCCCATATCACCATGTGTTCTCACTGAAATCGCCCTCATGCCACATCTTCTGGATTCAACCCGTATTTGCAAAAACCAAGTTAAGTGCAGCGATACTATACCACTACGGTTTACCCGATTACTTATCAACTTCTCCCTGGATAGTCTCTTCCTTGCTTTCAAACTCAGTTCAGCTAAGACTAAAAACAGCTTTAAAGGGTTATCAGCTCAGAGTAAGTGGTTGCGTAAAAGAAGCCCTGCAAGAGAATAATACCAGTTATTTCACCGGGGGGGGGGGGACGACACATCTTAAACTACAAAAGGGCAGTCAGCCAACTATTCAGGCTTCCAGCCAATATATTAGTCTACTAAACATATATATTTACATACCATAAAACCTCAAAACAGGGTGGTGTGTTGTTGTTGTTGCTTTAGAATGGCAAAGAAGGGGGGCAGCCTTTCTAAGTGTGAGAACACTGTTGCAAACTTAACAAATGGAAGTCCTCCCCTTCATTAGAATATCGTCGACTATAAGAAAAATGCCTTTCTCGTCAAAGTTAGGATCGAAGGACCGGCCCCCAAAACACAGCAAAAACAGCTTCAAAGCACAAGCAAGCAAATGAAGGGCCTATCTGCATTATGCAAATTCCCAGAAACTTATCTACACTGATCTAAAGCAACCGCAGCTAATGTTGCTTGCTTTCTCGTTCTTATTCATCAAAGGAACTCTATAGCAATTTCGCCATGAAAGGTAAAAATATTAGGGTCCAGCACGTGAGGTTGCAAACAATCTTCACCTCTTTGCTCTGCAATCCTAATACACTTGCTTCCGGTTAAAGGACTAAAGCCTCCGTCCTTACTGTTCCAAAACCAGATATATAGACACATATTCGTGAAAATGGCATATAAAAAAAGGACTTTGTAGATGTGAAGATGTAAATATCTGTACATTAGCTGAAACGGTAGGATAAATTGGTACTATAATGCTGTGAATTTTTATGTCGACCCGTTCTTTAAAAAATCGCAAACCGGCGTAGAAAGGTAAAGTGGACCTGAAATTGGGAAATTGAGAAACAGAAAGAAACCCAAACGGACAGATCTCCCCATCCCTAATTGGCCAGCATGTCAAACTGGTTAACATCAGATAGAAAGACTGAAAGGATGCAAGCCCATTTCTCAGAAACAAGCCATATATTTTATGTGGGGGTTTAAAAAATAATAATTCTTTTTTTAAAAGAGACAATTAATGTCGGTTTCCAAACTTTTGATTTTGATTACTGGTAGGTATGGAGAACGGCTCATTTCAGCAGCACCCGAAATTTAAGGAAGAACTTCCCAGAAAGGAAAAATTCGTACAGCAGACAAATTCATGTAAGTGGCACAATTAACACCCTAAACATTGTGGGTCGCTCACACCCACCACACACTCACAAACAAAATCAAAACACAGACTTCATCAGTGGGTCACTGTTCCAGATGTTTATCCAATTGACACGGCAACCCCCAGCACACACTGCATTTCTTTCAGCACAGCATCTTTATGTACGCGTGTGTGTATTTAAACACCATTTAAAAAGAGCTGAAAGCCTCTACTGTATTTTGACTTCTTTACCTCCAGTAAGGCTCTCCTTTAAAAAAATAATAAAAAGACTTCATGTCACACTTTTAACAAACAGTTTTATTAATTGCCAAACTCCCCCACCCCCACCAACACCTCTCAAATTGTAAGGGCTTTAAAAAAATTTAAATTACATTTTAATCAATAAAGTGAGCAAAATCAGAAAAATGCCTTTGAAATCCATGTCTGCCTTTTCCAAGAATGGGGTAAATCGGTATTTTTTTAATAAAAATATATATGAAAAAAGAGCCTTAAGAAATAAAAATTATAATTAAGCTTTTACTAAATTATATAAAATTATATTTATTTAAAACTATATTTGTTATGTTATACACACATACAAACACACACACACACATATGCAATGTTCAACAATTGTTACCTTAAGCTTCTGTGATTTGTAATGATGATAGATTTATTTTTTTCATGTAAATTGTTTTGAAATCACTTGGGGGGGGAGCAGTATATAAGCATACTAAATCAAAACAGTGGCAAATATTGCCAAAACACACACACACACAAAACAACCCACCATCAATCCAAGTTGTTAAAAACTGCAACGAAGCTTACAATTTTGATCTAATCCATACACTGCTACAGCATGAAGTATCTGTCCTGGGATACACCAAATGTCAATAATATAAGCTACAGTATCACTGCAATCCTATGTACTATATATACACACATACCTTAGTATAACAAACAATGGGAATGAAGAAGGCAGATGAGAGGGATAAAGGAAGAAACAGATAAGGAGGTAAAATAGACACTCCTCAGAGAATCCTTTTTTATGACCCCTTAACCTCCCGAAATCCCACTGCTAGGGGGGAATCAGGTGCCAAGATCTGCCAAGATGAACAGCCTAGGATGAAGTGGATCTCTTGTTCAGCTGGCATGACATCCTCAACCCCAGCTCAGCTAAAGATACACCTGCAAAACTTGCTCATCCCAGCTCAGCTGGGGCTAGGCCCGTTGAAGATGGCTGAGCCGAGGCTGGTTTAAACCCCGCAAAGGGGCATTCCAGGGGCAGGACTTAAGCTGGATTCTCCACTGGCAACAATATTTCAAAGGCTTGTTCTCCCTCTGCCAGGCTTAGGCAAAGCAGCAGCCGCCCTGCTATTGAATGGGCTTTGGATCGGGTGCTGTGCATAGGATTGCTCCCCAAGCGTAATTCGCCCTGTTTACCCAGTCTCCCATTTCCCTCTCCTTCACCTGTGTCAAATTTTTAAGACACTTTGGGACAGGGACCTCTCACCACGTACTTTTGCAAAGCGCTGTGTACACTGAGAGCATAAATGCAAAAAGAAACGAAGGTCGTTAGTTTGCACACTGTACCGCCAGAAAATCCCTTTCAAATCTCTGATCACCCGGAAGCCTGGGGCCTAAATTTCAGCTTTCCTTGGTGTGTGGTAGTGGGCACAAAAGGAAGCCATTCACATTAAAGCTCAGTGATAGATTTCATGTTTTGTATTCATAATGTCTCAGGTTCAATTCCTACCTGATCTTTTTAACTGGCAATAGGGAATCCCTTTGCTGGAGACCCTAGAGTTGAAGTGGCATTTGTAGTTCAGATGTTCCTGAACTACAACTCCCATTATATCTGGTTACAGAGGTTGATGGAGTCCAGCCCACAAATTTGCCCTAGAGAGCTGCTGTTAGTCAGGGTACAACAGTACTGGGCTTGATAGACAAAAGAAGGCTGACCTGCCAGAAAGCAACTTGTGGTGATCTCATAATATGGAAACCAAACAATACATGCAACGATATCTGCCCACATTTTCCCATCACTAAGCCTATCTTCAAGTTTCCCTGACACCTATTTGCAATTGCCAGGTCCTTTAGAGCAACAGCCTGCCATGGTACTTCTGTTAAGATATCATGTATGGATGGCATAGTACCAATAATAATCATTTGCACAATGCAGCTTTCAAGCCCAGCCATGGGAAATCAAACCTAAGATCAAATGCTAGGAATGCAGGAAGTTGGGTTATACCGAGCCAGACCACTCAATATTGTCTGCACTGACTGCCAGTAGCTCTCTAACTGGAGATGCAGGAGATTGAAATCACCTGTGTGCAAAGCAGTTGTTCTACCACTGAACAAAACAAAAAAAAAGGTAATGCTATTCTAGGCTGCATCAACAGAAGTAGTGTCCAGGTTAAGGGCGAGAATAGGACTGCTCTATCCTGCCTTGGTCAGACCACACCTGTAGTACTGTGTCCAGTTCTGGGCACCACAATTTAAGAAGGATATTGACAAGCTAGAACATTTGCAGAGGAGGGCAACCAAGATGATCAGCGGTCTGGAGACCAAGCCTTATGAGGAACGGTTGAGAGAGTTGGGAATGTTTAGCCTGGAAAAGAGGAGACTGAGAAAAGATAGGGTAAAGGTACCCCTGACCGTTGGGTCCAGTCGCAGACGACTCTGGGGTTGCGGCGCTCATCTCACTTTATTGGCCGAGGGAGCCAGCCTACAGCTTCCGGGTCATGTGGCCAGCACGACTAAGCCACTTCTGGCGAAGCCAGAGCAGCACACGGAAACACCGTTTACCTTCCCGCCGGAGCGGTACCTATTTATCTACTTGCACTGCGTGCTTTCAAACTGCTAGGTTGGCAGGAGCAGGGACCGAGCAACGGGAGCTCACCCCGTCGAAAGGATTTGAACTGCCGACTTTCTGATCGGCAAGCCCTAGGCTCTGTGGTTTAACCCACAGCGCCACCCGCGTCCCTGTATAGCCATCTTCAAATATCTAAAGAGAAGGATGGAGCAAGCTTGTTTTCTCCTGCCCCGGAGGCAACGGCTTGAACCAATGGCTTCAAGTTAGAAGAAAGGAGATTCCGACCACATATCAGGGATAACTTTCTGACAGTAAAAGCTGCTTGACAGTGAAACGGTCTCCCTCGGACTCTCCTTCCATGGAAGTTTTTAAGCAGAGGTTGGATGGCCATCTGTCATGAAGGCTTTAATTGAGATTTCTGCGTTGCAGGGGGGTAAACTCTCAAGACCCCTTCAAACTCTACAATTCTATGAGTCTATTATGATCCTTGGACAACTAAGTCCAAAACTGCATTTGCTTGCATTCCTCCTTGTTAGTTTTGGTTCTACCATTCCAATCCTCGCTCTCTTCTTTTCCTGTGTTGTCAAGCTTCAGATGAGACCTAGATAATTTGTGACAAGCCACGGGGACAGCAGCCCACCAGCCAGGTACTGTGACCTGCCAAATGTCCGGCAATGTCCTTCTCGGGTGATCTCAGGCAGGTAGCACAACCAGGAACCTCAGCAAACTCACAAAGGGGGCTGCATTCGACTTGAGGAGTCACAACTACGATAGGCTTAGTTTCAATTGCAATTTCCTTCAGGCAGGGACCCTTCCTTGTTTCTTCCTGTAATGCACCAGAAACCTTGATGCAAAGAGTAAATATATCGAAGAAGCGGGGAGACAAAAACACTTCCAGCTCCAGCTGTGAAATATCAAAAGCAGAATTACCTCCGCCGAATCTACTTGTGTGGAAGGCAAATCCAAAGCCCACGAGTGGTTAATGGCAATAATTCATTACATCTTTGCTCTTCCTACTTTTTGGTTGAAACCTTTCGCAAAAACTTGCTGCAGATGAACAAAATGGGATGCTGAACAATGCAACCATCCCTTGTGCCTCGTTTTGCAACTACGGCCTCTGCTCCTCAAAATGCATGTACCGTGGCATACAGAAAATAATTCCAGCATCACTGTTCATCGTAAGGAAGGAGTCACAATCTTTTCAGATTTCAGATCTCCAGACCCTCCTCAAGTTAGAAAAGTACACTTAAAAGTCAACTTTTCGGCCCATTCAAAAACAATCATTTATCAAAATAACATTATAATCTATACTTAATTAGCGTGACAGTGTAGGTTTTCTTTTTAGGGAATGTAGTCCTCATTTCAAGAGGGCAATGGAATTCAAATTAGGAGAAAATGTGGCCATCCTGCAGTAACACTGCTATTTCAATCACTTGTGCATATTGCTTTTCTGACTATTCAGATTCAGACCCTGAACTTTTTGTATGTACTATGCAGTAAAATCCAGTTGTTTCACAGGCCTGAAAGAGTTACCATATCACAAGGTGGGGTTTTTTGTTTGTTTGTTTTTGTGGGGGTGTCATCTTTAAGACTGCATCTTTCTCTACCTCCTACGAACATTCACTTTCAAATATTAAATGTTCGTTTACAAAAATACACCAAGGCACACATTCTGCCATTGTACCCTCATCCTCTATATAGGGCTAACACCGACGGTGCTGATTCTCAATGCAATATTTACATACTTTTAAAACCAACATTTACAAAACCTTGTGTGTGTGTTTGTGGTGAGGGGGGGGACGGGGGGAGGCACAATTTACAAATCTAAATCAATGAGTTTAAAGTATAATTTAAAAACTGTACTACAGTATGAATGCAGCATTTAGCAAAGGTCTGTTCATAACCCACAATTATCCATTTCTTCCCTTCGCAAATGACAAGTCTGTTTTGCGGTCAACAAGCCGAAAGTTACAAGTTGCTTTAGAATTCCTGAAGGTGTAAGCGGCGGCGATTTGAGTTCTCTGTATCGATCAGGGACCCTCAAAATGTCCTGCAAACTCATAAACTATAAGCCACTCAACAGCACTGATGTTTGACACCACTCATTTCATGCCTCTTGTATCCTTAACTCCATACATTATGAAATAAGGCGATCTCAGAAGCTGTTGTAAGCAAATGACAGCAGCCGGAATAGAGTTTAACAGACCACATTGAAGTGATTAAATACAAACATGTTTTCTTGAAAGTCACCGTTATCTGAAGTGCTACAGAAAGTAGTGGGACGGTCCTGGCAGTCGCACATTAAAATTTCAAAACAAAATAAAGCTCGAATCACCTGCTATTCAATAATAGTCTCTTTTGACATAATTTAAAAAATAATAATAATAATGTGGGGTTTCACATTTTAACATGCGTCACATAACACGGCAAAGCACAGGAATCCAGGTCAGTTTCCCAAGTTTTTCTTCATGTTGTTTTCACTTTGAAAGTGTGCTCAATATAAATTGTATTCCAGAATATTTTTTTTAACAAATTGCACTTGTGGCAAATTAAACCTCAAAGATGTATAGCTGAGAAAATGTCCCGAGCAACCACAAAACCATGTAAATCTACCCAGTCCAAGAGGGGTGAGGGAGGAAAAAAACCCTGTGATCCACACCAAATGGTTTGATGTCATTGCCTGGAAAATAACCACTTTTGCTTCCAAGGACACAAAAATATCCCTTTGGTTGACAATACTAAACTTTATTCGCACAGAGTTAACTAGCACCTGACACCAAGCACATTTCAATGAGAAAAAAAATCCCATGGGTTTAACTGATCTTACTTCCAAGTAAGTGTGTTTTGGATCTCAGGCTGCCTAAGATCCCACCCCTTGATTCGGAAACAACTCCTAGGAAGTACCGTAATTCTCACTAAAAATAACTGAGAATTGCTTCCACACTACATTATTAAGATTTGGGTGCAATACTGAAAGACTTCGTGCCACGACGAAAGAAGACATCACCCCTGCAGAATCTACTGAAAAATATTATTCCATCTTGCCATCTGGGTGAACTAAACAACAAACCACTTATACTTGGATTAAAGAGGACTACCAAGACTGGTTCTTAGCATGCAAAGTGAAAGGCTCGTGAATTGAGCTTGCTTGCAAGTACAGCTGTGATCCTATACACATTTACTTGAAGTTCAGTGTGGCTTACTTCCAAGAAAACATGTTGAGGCTCAAGCTACAAGTTCACTTAGGATCTGGACCTTGGTGTCTTCAAAATCCATGGGCAAGAACTTTAAATGCTCGAAAACAGAGTTAAATGTGAATACCTCAGCTCCACCGAGTTGTGTATCACACTGCAGGTCTTTTTTAAAGAAGCAATTCAGGCTAACTCAAATGCAATGTTATGTTTCCAGGGTGTTTATTTTCAACATTTCCCCTTGTTTCACAAAGAAACTCAGTTTCTACACAGATTTCCACAAGTTACGGAAAAGTTTCCAAAACATCTTAACCTTCCGATTCCCACAACGTTTTCTTTTTCTGCAGCCAAACTCAAATAAATAGAAGCTGCGCATCCACTGTAAAAAAATAATAATAAATGAGGCGATACTGGACAGAATGTAAGCTGTCTCATCTGCAGAATCCAAAATGCAAGATTAAAAGGTAGGTGTGGAAAAGTGGCAGCTGCGCCATTATGGGTCTCAAAGTTAAAAGGATGCATTCAAACTATTCGGCACGAAACATGGCCCAAACATAACAGCACTGAACATCTGTTCTTTCTGTAATGAAGACGTGCCTTAAAGGAACACTGGACATTAAAAGAGCAACATCTCTAGGACTCCAATGTGCACAGAACTGTACAGATGAAGAACAGCAACTACACTTTTCTTTAAAAAGAAAAATCATATGAACATCTGTTTTCCCAGTTCCCAGCTGAGCAATTATTCTCCGCATCATCTTCGGAGAGAGATTTTAAATTATGCAATGCACATGGTCACCCACACAACAGAATATGGTCCTGTCCAAAACAAAAGCCAAAAAAATGCAAGAGGAGGAACGCGAAGGGCCAAACGGTTGTCGAAATGTCTGGTCCCTTCTGCGTCAGTGCCTTTTCAAATTACTATTCTGGGATGCCGAGAACCGTGGTTTCTGCTTTCAAGGGAGAACTGGGATGGCGAGTGCAAAAAAAGTTTGAACGCGTAGAAGTTTCCTTCCCAAAGTTGCGCGCGTCCCTTGCCAAGAATAAAAAGCAGCAGTGGGCTTTTGCAAAAGTCTCTTTTCTCTCTCACTCCTGCTCCCCATCCCGCCCGCACACACCCCTCTCCATCCAAGAGCCCCTCTCCCATCCCCTCGCCCATCTCCCCTTACCTGCTCTCGGGGGATGCAAGGCAAGGAGGTCCTGCGATGGGACTTATTGCCGCAGCCAGCCATCTCGGCGGAGATCATCGAACTGGATCTCCTCCTGCGCTTAAAAACCGGCACCTCTTCCTTGGCCGGCCGGGCAGCAGCAGCAGCAGCGCCACAGCCCGCTCCTTCCGCCCCTTCGGTGCCTTCCTCCTCCTCCTCCGCCTCCTCCTGTTTCTCGGCGGCGCGGCGGCGCAAGGCGTGGCGCGCGTAGCCTGCGCCAAGGATGCCCAGCAAGGCGAGCAGATAAGCCAGGTAAGGTCTCCAAGGCGCGCGGATGCTCTCCAGGGAGGCGAGCGAGGCGATCCGCAGGGCGCTAGTCAAGGCGATCATGAGCACGCCGTGGCGGAGCCGCAGCGCCAGCCATGTCCCGCCGGCCAAGCAGCCCAGCACCACCCCAGTGGCGGCCAGCGAGAGCAGGCGCTCCTCCCCGGGGGCCAAGGCCAGCTGCGCGAGCGCTTCCCCAACGCAGCAGGCAGCCACGAGCAGCGCCGCCGTGCGCAAGCGGACCCCGGCGCGCAGCAAGGCCCAGCCCAGCCAGAAATAGGCGGCCAGGAGGAGGCAGCACAGCGCCGAGCCCGGGATCGGGGGCCAGCTCGCACCTGGGCCGGGCGCCCCGTCGCCCTCAGCGGCCTCTCCTCCTCCTCCTTCTTCCGCCTCTTCCTCGCCGGCGCTGCGCACCAAGCGGGTCCCGAGCGCCAAGAGCAGAGCCAGCGAGCCTGCGCCCAGAGCGCAGGAAAGTTTGCAGCACGTCCAGACCTTGGGAAGATCCTCTTCTTCGCCACTCCTCCAGCCTCCTACCCGATGGGGATGATGGTCATTCTTCTCCTTGCTGCTGCTCTCCACTTCCTCCGGCCCAGCAGAGGAACAGCAGCCGTTGCAACCGGCGCCTAAGGCTCCCTCTGCCGCCGCTGCAGACGGAGAGTTTTTCTCCTCGCCCGAGCTCCAGCTGCCTTGGCTTCGGACCCTGCTCGCACAGTCGCTGCTCCCAGCCATAGCGGAGAGGTCTTTCCCTTCTCTCCCTTCCCACTTTCTCTCCAGGTGGGGGAGGAAATGCAACTCCCAACCCCTTCCCACTCCACCTAATACTTTTATTTGCTAGTTTTCCACGCGCGCGCAAGTGTAGCGATGCCCCCAAACAGCGCCCTTGCAAGGGGAGGGAATTACCAAAAAAGTGTCCCGAAATATATTTTCCCCCTACTCCCCTAAAAAACAAAAGCCAAGCTGAAGTAGGTTTGAGGGGCTACGTGCAAAAGAAACGAATGTTGTTGCTGTAAAAGTGGAAACAATGGTAATTCAGGAGTTGGGCTCAAGAAGGTTGTAACGCGTATCAAAGGCTTTGGAAAATCCAGTCTCCTCCAGCCCAGGTTTTGTTCTGTTTTTTGAAAGAAGGCAACCCAAGACCCTAAGTATTGCTGAAGGCTGGCCAGGCATGGGGCTTTCTATATCCGGGAGGGCTGCAGGCTGGTGCTCCTCTTAGGCCATGGGTGCTGCGGGGCGCCCTCGCCGCTCGGCCCGGGGAGGAGGCGCGCAGGGCGGGCGGGCCGGAGGCTGCTGCTGCTGCTGCTGCTGGGAATTCCTTCCCTCTCCCGCCGCCTTTCTTCCCCGCGCCTCCGCCGCCGCCGCTTCCTTGGTGTCGCCGCTCCGCGCGCCTTTCTCACTCCGCCTTCCTGCTGGGGCGATCCTTGCCGGCGGGGTCCCGAGCAGAAGCCGCCGATCGCCGCCGCCCCCCATGGCTGGGGACGAGGAGGAGGCGGCTGCCGCTCATCGCAGGAGCCGAAGGTGGGGGAACGGCAGCCGATGCAAAGCGGGAAAGTTTTGGAGGGCTGCGCAGGAGAGCAAGCCCCAGACGGGGGGTGGGGGTGGAGAAACCGCTTCCTCCCTCGCTTCGCGCGGTGCCTTTGCAAAACGAAAAGGTCCCGCTGAGATCGGCGAGCCGCGAAGAAGAAAGCTCGAGCCAGCAGACCTGGCGAGGATTTTCTAGCCTCTTTCTTCCTCCAAAGAGAGGGTCGGTGGGAGGAAGGGGGCTCGGAGAGGAAAGGCGTTAGCCCCCGCCCCTCTTTTTCCCCCTCTCCTTTTCGTGCAAGCGTGCACCAGCTCCTGTTCGAGAGGGGAGGGAGCGAAAGGATCGGGCAGTGTTTGCTGCTAGTCTTTGCACTGCTCTGCAAACCGGGTGAGTGAGTAACTAAAGGAGAGAGAGAGACTTAGATAGCACATGGATTTCCCGTTGGTTGGCACCTCCACCACAGCCTCCAGGCAGCGAGCACCTCGTGGTGCTGCCGCTACAGGTCACAGTCAAATTACCTTGTCCTAAGCACTCCTACTCTTGGGAAGGAAGGCCTGGCATGTTCAGGTTGTACTAACCATGTGTGAGATCGGGGCTTATCATCACAGATCCACACACCTGGAGAGTATTTACACACTTTTTGGTGGGGGGTTGTTTCTGTGCAATTGTGCTTGGGCACTGCTTTCGGTGCCAACTGGCAGAGCTTTCTGCAAAGGATGCCCATTTATTTCGACAGGTGTCTGCACCTCCACACTCTGCACAAGACAGGCCTGCAAGGAAAAGGGGTGCAAATAACTGTGTGCAATGTTTGCTTAGTAAGTTCCACAGGGCTGACTTGGCACAGGGTTGCAGCTGCAGTAGGGCATTTGCCTGCCTTCTTCCCAAGAATTAAGCCCGTAATCAGGCCAGTGGCCCGCCTAGTCCAGCAACCTGTTCTTGCAGTAGCCGGTCTAGGTGCTTATGGGAAGTGCAAACAGCATCTGAGTGCAACAGGCCTCTCAGTTCCCAGCAATTCATACTCCACACGTCCTTCCACAGTGGGGACATTGGTTTCCAGGTGGGAGTTGATCACGGTGTGGATTTGCCAAGCGTGCCTTCTTCCTCCTAGCACCTTTCTCCCTTGCGTCCTGAGTTTGAGTGTCTTCAAAGCCCATGACACCTTTAGTAAAGGCTGTTCTCCAATTGGAGGGCTCGCAGGCAAGTGTTTCCTAATTGTTGGTGTTTATACTACATTTTTTTAGATTTGCCTTGAGACAATCTTTAATCCTCTTTTGTTGACCACCAGCATTACGCTTTCCATTTTTAAGTTCGGAATAGAGTAGTTGCTTTGGAAGTTGATAATCGGGCAACCACACAACATGACCAGTCCAACGAAGTTGATGTTGAAGATGCATTGCTTTGACACTGGTGACATTTGCCTTTTCCAGTACACTGGCAATAGTTCACCTGTCTTCCCAAGTGATGTGTAAAAATTTTCAGAGACACCATTGATGGAATCTTTCAAGGAGTTGGAGATGGTGTTTATAAGTGGTCCATGTTTCACAAGCATACAGTAAGGTTGGTAGTACAATAGCTTTGTAAACAAGCAGTTTGGTTTCCCTGCAAATGTCCTGGTCCTCAAACACTCTGCACTTCAATCTGGAGAAACCCACACTCACAGAACTCAGGCGATGCTGGATTTCGGCATCAATTTTGACCCTTGTGGAAAGAGAACTGCCTAGGTCGGAGAAATGATCAACATTTTCCAACATTACACCATTGAGTTGGATTTGAGTTGAAGTTGGACTTGGGGACCAATCCAACAAATCCCGAAGTTCTAGTGTTTTGACAGAGGGGTGAACTTTTATTTCTCCATAACATGCATAATTCTGTGCTCTTCTATCATGTCCCCTCTTCCTCACCTTTCCTCTAACCCAGTCTTTCTCAACCTGTTGGTCTCCAGATGTTGTTGAACTACAACTCCCATCACCCCTAGCTAGCATCAGGGATGATGGGAGTTGAAGTTCAACAACATCTGGGGACCCACAGGTTGAGAACCGCTGTGTCTAACCTAAGAAGCCCCAAATGTCATAACCTTTCCTTAAAGGGATGTAGCTTCATCTCCAGGAAGCAAGCCCACAAGAAGAGCTCTGCTGCAACAGGCCAAAGGCCAATCTAGTCTGTTTCAAGTGATGATGATACTGCTTTATATGTACAGAATAGAAGGGGGCTAAGCATATTTTATATTTCAGCACAGAATCTTGAAACATTCTGAATGCCAAACATTTTTTGCAGAGCATCATTTGTATGAACAGTGAGCAGAATGTGACCCCGAACTGCTTAGTTTTACAAAGGGACGTGCTGGATTCTTTTTTTGCACAGGATGAACTTGAACTAGTTAAATGAACTTTATAAAGGCTCTGTTCCTTTTTCAGTGGTACCATTTTAACTAAACTGGAGAACCACAGCCTTCCATCCCTTAAAGGTTTAGGGCACATGCATGCGTAATAGAACCTTTCCTGCAAGTCCAGAAACACACAGGCGTTTGTTCTTTGCAGGCCTAAAGACCTTCATTCTCACAGCCACAGTCTAGGTCAACAGAGAGCAGCAATATATTTAGCACGAAACCACAGAGGGGGGAACCTATTTGCCAGCTTGGGAACATTGAAAGCTAAGGAATCGGCCGATCGGAGAAGGGAAATTCTCTGGCCTTTCCACCCCGCAAAATAAATCACTGGTTTTAAGATTTCAAGGTAGTTTCAGCGTCTTAATATTTATTTGTGTCTGTCTGAGGTTTTATGCCTTGTTCACTGTCTGACCCTGTTGGGTTAAAAGGACAAGAGGGGAATATGCATCTGTTCTGCTAGATGCTGTCAGAGGGCATCGTCTTAAATCGTGACTTTCCACAACCATAAGAGACGGCGGCAATGGAACAGAAAGTGGAGGTGTAAAATAATTCCCAGCGCACTTGCAGCCAACATGTTTGTCACTAGCAGCTTTCAGAACACCTTGGGATGCCGCTGTGGAACTGAGCACTAGCTGGATCCGGTTTTTCGGGAAACCGGGATTCTGAAAAGGGTGCCCCAAAGTTTCCTGGAGGAGCGGGATCAACTCCCCTTTGAGGAAAGGTTAAAATACCAGCAATTCCCCAGGTGCGCATGATCAGCACATGCACTCCTCCAGATGCATGCAACATTTTCAGTGCTGAAAGGGAGCAGAAATGGGGGCCCAATGGGGCAGGGTGGTAGCAGAATGCAGGAACCCCCGCTCACGTGTCCTGATGATGCACGTGGCAGCTAGGAAAATAATAATAATAATAATAATAATAATAATAATAATAATAATAATAATAATAAATTTATTTATACCCTGCCCATTTGGCTGGGTTTCCTTCCTCCTCAGTATCAGTGCAGGGAAGAGGGTGGAGACAAAGCGACAATAAATTAGCCTCACCTATTGTTGGCTCTGACTGTACCTCCCTCCTTCCCTACTGGGCACCAGCCACCACTGTTGCACCAATATAGTAATTTGGGGACTAGGTGCTAACTCTGGGCAACTCGACTTCAGATACATATTAATTTCTTTGAAAAAGTGTGCTATTTTTCATTAATACTTTGATCAATATCCTCTTCTTTTCTTTCAAGCAACCAACAGCATGAGATGGGTGTGATGATGATTATACTCGCTGATCACAGAGGATCATCTGTTTTTACTTGCCAGTGCAAATACAATAACGTCCCAGAAATTGCTGTGAACTAACGTAAAGCCGGCAAGTGTGAATATTTTATGTGGAGAATAATGCTAGGCCCAGAAAACCCGGGAAGGAAAGAAACACACACACTATTCAAAGAATTTAAGTTTGGCACTATTGAGGTTACGGAATTCTGCCTTATCAAATGCAAGGAGATTCTACTCCTAAATACAATTTGCTGTGCGTTTCACCGCTGTCTTTTAAGATAAGTCAAAAGCACTCCCTCGCCAAGACATACAGAAATTTGCGATCCATCTAGCCAAGTCCAGCCCATCAAGGGGAGGCACCTCAGTCCCAGGGGCCAAACATTCATCTCTAGGCCTCTCTCTCTCTGCCCCCCCCAAACTCTCCCCAGGGCACACCCTTTGCTGGCACTGCACAACACCCTAAGTGTTTTGCCGGGGTTCCAAGTTTATTTTTATTTATTTATTCAAATTTGATCTCACAGTGGCTCACGACATAAAAATACAAGATGAAAACACATAATAAAAACAAGAACGAAAAACCGCAAACCAATAACCACCCCCCCTGCTCCCACAAACACATTTAGAAGAGTATAGAATGTTAATCGTATTTCGTTCATTTATTAAATTTGCACAGTTGTGCAGGCCAGCTTGTGACCATACAATTGGTGTACCAAATCAATTCCCCGGGTACAAATAGAGGCATTCACAGCAGCTGCCACTGCTACAAAAAAAAACTCCCACAAACCTCTGAATGCATCGAAGTTCTGACATTATTCAGAAGTGCTCAAAGTGCAAGGGACACATCAGCTAGTTTCCAATGGCATGGGAGTAAGCAGTGGTGTTTACAGCACAGTCCTGTGCACATCTACTGCAGCGAGTTCAATGAATCCTGCTACCAGGTATGTAGGCATAGGGCTGCAACTTTAATGCTTGCTACGATGGCCTGATGGCGGCTGTTTGGCCCCCAGAACTCTTTCCCTCAGATCACATCACTATGCAGCTCCATAGCTCCATTCAGCAGCAACAGCGCTGCATGGAGGTGCCAGTTGGGAAGCAGAATAAATTCCTCGCCCTGGGCTCCGGCAATCCATGCTATGCCACAGCCTCACAGGGTGGTTGTGGGGAAAACCACGTACACTGCCTTAAGTTCCCCAGATAAAAAGGCAGTACAGTGGTACCTCGGGTTAAGTACTTAATTCGTTCCGGAGGTCCGTTCTTAACCTGAAGCAGCACTTTAGCTAATGGGGCCTCCTGCTGCTGCTGCCACGCCGCCGGAGCACAATTTCTGTTCTCATCCTGAAGCAAAGTTCTTAACCCGAGGTATTATTTCTGGGTTAGCGGAGTCTGTAACCTGAAGTGTATGTAACCTGAAGCATATGTAATCTGAGGTACCACTGTATGTAAATGTAAGAAATAAAACAAAGAGCGACCTATTCAGCATGTAAATATTGCCCTGAAATTCACATCACAGTGTCAGGGATGAGAAATAACACCCCCCCCCCCCCGCAGACTCAAATGCATAGCTGTTATGTTTTACAGTCCAAGACTCTAATCCAATTCCTTTTGTCAGCTGGCTTGAAGATACTCTCCTCTATTCATGTTTCTTGTGAACCACCCTGTGATGTCCAGGTGAAGGGTGGTATAGAATTTGATGGTGATGATGATGACGATGAACTAAGCCCACACTGGCAGCAAGTACTATACAGTCATACTTCATGCTGTGTCCACTTCAGGTTACGTGTTTTCATGTTGCGTCCCGCAGCAACCCGGAAGTACTGGAACAGGTTACTTCCAGGTTCCGCCGCATGCGCAGAAGCACTAAATTGTGCCGTGCGCAGACGTGGCACTTCAGCTTACAGTGGTGCCTCGCAAGACGAAAAGAATCCGTTCTGTGATTCTCTTCGTCTAGCGGTTTTTTCGTCTTGCGAAGCAAGCCCATTGACGGATTAGCTGATCGGATCAACTGATAAGTGGCTTAGCGGCTTAGAAAAAGGGGGGGGGAGAGAAAAAAACCCGCAGGAACTCGCAAGACATTGTCGTCTTGCGAAGCAAGCCCATAGGAAATTCGTTTTGCGAAGCACCTCCAAAACGGAAAACTCTTTCGTCTAGCGAGTTTTCCATCTTGCGAGGCATCCGTCTTGCGGGGCACCACTGTACATCAGTTCCGTGTTATGGACGGGCCTCTGGAATGGATCCCGTCTGCAACACAAGGTTCCACTGTATGTAACTTATCTTTATATTGCTACAGGATGAGTCTCAGCCCTTCAATGGACCTTTCGGAGCCGAGTCTGAAACGGCTTCTCTTACAGTCTGTTGTGCCTCCGTGCTGGGAATTGACTGTGATAACGCCACGTGATGTTTACCAATGTGTAGCGCGGAACTCATTGCCAGTTACTCCTTATCGCATGTTATGACGATCACACTTGAAAGAAATGCTATCAGACAAACCACGATTGTTTTTTAAATATTTGCGTATGTGCATTAGGTTTTTATCACTTGTTTGCTGTGCATGGCTATTTATAAGCACTATCAGCCACTTGCCAGGGCACCTCGGGAAGCGACGCCTATTTTGTATATGTGCAATTATTACAGGAATACGATTACAGGCTGAAAGTCGCTGCCTGAGGCAGCATTGTCCTGACCTGTGGAAGGCAATGACAAATGACCTAACGTCCCTGGAGAAGTTATCCTACAGGTAGCACTTGACGCAGGGTGTCCACTGCTGACAGTACAGACCTGCAGCCAAAGACATGGCCAGTCAGTTAGAAACAATCCTGACCATATAGATGCAGTAATAAGTTCTTCTACAGGGTTTCCCAAACTTGGGTCTCCAGCTGTTTTTGGACTACAAATCCTATCATCCCTAGCCAGCATGGCCAGTGGTCATGGATGATGAGAATTGCAGTCCAAAGCATCTGGAGACCCAAGTTTAGGAAACCCTGTTCTACTGAATTAAGTGAGCCTTACTCCCAGGAAAGCGCAGTTTGGGTAGCAGCCTTAAACTCTTAGCTCCTATGCTATTCCAGCTCTGCTGGGCTCCCCGAGTTACTGTGTAACTTTTGAAAACCAGCTTGCTAAGCAATGACTCGTTTACGAGCCGCGGTTTAGCAGAAATCTTTACTGAGATAGTGCAGACAGTTTGATCTCAGTGAAATATTCTGTTCTGCTTATTTTACTGTTCCCTAAGCCCTTTGGATTACAGGCATCTGGATTGTTGCTGGGGATTCAGCCGTGGTACTTTTCCCACAGCAGCCTTCAACCAATATCCGTGCATGGTATTTATAGCGCTTATCAGATCGAATGGCCGTGCGGGTTCCATCCAGTGCCAATAAGATCCATGGGAGTTTTTTTTGTCGCCGACTTCAGCGGCGATTGGACCGGACTCTGCCAGTGAAACCTGTAATAAAGTTGCTGGTCGTTTGACCTTCGCTGAAAAATGCAGAACTCTCTTAAATGCTTCTGGAGCATCTGGAAAAGGTTACTAAATCCTGCCTGACTAGCTGACAATGAGAGCGAGTGTAAGAGCTGGGAAGCTCAAGGATAGGAGATCTCCTGCTCTCCACAATTCCCCTCGTTTTGGAAAGGCTTGGGGCCTGTATCACACATCCTGAGCGAAATAAGGTGGCAACCCTTTGGCTCTTGTTTACAAATTCTAGGGGCAAACCATAGGGTTGCCAACTTTCTATACTACTCCTGCTCTTCTGTTTGATACACAGAAATTTAGCAGGGAACATTTTTTCTTCATGTGGTAGGGAGAAGATTCACCTGTGCTATTTCAATGTGTCGGGCTTTTGTTAAAGGATGCCTCAGACCTGGGGGCTGAATACAGTCTTCCAGGCCTCTGGACTCTCCGGCCACATCCCCCACTGTCATCTGAAGACAGCCGTGTACAGGGAAGTTTTTAGTGTGTGATGTTGTATTGTGTTTTTAGTGTTTTTTGTTGGGAGCCGCCCAGAGTAGCTGGGGCAACCCAGTCAAATGGATGACATATAAACAAATGATGATGATGATGATGATGTCCTGAACCCATGGCCTACCAGGCTGCAAGTCATGATGCCAAAGTCTGGGGGGTCAATCCATGCAAGCGGAGTCCAAAGGTCAAGAAATGTAGTCCAAGGTCAGCCAAGTCTGGAGTCCAGCCGCCAGGATACAGTCCAGAGTCAAACCCAAAACACAGTCCCGTAGAGGTCCAGGAGGAGCATCTAAGCCAGGCATCCCCAACCTTCACCCCTCCAGATGTTTTGGACCATAATTCCCATCATCCCTGACCACTGCTCCTGTTAGCTAGGGATCATGGGAGTTGTAGGCCAAAACATCTGGAGGGCCAAAGGTTGGGGGTGCCTGATCTAAGCCAAGGTCCATCAACATGGGCAGTTGAGCAGACCCAGCATCTCAGCTCTGCACCCCTGTTGAAGTTTGCATGCTGATTGCAGCATCTGGGCTTGATGAGGCAGGTAACTCTCACCTGTTCCAAGCCTACTCCAGCTAAGGAATCAAACCCCTCCTCCCAGAGCTAGTGAGCCCCACATAGCCAGCTGTGGGCCCTTGCCTGACTCAACCTCCTGGAGCACCCCTCTACTGCTCCCTCTGCCTCAGAGCCTGCTGTGTTCATGGAGACAAGGGTCCCTCTTTGATGTGGCATATCCTGCCCTGTGAAACACCTTGCCAGCAGAAGTTCAGCATGAGTCATCCCTGCTTTATTTTAAATCTCCTTCAAAAACTGCATTGTTCAGGTGGGCCTGTTTTGGAACTTGGTTTTCTTTTCTTTAAAAACCATTTCTTTTGGATATGTTTTTGATGGTTTTGCTGATGCTATTGTAACCATTGGATTTCTTTGTTCTACATCCCCTTGTCATGTTTTCTATGGAAAATGTTTCAAGAAGGATGACATTTCACCTTGGATTGACTAGACTTTGGTGCGGAGGAGGGAGGACAAAGAGTGAGCTGGGTCCCTGTTCCTGGAACCCTACGGCAGCTGTGAGGCTTGTCTGTGTGGTTGTTATTACCACAGGCTAACTCAAACACATGGACAAATATGGAATGTGCAAGGGAGGCCTAATGCGTTTAGGGAAAGGACGCCCAAAAAGAATCCACATAAATAAATGAAGAGAGGCTTTTATGAAACGTATCGACTGACTTCATGTCTCGATTCCACAATTCCACTCTGGGGGAACAGATTAGAAGAATATCTAGGCCTTTAGTCATCCAGTCCATCACTTGCAAACAAGATGGGTTTTCATACAACCACTGTGGAGAATAGTGTCAGAGGTAGCAGAAGCAATATAGGGAAGGTTCTGTTGTTTTTTTCTGGGGGAAAAGTTAAAACTTTTATAAGTCACTGACTTATAAAAGGAGGAAGGACAATTCATTTTTGGTTACTTCTATATTTACATGTCACTGTATATTAATACCCACTTTATAAAAAGAATGTTCTATTAATACCCACTTTATAAAAAAGAAAGAAAAAAGAGTAACTAGTTCTTTTTGTCTCTAAGGAAACATAACATTTAAAAAGGTAGGGTTCCATTTACTAATTTAGCTTTGATTTCTTTGTCTTTTCTTTTTTGTTAAAGTATCAATAGCATCACTTTTAATTTCTGTCTTACAGATGAAGTCACACAAGGCAACTCCTTAAGGAAAATTCATGGGATTTAAAGGCGACAGCCCAGGAGTAAGTCTCACTGAACTTGAGCAGGGCTTACTTCGGAATAGGGATGGATGAAATCTGCAAATTTTGGTTGCCCCCCTCTTGGCATTTTGTGTCTTGTCACTTGACTGGAGACCTGCATTGCAGAATTCGGAAAAGTGCCCATCTTGAAGAGTGTCTATACAGTGGTGCCCCGCAAGACGAATGCCTCGCAAGACGGAAAACACGCTAGACAAAAGAGTTTTCCGTTTTGGAGGTGCTTCGCAAAACGAATCTCCTATGGGCTTGCTTCGCAAGACGAAAATGTCTTGCGAGTTCCTGCGGGGTTTTCCCCCCCCTTTTTCTAAGCCGCTAATCCTCTTATCAGCTGATCCGATAAGCCGCTAATAGCGCTAATAGCGCTAATCCGCTAATCCGTCAATGGGCTTGCTTCGCAAGACGAAAAAACCGCTAGACGAAGAGAATCACAGAACGGATTCTTTTCGTCTTGCGAGTCACCACTGTATTTCAGCTTGCTTTTTCTTTCTTTCTTTGCAAAGTGCAAAAGTTGCCTTTAAATGGGAACTGAATTGTAAGACTCCCATTGCTAACTTGCTTAGCAGAATGTATAGATTTCCTTCAGCCCCATCCAGTCTCCTTGTAGACTGGCACTGCCTTTAGTCCCACAGCCAACTACAGCCAAGTCCTAATCAGTTTGAGTTGTACAGTGGCACCTTGGTTCTCAAACTCCAAAAACCCGGAAGTAATTGTCCTGGTTTTCGAATGTTTTTTGGAAGCCAAACATCTGATGCAGCTATCGCCTATTGTTTCCGGGGGACCTGCACCAATCAGAAACTGTGCCTTGGTTTTTGAACATTTCGGAAGTCAAATGGACTTCCAGAATTGATTAAGTTTGGCACTTTTGTTTTTGCTATTTATTTTGTGTTTTCGTTTTTGAGGCTTTTTTGCTTAATTTGTTTTTGTGACTGTGTGAAACCCAGTTGAGCTACTGATTGATTGATTGATTGATTGATTGCGTGACTGCGGAAATGGATAAAAGCCCCCCATCCAAACAATAACTATCTTCAGTGCAGGTAAGAATTTTATTTTTTATTTTTTTTATCATCTACAATACCTCAGGTTACGGACACTTTAGGTTACAGACGCTTTAGGGTACAGACTCCCCTAACCCAGAAATAGTACCTCAGTTAAGAACTTTGCTTCAGGATGAGAACAGAAATCGCGCAGCGGCAACACGGTGGCAACAGGAGGTACCTCAGGTTAAGAACAGTTTCAGGTTAAGAACAGACCTCCAGAACGAATTAAGTTCTTAACCCTGGCTCATCCAGCAGAGCTCATGCTTGGGTTCAGATGATACACTAAGCATTACAGCAAAACAAGTGAAATAGCCACAAGCTCCTCTCCAGAAGCCCACACGTTAAACCATGGTTTGGAATAACATGACATGCAAACAAGGCCTAAGTTTCCTGTTAGAACACTGGTCTTCAAAGGTGAGTCGCAACAGGAGCACTGCTACCATGCAAATATATGGTAAAATATTAAATGTGTGTTTGGGTTTACAGTTCATCCTAGGTCAGAAAAGGCTGACGACACCTGTGTTAGAAGGATAGATATAACCATGGTAGTATAATGGAGTTCTGTTAAAATCTAGCCTGCAGGATACCAGTTTGGCAGTAATCTCTCCAGTGATTTGACCTCTATGCGTTGGTTTTTAAAATCCTCATTATTTTTAATGTGCCCATCTGCATCTTACTCTCCCTTGTTTGTTTGTTTCTTTCTCAAGTCTCCCATTTCCCCTTTGTCTTCAAAATATTTATAAGTAGAGGATTAAAAAGAAGGAGGAGGTTTGCTTCTTCCTACAAGCGTCAACGCAGGGCATTTTGGAGAGGAAATGGGTTGCGCATTGTGCTTGCAATTTTATGTTTCTCTGATGTGAAAATGACCTTCTTTGGAGTGGTGTACACAGATGACATCAGTGGGAGAGTGCCATGCAGTGTTATTCATGCCCTATTTCTTTGAATAAATTAAAACGAAATGTGGGTGAAGAGCCGCGTGCTTTGTGCTCTAGTCTGCATTGTGTTTTGTTTAGAATATACACAGAGAGCAGAACCGGGTATATGAATCTTATACGTGAAATTCAGCCGTCTTTAGCTCTTTGCACCCTTTCTTAAATCCAAATTAAATAGATGGGAGCTCTTGCACGCCACTTGCCATCAGGATTGGGCAAGAAATGGTAGAAACAGGAGTCCTATGTGGCTTCTTTCAATTTCTAAGGAATGGGGTAAAAGGGAGGGTGGGGGAGAATAGTCCCTTATGAATTTGGATGCATGGTTGGTTAATTAGTTTCAGATCAGTCCAATGCATTTTTACTCAGAGGTTAGTCCTGCTGCATCTCTAGGTAGGGCAGGGAGAAAATCTCGATGGAAATCCTGGAAAACGGACAGTCTGACTTTGTACAGCACAGCTTCCTATGTTCCTATGGCAACTCCCATTTCCAGGCTCACTAGGAAAGTCCAAAATGCAGGCAGTTGGGTTGGTCTATTAGTAAACATACAGTATGCACACATACCAGGGAGCAGCAGTAATTAGCATCATACCCAATTTGTGAGGATCAGCTTGAGTTCCATCCTGTGCATTGTGTCTTGGAAGTTAAGTACCGCTGAACTCGGGCGTAACTAGTGCACAGGTTTAACTTGTAAGCCACATTGCGCTTTAGCAGAAGATCTTCAGCCAGCTGAAATTTGACCTTTCGCTTTTTCATTAGAAATGCAAACAGTCTTGCAAAGAAGTGTTGCCAGCTGAGCTGGGAGAGAGGATTTCAAAAGGTCCCCACGAATGCTCAAGAATGTATTTTGGGATAAAACAAGATGAACACATGCCAGTTCTTGCCTTTGCCCATCTCCTGTTCATCTTTCTTCCCTGGCTCAAAATATATGCCAAGATCAAATTCCCAGACCTTCCCAGTGCCTGAGTAAATAAAGTTGGTACCAAAATTTGAAGCACACGTAAAATGACCAACATGTTCTTTTGTACATATTTCTTGGCAATCAACTAGAATCCAGTGGTGTGGTGTGAACCCGGAGTCGAAACCGTCCTGAATGCAAGTATGAAGCTTGCATTGTGATTTGTGGGAAGAGGGATCGAGAATGCATTGGTTTATTAATGATATATTGCCACATAACCTTTCATTCTAGCAGGAGCCCCAATTTTTCCATTTCTGACAACAGGAAGAATTATTATTATTTTATCTGATGTCACTGCCAGTTTGGCACAGATTAACAGACTTGCTGTTTATTTATAATCTCTTCCCCAGTCAATACAAAGCCAAATTATTATAATTTATTTCCTCCGTTCCCTTCACTGTTGCCTTCCACCATGTCAAGATTTATGACTGCAAGCTCTTTGGGGCAGGGATCTTTTGTTTGTGCTACTTTGCAATGCACCAAGCTCACTGATGATCCCTCAGAAAGAAAGAGCACCAGGGCAGTAAGCTGCCAGTAGCCACCTAGTCATTCAAAAGGAGTTGCAATTCCTTCCCAACAACAACATTAGCAATAAATGGTACTGAAAATGTCTGTTACAAGTATCCAGAGATAGGAAATTATTAAAAGAATATTTTAACCCCCTAGAACTACATATTCCGATTCATTATCAATGGCTGCTAGCCACAATGGCTGTGTTCTATGTCCACTGTCACTGGGAATCACAGATGGGGAGAATTGAGGCTGCCATACATTGAGATTTTCCTGGACATTGCTGGCATTTCAAAGCTGGAATTGACATACTGGGGGGATTTCTGAAAGGCAGCACTTTGTCCAGGATCTTAGGCATGTCAATCGAAAAATCGGGTTGCTCAACAATTTTGGGGGTCTCTGTATTTTTGAAATATGGCAACCCTAGGCTCCACTGTGGCAACACTGGCTCTCATGAGTGCAGCGCCTCACTCCTTACTTTGATTCCTAGAAACTGGCATTCAGATGCAAGCAGAACCTGAGTGTGGTGTAGTGGTTAAGAGCGGTGGACTCGTAATCTGGTGAACCGGGTTCGCGTCTCCGTTCCTCCACATGCAGCTGCTGGGTGACCTTGGGCTAGTCACACTTCTTTGAAGTCTCTCAGCCCCACTCACCTCACAGAGTGTTTGTTGTAGGGGAGGAAGGGAAAGGAGAATGTTAGCCACTTTGAGACTCCTCAGGGTAGTGATAAAGCGGGATATGAAATCCAAACTACTACTCCTCCTCTTCTTCTTCTTCTTCTTCTGCTTCTGCTTCACATATGAATTTGGTTGGCTACTGTGAGAACAAGAGTGCTGGACTAGGTAGGCCATTGGCCTGATCCAGCATCTCTCTTCTGTTCATATGAAAGGTTGATCTGCCACCTTAATAAACTGAAAGAATGGTTTTCCTGCTAATACAGTCCAGCAGAAGTCACTTTGGGATGTAGATGTTGACTGTGGCCTCTGGAACCAGGTGTTGCCGACTGTGTTGGTTGATGGAAAGAATTTTCTCAAAGAAGGTTTGGACATCTTGGACTCCTGGAATGCATGTGCACGAAGAACTCGAACATCTTGCCCAAGGATGGTCAAACGAGCAGCTTTCCATTGCAATCCTGTTATAAGAAGTTATAACAAATAAGTGCATTGTGCAGATGTGGTTGATTTGTGTATTTGTTTATGCTCAATTCCATGCGTGAATCATCTCAAAGTGATTAACAGTAGCAACACGAACAAGAGGATTTCATGGAGCAATTTCAAACCAATGCGGATACAGACAGCGATATAATCTTCACTTAATAGTTGAAAAAGAAAAGTCTGAAATACAATAGACACCGCCTGTCTGATATATATAAAATGAGAGGCAGTTCTAAAGGCAGGGGTGCCATCTTGAATAAAATATGGGGGTGGGACGAATAAGCCTCACCCCGCATAATCTATCACAAGCCACATTTGAATAGCAGTGTCCATCAACTAAGGGGGGCGTGCAGCCCTTCCAAATATTTTATTGGGGTCAGCAAAGGAACTTAGGCCCCTAGGAATTGGCTCGTATGTCTAAAGGGTAAAGGTGACTTGACTCTGGGGTTGCAGCACTCATCTCGCTTTATTGCCCGAGGGAGCCGGCATACAGCTTCCAGGTCATGTGGCCGGCATGACTAAGCTGCTTCTGGCAAACCAGAGCAGCACACGGAAATGCTTCCCGCCGGAGTGGTACCTATTTATCTACTTGCACTTTGACATGCTTTCGAACTGCTAGGTTGGCAGGAGCAGGGACCGAGCAACGGGAGCTCACCCCGTCAGGGGGATTTGAACCGCTGACCACCTGATTGGCTAGTCCTAGGCTCTGTGGTTTAACCCACAGCGCCACCTGCATCCCTTACATCTAATGGGTAGCTGCCCCCATATTAAAGGCCTAATTTCTCCATTGTGTGGAACAGATTCTGTGCTGAAATGGTATCTGTGGAGACCCCTCCTGCCTAGAACAGTGATCATTTGTTTATGTAAGAGGTGAGACATTCTTTTTTGCTCTCAAGTGGTCAAAATGCCACTGTGATGGTACACAGGTGAGCTGTTGTTCATCATCTGCTCAACAGCTTGGTGTGTCCCTTCTCTGGCAATGATGTCTGCTGCTAGCATTGCCGTTGTGACGTGGGCTGTCTTATAGCACCAGTGTCACACCATAAGTCATGACACTGCATAAGAGCAGGCGCTAGTGTGCCAAAAAAACACTTGCTAACTTCAGATCTTTTATTTGCCCATGCAGTGGCCCATAAGATCGAGCCTTAAGTGTGTTTGATCAAGATTAAACATCACAACGGATGTTTTGGTTGGGTTTAGAGATGCTATAGCTGTGCACTTGGACCTGAGTCCAAGTTTTGCATTACACATTCTATTGTCAGTATAAGCTCTAAATGCTCTTTTGCAATGTTATTTTAGCGAGAACCAGAAGATGCTATGGCCACAACACGCTTGGAATAAGACAGTAACTAAAATCATTGATCACAAACAGATCAGGGGGTTGTATTTTTTAATGTCCCAAGGCAGATCCAAGGCAAATGCTGGGGCCAGTTCAGATCCCCTAGGTCCCAAGTCATCCAGGATTTAATATGTCATTGACAAATCCCTGAATTCAGACCATAAATAAATTGGTGACCGGTACAGTCCTGGATTTAAGGCCTAATGACATACAGTCTCAAGTCATTCCCTAGGGCAGGTGCAAGCCTCAGATCAAACTTCCAGAGCCATTGCCAAACTGGACAAATTTTTCCTGTTAAAAACTCTAGTATAAATAATGGGGCAGTTTCACTTCAGAGTGAAGTTGATCAATATTTGCTAACCCAAGTAATCCCTTCTTTTGACAGTTCCTGAACAAACAATCACCCCACACATGCAAACACGAGGTATATAAACCACAGCTAGAGTATAGTATATGGGAACAGAAAGTTAGGCTCCATTTGTGGCTGCAGCCTTCTGGTGGAGTCAATTGGGAAGTACCTGCTGTTTGTTTAACTATGGCTTTGGCCTGACATTTAGCTAGAGAAATGTTTAACTTTTTATGATCAGCATTCCAGATAAGTGGGAGCAAATCCTGCACCCAATAAAACAAATGTCAGCTCTACCAAATGCTCCTGTATGCTCAAAGACACACAGGTTGTGACCAAGTTAAAGACTGGGATCCAGCACATCCCATTGCTCCTTTTTCAGTTTGAATGAATACTTTTGTTGTGATGTTACATCCTGGCCAAGGGTTTTATGAACACAGGGGGGAAGGGGGAGTTTTTGAGATTCCCACCCGACTAGATCCATACCTTCCAACTTCTCTTCAATGAAAATAGGGAAATCTCATTCCATAACATTTTTTTAAAAAGCTTCCCTATACAGGATTGCCTTCAGACGGCTTGGGGATTGGATAACTCCATACCCTCCAGCTTCTCTCCAATGAAAATATGGACATCCTAAGGAAAAGTGGGACATTCCAGGATCAAATCATAAACCGGGATGGCTTCTCTAAATCAGGGACATCCCTGGAAAATAGGGACACTTGGAGGGTCTGTAGATCACAGGGGGATTTGGGCTTCCCACTTTGGTAAACAAGTAATTTCTATCAATGTGCCTAACCTTTCCAAACCTTGACTAAATAATGCAAATATGTATTCCGTTCCCTGTGGTTCTTGTGCAAACGCCGTATCTAAATCCTGAATAACTGTAATCTGTATATCACCTGAATACTAAATTATAATCAGGATCAGCCAGCACTGCAGAGTGGGTGAGAATTGAAAGTGCATTGCCGCACCACACACACACACACACACACACACACACACACACCAATTGCAACCACGTGATGACAGTAGAGTTTACAGCCATGCTAACCTGGAACTCAGAAATGGATGTAGCAAAAACCAAGAAGCAGCTTGACTGAAAAATGAACCTGCAACTATATTTGTGTGATAGTCATCACACACTCAAAATCAGGGATGTGATTTTGCAGGACCTGCTCTCCCCATTTGTGATTCCCAGCAACTGGGAGGTAGAGCATAGTCATCATGGCTAGTAACCATGGATAGCCTTAGCCTCCATGAATTTGGCTACTCCTCTTTTGAAGCCTTCCAAGTTGCCAGTGGGGACGCGAGTGGCGCTGTGGGTAAAACCTCAGTGCCTAGGACTTGCCGATTGTATGGTCGGCGGTTTGAATCCCCGCGGCGGGGTGAGCTCCCGTCTTTCGGTCCCAGCTCCTGCCCACCTAGCAGTTCGAAAGCACCCTTAAAGTGCAAGTAGATAAATAGGTACCGCTTTATAGCGGGAAGGTAAACGGTGTTTCCGTGTGCTGCACTGGTGCTGGCTTGCCAGAGCAGCTTTGTCACGCTGGCCACGTGACCCGGAAGTGTCTCCGGACAGCGCTGGCCCCTGGCCTCTTAAGTGAGATGGGCGCACAACCCTAGAGTCCGTATGGGCATGGGTACCTTTACCTCTAAGTTGCCAGTGACATAGCATGGGGACCACAGGGACAGTTGCCCTCGGCACAAAATTGTTAGGGGCACAAAATTTCAACACCCGGTGCTGTGCACTTCTGTTGCTGGGCTCTGTTGAAAATGGTTTCTCCATGCAAACCAGGAAGTGACGTCTCCAGACAATGACTCCAGAAATGACTCTTCGTTTCTTATCTCTGCAGCTGCGATCTCCTGGGTGACGTGGATGCCATTAGGCAGTTGAATGCACATGCATACTCCATCTGTTTCCCTTTCTACCACCCCCCTCCCCTGGTTGCAGCCCTGGGTGCTGGCAACCCATGCCACACCACTGCAAATTGGTGGTCATTGCTAGTAGCATTGCAAGTAGCAAGACCCCAGGAGATATGTTTCCCCTTCAGTTCTCAGAAATATGCACACGATGGTGTTCCTCCAGAGATCTCTAGAGCATGAGTTCCCAAACTGTGGCCCACGGACTGCCATTTAAGTGGTCCGCAACATGCTTGTGGATTTAAGGTCGAAGACAGGAGGTGATACTTCTATCGCTTTAAGCAGCCATGTTGATTTTTTAAATTCTGTTTTTATTGCTCCTTTTATTGTATTGTATTATTTTGCAATCTGAATTCCATGGAATAAAAAGCAATATGTAGGAAATAAAAGGAGCAATAAAAAATGCAATTAAAAATCATACAGTATGTAGAAGAGTGCATTTCAATTGCTGCAGTAAGCAGGGGGGAAAGACCATTAAGTGGTCCAACCAAACTCTCAGCAATTTGCAAGTGGTCAGGGATGGAAGGTTGAAACTGCTCTAGAGCTAATTTAGGCTGCCACAACAACAGGGGATCTTCTTTGGTCACTGCCAGCCCACCCCACCCCAATATGTGTTTGGGGAAAGTGAAGGGGGCAGAGGGGAATTGTGAGGGGTCAGGAGGTCATTCTCTTAATGGCATCATTGGGCAGAGGTGTGCCCTGGGGCTCAAAGCAAGCCCGTACTCAAAGTGAGCCATGTTAATGCCCAATCCAAATTGATCTGAAAATATTTCCTTTTTGGTGAGCCTGAATATACACAGTAGCGTTGTGAAGCTTTAACAACCCCTGAGCTTATGTAATAGATTTCAACCAGAGCGAAGGCAGAAAGTGCTTTTCTCACTCTGTTTTGCACTCTTGAGAGTGGAACGTAGCCAATGAGCTTTGGCTATGTGGTGGTGTCGGAAGTCACATTGGAGCGATGACAAACCTTCCCCTATCAGCAATGAAGAGCATAATCTCTGTTGAGGTAAATTATGGATGGGAAGCCTCAGACCCAGACTTATAGGCCTGTGTATCTGGCCCTCAGCAATCTCTCTCAAGCCACACACCCGTCTCTTCAATGCACACCCCTCAGGGGCTCTACTGTGTACCTTGAATGTTTTCACCTGGCTGGAACGTGTCCTTCAACTCTCTGATGATGCCCTTTGCCTGTCCTAATGAAGGATAGAGACACGTTTGTGAGTGGGTCTAGAAATCAGCCTACTGTACAAAGGTAAAAATTGCATCCATGGCTCTGCCCCCTTTTCCTCTGGCCCCGCGCACCACTGGCACCGAAAAAAGGTTCGCCATTCCTGAAGCGAATACGGCAAATGAAGTGCCCATATTCTCAGGGGGTTGTGAGAAAAATACAATTTAAAGGGAGGCTCTGTTTCAGGAACTGTTTTGGGCAGTTTGAGAGACTCGGTTTCATAGAATTGGAGCTGAAATGGGGTCTTGTAGGCCGTTGCTCAAAGGTCAGCCATGAAATTTCAGGCTATTTACAATAGTCACTGGCTCCTGTGTAAGTGAGGATAGGGAGCCCAGGCCTCTCAGCTGCAGTCCCTGGCAATGTTAGCATGCTTGCGCGCACACACACACACACACACACACACACACACACACAGAGTGAGTGATTTTACCTCATTAGCATGTCTTGAATGAAGCAGGCTAAGATTTTAAGTGGATCCATGTGTTTTCAGGACTGCTTTGTTTACCGCTCCTAGTGTTGGGTCTCAGCCGCTGTTTATTCATCAGGGCTGTTGCTTATCCATTCATCATCTAACCACAGAATTTTAAGTAAGGGTATTTGTTTGCTTGCTTTGTCAAAAAGCCCCCCTCCCCTCTTTTGCATATTTACTTGTATCCTTGGTTATGAGCACTGGAATATTTATTTCCAAGGCAAATCTGCAAAAGAAAGGGTCAAACAGAGATGAGAGGAGGAGAACAGAGAAAGAGAAACCAGAAGCAGGTTGCTTGGTGGTGAAGTTAGTACTGAATGGGCGGGTCATCTAATATCTGAATTGAAGTCACTCAAGGCGTAATGATGTTACAAGAAATTCAGAGGCTTGTTGACATCCCGGGATTGCCACCTTGCCTTCTTGGGGAAGTTCTTGCAACTTTAATAATTGCTTAATAAGCAGTTCACACTTATCAGATACAGTGGTACCTCGGGTTACATATGCTTCAGGTTACAGACTCCACTAACCCAGAAATAGTGCTTCAGATTAAGAACTTTGCTTCAGGATGAGAACAGAAATCGGGTTCCAGCAGTGCGGCGGCAGCAGGAGGCCCCATTAGCTAAAGTGGTGCTTCAGGTTAAGAACAGTTTCAGGTTAAGAACAGATCTCCGGAACGAATTAAGTACTTAACCCGAGGTACCACTGTATTGTGTCTATGCCAACAGAAAAGATTACAAGCTGCATTCTTACTTAAATATGATCTTTAAAAGTTCAGCTACTCTTTCCATTCACTGCACAGAAGAGTAACATTTCTTCCTCTTCTAACATAGCTAGAAATGGTGGATAAGATTTTGGGTTTTTTAAGCAGTTCGCTACATGAAACGGTGCATGTTTGCAACTGGGGAAAAACAGTTGTGATGGTTATACAGGACGAGACGTGTTAACAGTATAATAAAAACAAATCTTTAAAATATCTATTAACATATCGCTTCTAATAACATGTGTGTAATTAGCCAAAGCGGATAATGGGATACTTTTTACTGGAAGAATAATGTTGAATCCACAAATCATTCAGGTCCCACTTGTTATTTTCTCCTTGTTACTCTATCATGTAAAAGATTATATGAATTATTCTGGGTACAATAAAAGGTATTGTGTTATCTAGCCAACTTTAAATTGCCTACATTTGCTTGTGGCTCAATAAAGCTACAAAGGAAAATCTCTCAACAAACACCTTGTGAGTCATATTTTCCATTATTTTCTGTAAACACAGTGGTTTTAAGACACGTCTTTCATAAATGCTTGCAGAGTGCTCTAAGATACAACCTCATGCCAAAGTTCTGCTCTTCTTTATCTGCCTACCAGTCCCTGCACAGATTCGGATGTAAACATCTTAGTGTAATAAACTATGCTTGGTCTAATAAACCACCCAGCTTTCTCCCTTTGCCTCCTCCTTTCTCTTGCGAGACTCAATTCGACAGTTCTGTGCTTTATTAAATCACAGTTTAACTGTTACATTTGAACTGGGAAACTGTGATTTCATCTGTTTACAAGCCAGGGTATTAAACCAGGTTGAGGCCGTGGCTGATATAGTTAAGAATGTAAGAAGAGCACTGCTGCATCAAGGAACCCTTTAGTCCAGCATCTTGCTCTGGCTAACCAAATGCTTATGAGAGTCCTGCAAGCAGAATCTGAGTTCAGCAGCAGTCTCTTCCTTCTTGTGATCCCCAGCCGCTAGTATGCAGAAGCATACTGCCTCCAGGAGGGCAACACAACCATCATGGCTAGTAGCCATGAAACTGGCCTATTCTCTTCATGTCCACATTCATTTGGTACCCTTGATCCTTCATCTCCCTGTTGCCAGCTCCTTATTAGACCACTTCAAGATGATGATGATGATGATGACAGTGATATCTCTTAAGTCCCAGGTGTTTATGAGATCATTCTACATCAGAGATACTTCTTCCTCGGTTCTGATCCATTTCCTCTATCTCGATCCGTTTAAGGCAGGGGACATTCCCAGACCCACCAGGAGATGCCAGGGATAGAACCTGGGACTTTAAGTTATGGCCCTTCAGCACAGACCCTCCACAACCTTGTCTTGGTCCATTTCAATTTCCATCACTGAGAGGAAGTGACCATCCAAGTAAAGATTGAGACTGGGAGGGCCATGGCTCTGGAATAGAGTGGAAACTAAGGCAGGGTCAGGACCCTGGACAAGGATTAAGGTCCTTATTACATTCAGGACCATGGTTAGCAGTCTGAAGCAGACAGAGCAAGTTGTCTTTCTTGGAACAACTAGGAGGTGGGTGCAGGGTGGGCAGAACATCTTGCAGGTCTTCAAAGGCTATTGGATCACACCTTCGTCAACCTTGACCACTGGCCATAAGGATTACATCCCTGCCTTTTAGGTGCTGCATCTGGTCGGTTAAATGCCTGGAGTCTTTCTCTGCAGCTGTTGGCTTCTTCGATGCAGCAGGGTTTTGAGCATCTTTGGTGGAAGTTTCTCAGGACTTTCCTGATCCTCCAAGGAGTCTGTGGTCCAAATAAACTGGATAAACTGTGGGTTTGGCTGGGTCATGCTGAATGCATTTACTACAGTTCGAACTGTTTCCTACAATTGCTTTCCTGGGTGTTGTCTGAGTATTTCAGCACTGAAGTCAGAAACAGAAACAATAATAACAACAGCAGTTCCATTTCATTGAACCGTTTCAACCGAAGACACACTTATTTCTGCACGCCTACATCCACATACTTGGGTTCTTAAAATTACATCTCTCAAAGTGTGCACATGATGTACTCCGTGCCTATTCTGCTGGTACATATTAGATGCAAAACAAATAAAACGAGCAAAAATGGTTCTGCTTCTTACTTTCAGAATATTATTGTTCCAACAGTAGGGAAGGAGGGCCCTTGAGCCAAACTCATGAACAGCTTTCCTGCCATGTGAGAAAAGAGTTTGCAGCCTACCGGGTGCCTTGTCATCTTGGGCAGCCTACATTTCAGAGGGAAATTATTCTTATTACATACCCACTGCCAGGAGAAAAGTATGTGTCAATCCAGGGCTGCCACCAGGTCTAAGGAAGCTCTGGCCAAGGTGCCTTCAGACATCACCTCCCCAGCGAGCTTACCAGCTTACCTGGCATAAGGTTGCAGAGAGACAATGTTGTGCCTAGCAGCACTATGGCAGAATAAAGATGGTGGTTGCTGGATATGGAGATCATTGTGTCCCACTTGACAGAGGACCGTCTTCTGTAAGAGGAGGTTCTCTGTTTGAAGGTGCAACTCCAATATAAAGATGAAAAACCATGGGAGGTGTGAGCGAGGCTATCAACAGCTATTAACCACAATGACTGTGTTCTACCTCTGTTGTCAGAGGCATGATTAATTTTACACATCACTTGGGAAGACAGGTGAACTAATATCAGTGTACTGGAAGAAGCAACGATCACCAGTGTTGAAGCAATGATTCTTCAACATCAGCTTCATTGGACTGGACATGTTGTGCGGATGCCTGATTACCGTCTTCCAAAGAAACTACTCTATTCTGAACTTAAGGATGGAAAGCGTAATGCTGGTGGTCAACAAAGGCTGTCTCAAGGCAAATAATAAAAAATGTAGTATAAACACTAACAATTGCTCCAATTGGAGAACAGCCTTTACCAAAGGTGTCATGGGCTTTGAAGATACTTGAACTCAGGACGCAAGGGAGAAACGTGCTAAGAGGAAGGCACATTTGGCAAATCCACACCATGATCAACTGCTGTCCGGAAACCAATGTCCCCACTGTGGAAGGACATGTGGATCCAGAATTGGCCTCCACAGTCACTTACAGACTCATTGTTAAAACCGGGTTTATGGAAGACAATCTTACTCGGCTACAAGTGATCGCAGAAGAAGAAGAAGAAGAAGAAGAAGAAGAAGAAGAAGAAGAAGAAGAAGAAGAAGAAGATCCCTCTATTGCTGGCAATCACAGGTGATCAGAGCACTGTTGCACTCCTATTCTGCATGTGTGCTTTTCAAAGGCATCTGGTTGGCCTCTGTGAGAACAGGATACAGAACTAGATGGGCCTTTGGCCTGATCCAGCAGGATCATCTTATGTTCTTATGTTCAGGGTCCTTGACATTGCCCATCAAGAGTAAATGGGTAGCAGAGTAAGCAGGCACACAGTGTATCTGGTCACGGTGTCCCTCACAACAATGAGGCATATTGCACTTCTATTTAAATCACAGCAATTATTTGCATCTCTACATGTAAATCAGCATATGCAGAAATGATGCAGATCTGTTATCTGCTTGTGTCCTCTTTTTGAGAGGAGTCTTGCATAATTTGCAGAGTTCATAAGCTGAGGATCTCCAGTCTCTCCTGGGCTTCTATGCAAAAGTAGCGAGAGAACAGTTTCAGAAACGAAAGGAAAAGGGCCCCGCAAACCCACCATAGGCGCCGACTCCATTGGGCTTGAGGGGGTCCGAGCCCCCTCAAAAATTCATTTGGGGGGGCTCCGCCCCCCCAATAATCTCCGGCGCCCCTCCAGCAGAGCGCCACCGCCGCCCTCCCCCAGCCCAAAATGCACAGGGTCGGGCTGCATGCCTCCTGCCCTCCCTCCCGAGCAAAAGCTCCACCCAATTTCCGCTCCGGAGCTGATTAATAGGCGCAGCACGCTCTCCCCTATTCGCTCACGAGGAGGCGGTGCCACTTTATTTGCATATTCATGAGCTTATTTATTATTCATGAGCTTTCCCGGGCCCCCCCAATATTTTTTATAAGTCCGCGTCCCTGAAACCCACATGCTTCTCCAATGAACTATAGAAGGCAGAAAGTGCAGGAAACCGGAGGAAATTTATAGGAGCATCATCTGCAGAAAAGATTTTCCCCCTTCATCGAAAGGTCAATACTCTAGGCCAATGAGATGTACAGATGAGAAAGAGCAACTTGGGATAAATTTGGCCCCAGTAACACACACCCATGTCTCCTCTTTTCACTTTTAATTCTAGCTAGGCACTGTCATGCCTGTGTCAGGCCTAGATAACCATAGCTTCATCTAAAAAATAAAGCTGCAACTGCCACAGGTGTTAATGTGAACAACAATTTTTGTATGCAAACACCCAAGCAAGTAGACCTCATTCATCCATTTGCTGTTTTAACAGAAAGGGGGTCGAGGGATTACTTGACTGGGGCTGAATTGCATAGGCATTGATGCACATAAACTCTAATTCACATTAAAAGATCCCTCCCCACACCCATAAAGGGGAGGGGCTGAAATAAGGGGTGTGGTGATGGGTAGGGATTCAATTCGGTTTACATTTAAAGGTGAACCTCCTTAAGATGAGCTATGATGATTTGTTTTTGGTGATTCCGTGTTCGCTGGGATGGTTTTGTGTGCGCTTAATCCAATTTTATTACACAATAATTTATGGATCAGCTCCCTTGAGGATCCTTTGGGCCATAAGATGGGCCAGAAATATTTAAATAAAATGAACAGACCAATTCAAAACTGTGGCCATGGCTCCACACTTGAGATAGATGGCCAGCTCAGGAGGATCTTGGCAGTTGTAAATGGCTGGCTTAGCTCTATGCATCAGCAACGCATGAAGAAGGAAAGCATGTGCCATGTATCTGTATTTGTTTAGTCGAATCTGAAGAAAATCGGTAGAAAGTTAAAACTGTCTGCATCGCTCCCAAATTCTTCACACCCAGTGGTGCAGAAAATGTACCATATGCTGTTCAACAAATGTGCCCTTGCGCATTGTTCCGAGACTGTAGAGAAGTCTCCGTCTGCCAAACAACAGTGCTGTCAAATTAGCAAATGGCACAATAGGAGGATTTTAATTTGTTTTTGGGGGAGGAAGCTAGGAAAGATGAAACTCTATGACTGTAAACAATCATCTTCCTAATGTATTTGGATCGTGCCATTCTAGCGCTACCCTCTTGATGGACTCTGCTGTTGTTTGGGTTGCACATGGGTTTTCAAGCTTGAGATGCTTATTTTGTTTTAGTGGACATAATTGATGTGATCGGTGCACATGTAAAGCACAACACATACGTGAGGGCTTGCATCATCAGCGCTTATGCTTTCCTGAAATGGAACGCGGTGACCCTTTCATTTGTGTTCTCAGTAGAGTGGAATAAATAAAACTTGGGTTCATTGAACATCATCAGAAGAACATGTTGGTAAAGGATCCACAAAACCTGCCTTATGAGGAATGGTTGGGGGAGCTGGGCATCTTTAGCCTGGAGAAGAGAAGACAGCCATCTTCAAATATCTTGAAGGGCTGTCACCTGGAAGATGGAGCAAGCTTCTCTTCTGCTGCCCCAGAGGGTAGGACCCGAACCAATGGATTCAAGTTACCAGAAAGGAGATTCCAGAAAGAACCTTCTGGTGGTAAGAACTGTTCAACAGTAGAATGGACTCCTTCAGAAGGGGATGGACTCTCCTTCATGTTCAAACAGAAGTTGGATGGCCATCTGTCAGGGATCGTGAAAAGGGAAGTCATTGATTATATGTACGTAAGTACATAAATATGCACATCCTCCTCTTAATACATTCTCAAATTCTGGTGCAAGATGGTGGTTGTGTTGGGATATCATGCAAACTACGGTTTATCATGATGGAAAGGAGGTGAGCCTACCTCCCGTGTGGCTGTGAGAATGAGATTGAAAGCTGTCACTTACTGTTTCAGTTCACAACAGTTCAGCATTATGACTGAACTCTAGTTAACCTTTTGTTCTAACAAGCCATAATTAAAGTTAACCACAGTTTAACAGGTTTTAATGGAACAACAAGCTGCAGTTAACTTAAAACCACAAAACAAGCTAGAAACAAGTTTCTTAGCACCTTCTAATGACCATGCTGGAAGATAAGTGGGAGAAGTGTGCTAAACTAGGGGGAAGGTTAGGTTCATTTCAAATACAGTTCCTAAAAAGTGAAGATCAATAATACAGTATCAGATTATTATTATTTTTATTATTATTATTATTTTCTACTATGCCCATCTGGCTACTCTGGGCGGCTTTCAACAGAACATTAAAAACAGAATAAAACGTCAAACATTAAAAACTTCCCTAAACAGGGCTGCCTTCAGATGTCTTCTAAAAGCCGGATAGTTATTTATTTCCTTGACATCTGACGGGAGGGCATTCCACAGGGTGGGCACCACTACCAAGAAGGCCCTCTGCCTGGTTCCCTTTAACTTCACTTCTTGCATTGAGGGAACCACCAGAAGGCCTTCGGAGCTGGACCTCAGTGTCCAGGCAGAATGATGGGGGTGGAGACGCTCCTTCAGGTATACTGGGCCGAGGACTTTTAGGGCTTTAAAGGTCAGCACCAACACTTTGAATTATGCTCGGAAACATACTGGGAACCAATGTAGGTCTTTCAAGAGTATATCACAGTATATCGACTAGGGAAAGTTTACTCATGGCACTATAGCCTACAGAATATCACAGGGCAATGGCCCCACCAACAGGCACTTTCTACCATTGCCCCTGCCATATATAAAGCATCACCAGTTGTCTTGTAAAGTCATATCATTCCCTCCTAACCTTTCCATGATCCATAAAACTGGATCCTGTTATTTCTGGTTTTTATATTCTCTCTCTTTTTGTGATACTGCTTTATTGCTGTATTTTTGTATACCAATTAGTGATTATTATTTTTTTAATTAAGCAGTAAAAAAATGTGTTTAAATACATAACCATGTGTGATCCAATGCTACTGCAGCTTAACTAAATTAAAACAAAAATCTGAGAGTCCTAGGGATATATAAATAGGATGGAGGCGGAGGTGGCAAGGAAGAAGATAACATGTTTAGTGAAACAGGCCACTCATGCAAACCGGCCGGCTGAGGAGAACACGTGATGACTGAGAAGAAAGGAAGTGGAGATGAAAGAGAAACTGGTAACTGATTAACATCTTAAAGTAAAAGGTGGAACATAAAACATAAAACTTAAAACAGACTCTGGCATGCTAAACTTCACTAGAGGCCACTGGGTGGTAGGCAATAAATCAACATCATGAAACACTGGAGAATAAACCCAGCAAACGTTTGCATATTGTGCTATTTCTGAAGCCCTGGATGATGAGGAGAACCGCCGAATGACCCTCTTTTTTTTTGCGGTTGTCTTACGCTAGACTTCTTGAGTTAATTTGTAACAAGGAATAATACCGATACATCAGTCGGCAAAAAAGCTGCCGCCTTCTGTGCAATGGACTTCTCAAACGTGATAAGGATTGGAAGAGACTTCGCATTGAAGGACTATTTCAGAGCAAGCATTTAATAAACCGTTTTCCTGCCTGCTTTTGCATCAGCTGTCAGGGCCAAGTGAGGTCGGAGTTAAAGACGGGGTCTGACGGCCGAACGACACATTGCGCCTACTGCATAGCAATACAGTCGCACCCCTTGTTTTTCTTTAATTAATTGCAGGGGTGGGATTGTTGTCAGGATTGCAGGGCAAGGGGAGAGGAGGTTTGTCACTTCCCACTCCAGCTGTGATGTGGAATCCACCCCCCCCCCAAAAAAAGATCAGGCAAGCAGTTTCAATTGGTCTTGAGGGGAGCTCTTTCTTTTACTAAACTTCAGAGCTGCGCCAGAGGAGAGCGTTTTCCAACGGGGTCAAGAGAGATAAACCTCCCCTTCTTTCACGCAGCAGTCCCAAAAACAATCACCCTCCACATGCATGCTTGTAATTAATTAAAGAAAAACAAGAGGCGTAGAGGAACCCTACACATTCTGTTGTCTGGCTCTAAAAAGAGCCAGTGGTCAGGTGTCAGAGCAGAGACAAATGGGCTTGCAAAAGCCACACAAATAATGTGAATGTGAAATATTGTGACCCCTCTGATGGTATTGATGAGCCCCCTAGGCTATAGAACAGTCCCCCACTTCCACAGTGGCAGAATTTGGTTTCAGGGTGTGATAGGAATTTTGAGGTCTTAGATATATGTTAAATGATCATAAGTGTACCAACCAAGCACATACATAGATCAGCACAGGAAGACCGACCTGGAACCATTTTGATTCCCAAACTGTCCCAAACTGACCAAATGTTTTCTCTGCGAGGTAAAAGGAAAATGGAAAAACCTCTCCATTGTCTTTTCCTTCACAAATCCTGTCTTAAGGGTATGTCTGTGTTTGAATAGGGTGTGAGCCTGTGACATGGCCCAGGAACTAAGTATTTATCATGACAAAAGACTGGCCAGGCTCCCCAGGCAATCCAATCAAGTAACCTGCCAGACAGGAGATAAACAAGGACCGGAGAAAAACAACATTCAAATTTCTGTTTTAAGACCACCTTTTCTGTGATGTAGCTATGATGTATCTGAGGGGTACATCCCTTCTGTGATGTATGTATGATGTTTCTGGGGTTGGTCTTGATCTACAGGGTGGGAATTTCAAAAGTCTTTATAAGGCCTTGCGCACCATTTTTTGGGGTTCCTCTTCCTCTCCTGTAGGTGAGGGGAGCACCCTGTTGCAACAGATCAATAAAGATCAAGCTTACTAGCTGCTTTGCTTCTCAATATTCTCTGGTTGGCCTCTGTTATTCTCTCCTACCAATAGGGAACCTATGTAAGGACTCTATATGGGCTCTTGGATACCCCATAAGGGAAAAGGGCAATTTTTGTTTACAACAAGGGTTAGAAAAAGAATTCAGATGTCTTTTATTTTGTGTTACAAGCTGATTGCTTGCTGCGCATGTGCTTCTGTGTTGTAGCGCATTACTGTTTTTCCTCCTTGGAGCAGAAAAATAGGGGATGAGAGCTTTGAATACGGAAAAAAGAAGAGTAGAATCAAGCGGCATGTATCCAAATTAGTCTGAGTCATCTACTGTATATTCATCGTATTTACTGCTGCCTTTGGTTTTACATGGGGCGTGGCAAAGTCCCTCCAGGCTATGTACAATGTGCTTGAAAAGCATTGAAAATTGGCAGAAATTCATGGAAAACAAGCACGAAATTAGAACACTATTGATTACAAGGGAGGAGACATTTAGTGCCTGATCCAATTCAAGTCATATTTAACAATAATAAAAAAAATCAAAAGTATTTGTGCTTCAGTGTTAATTTCTCTGTATGGATTGCATACAAAGTTAATGGTGATACACCATTTGGTTTCTTTTCCAAATGCTGGAAGGCAACCAACCAGTCTATACACATTTATGATATGAGAATCCAATAGTCTATCTTTAGGTGACAATATCCACACTGCGCTAAGTTGATACTTAAAACGCAGCTCTAGGCATGCTTACTCAGAAGTAAGTCCCATTTGGTTCGATGGGATTTGCTTTCTGGTAAGTTGTGGCCTGAATTTTCCATTTCAACCCATTGCTGTTGGCCTTCCATTGGCAAGGAAGAGCAGAAGAGTTCGGCTTCTTCTGTCTGAAAGTTACATGGTGGTGCTGTGTAGTGATGGCTTCCTTAAGAGTAAAGAGGTATTGATCCCTGTTTAAAGGGGACCATGCATTTTTCTCTGTAGCAGCCCTAAGTTGTGGAACTTCCTTCCCACAGAGGGGCATCGGATATCTTCGTTATATAGCTTTTGGCGAAAGCTCAAGACTCCGCTCTTTACCCTTGTGTTTGACCCTTGCCTGAAACCCTGGAGAACCATTGCCAGTCAGAGTTGACTATCCAGGTATCTCAACCTTTTCAAACCCAAGAACCACTTTTAACCCAAACATATATCTAAGGGCTCATTTCTTAATCTTTCACCATACATTTGCATGGTAGTAGTGCTGCTGTTGGATCATTTATGGGTCCTGACCCAACCGTAGAAGACATTCTGGGCTAGAAGGACCTGTTGACAGACTCGGTAGAAGACAGCTTCTTGCGTTTAGCATCCTAAAATTCCGGTTGCACTTTCTTTGCCAGATGTTCCACAGAATCTCCTGGTTGGCGGGGAGTATCGTAAGAACCTGAGTTCCATCTGCACATTTTCAGGGCTCTTTGGGTTTTTTTGGCGTCTCTGGTTTTACAAGAAACTTCCCTCAAGAAATATCGCTAGTCTCGTCTGAGTTCTTTCAGATTGCTCCAAGCAGGAACCTCCAAATTCACCTCAAGATTTTGCCCAAGGGGAAGTTTCAATGGCAAATCAAAAACAAAGCGACAACAGCAACAAAACATTTTTTGATAAACATCGGATAAACTGACATAACGCCTCTTCTCTTTCCTCCTCAAATTCATATAGCGCATCTTCACATATCTTGCCCTCCTCCGTGTATCTTCAGCAAACTGACAAAAAAAACCCCACCAACCTGAAGTCATCTTATGTAATTATCTGCCGTTTCCTTGTAATGCTGTGCAGCTGTTCGTATCCAGGGTGCAAGGCAGAGCGTGCTATTTGGAGAGATAAGTACAAGGGAAATATAAAACTATTTACGTTCTTATCCCCTGCACTTTGCTGGAGCAGGCCTTAAATGTAAGTTCCTTGGAAAAAGGTTTGTTTAGTTTTGAGGTGGCCGGGCCTTGCCTTATATGTCAATGAAAAAAGCACTGTGGGTTTAGATTTGGACAGATACAGCTCACATGTTGCTTAGGCACAATAGCCTTTCCTCCACAGTTGAATCCAAAAGATGCTGTGCTCCCAAACAGAATCAACTGCACCAAGAGCCAAGCTCATCCACAGAACAGCAGAAGAGCTGCAGATAATAAACTGGTCTGTTTTTCACACACAAAAATCTCTATAGTGAGGAATAAGCTTGATCCCAAAGCAAGGCAAAGGACCCGCTTCAAGTCACCACTGTTTTCTGATCTCTTATTGCTCTGCATCCAGTAAAAAATGAACTGAAGATCATCTCAGGGGAGGAAGCAAAGCTAGAGCTGACAATGGCAATTGCATGTCATGAAAAGTTGCGATTCCTGCTTTGTCCCTGTCCTTTGCCTTTGGTTGTGTGCTCCAGATGTTGAGGGCTACAACTCCCACCATCCCTTGCCATTGGCCATGCTGGCTGGGGCTGATGGGAGGTCAATGACCCATCTCGTCCAGCATCCTGTTCTCACAGGAGCTGACCAGATGTCTGTGGGAAACCCACAAGCTGAGAGCAAGTGTGCTCCTCCTACCTGCAGTTCAAAGCAACTGGTATTCAGAGGCTCAATGCGTCTACAGTGGAGATTGAACATTGTCACTGTGGAGGGTGACCATTAGAGGGCCACAGCTTCCTTGCCCCAGCTTTAGAGTTGCAGCTTGTTAATTTTTTTTTGTTATGGGGAGTTGCCAGTGTGGTGTAGTGGTTAAGAGTGGTGGACTCGTAATCTGGTGAACTGGGTTTGCGTCTCTGCTCCTCCACATGCAGCTGCTGGGTGACCTTGGGCTACTCACACTTCTCTGAAGTCTCTCAGCCTCACTCACCTCACAGAGTGTTTGTTGTGGGGGAGGAAGGGAAAGGTGATTGTTAGCTCTTTGAGACTCCTTAGGGTAGTGGGATATGAAGTCCAAACTACTACTACTACTACTACTACTACTCTTCTTCTTCTTCTTCTTCTTCTTCTTCTTCTTCTTCTTCTTCTTCTTCTTCTTCTTGCCGCCAGCACTACTCCAGGGTCTCTAGCAGCTAACTCTATGTCCCGGCAGTTCGGATAGAGAGAGATTTCATTTGATCCACATTTTTTAGGCAATCTATCCTAATTTGCACCTCCCGACAGTAGATTTCAGCACAATTATGCTTGGGATTTTTCAATTTTTCAATTTTGTGCTACAGATCCTGGGCTCAAAACACACACCAAAATGCAGAGCATGTGTGAGCTCGTGCATGCAGCATTTGGGGTAAAATTCATTAAAATATGAATTTAAATACAGGACAGAATGGAATTAGAAATGGCAACATGTGAAATTGCCAGAGACCACAGAAATGCATGGCTTCGTGAATCCCTACTCTGCCTTTTACCTGTTGTGGCTGCAGAGGTATACGCTTTTCCTTAGACCTTTAAAAATAAACACAGTTGGGGCTTCTGAATTGGTGGACAAGCTATTGCAGAGTAAATGAATGCAGCATCAGCAGGCAGGGCAGGTCTGGGGAACCTTGGGTCAGCGGCCTGAATATGGCCCCCAAGGGTCTCTGCCTGGCACTCAGAACTCCTCTCAGGCCACTCCCTTTACAAGTCCCAGATGACACTGAGTGGCTTTTGCATGGCTGGAATGTGTCCTCCAACTCTGAAAACGCCCTTTGCTTGCCTGGATGGAGGAGAGAAAGAAGCATGAAGAGTGTATGTGGAAAGTAGCCTACTGTTCAAAGGTCACATTTGCATTTCTTGCTCCACCCATTTTTGCCTCTGGCTCCTCCCACCACTGGCATATGGCCCTTCGAAGGTTGCTCAGGAGGGAATGTGACCCTTTGTTGTTGTTTAGTCATTTAGTCGTGGCCGACTCTTCATGACCCCATGGACCACAGCATGCCAGGCACTGCTGTCTTCCACTGCCTCCCGCAGTTTGGTCAAACTCATGCTGGTAGCGTCGAGAACACTGTCCAACCATCTCGTCCTCTGTCGTCCCCTTCTCTTTGTGCCCTCCATCTTTCCCAACATCAGGGTCTTTTCCAGGGAGTCTTCTCTTCTCATGAGGTGGCCAAAGTATTGGAGTCTCAGCTTCAGGATCTGTCCTTCCAGTGAGCACTCAGGGCTGATTTCCTTAAGAATGGAGAGGTTTGATCTTCTTGCAGTCCATGGGGTTCTCAAGAGTCTCCTCCAGCACCATAATTCAAAAGCATCAATTCTTCAGCGATCAGCCTTCTTTATGGTCCAGCTCTCACTTCCATACATCACTACTGGGGAAACCAGAGCTTTAACCATACGGACCTTTGTTGGCAAGGTGATGTCTCTGCTTTTCAAGATGCTGTCTAGGTTTGTCATTGCTTTTCTCCCAAGAAGTAGGCGTCTTTTAATTTTGTGACTGCTGTCACCATCTGCAGTGATCATGGAGCCCAAGATGCAGATGTGACCCTTAGGTTGAAATAAAGTGTCTTCACCCCTAAGGTGAAGCCCTTCCTCACTTCAAACAGCACCTCAGTCCCCATACTGAGGTAAAATCAATAACTTTATGTTATAATGACCCCCCCACACACCTTCCCCTTTAAGAGCAAACTCAACATGGCATTAAATGAATATTTGCCCATAATGTGCAGGGCTTAAAAAATGCAAATAGCACGTGCAGTTTGAGGAGGCTGATAATTATCAGAATTGCAGCAGTCATGGAAGCGAAGCGAAGCCCTTTCTTCAGTCAGTACATCATGAGGCTGCTAATCTCTGGGTCATGGGTTTGAACCTCACACTGGGCAAAAGATTCGTGCATTGCTAGATGAATTCCGTGGTCCCTTCAAATTCTATGATTCTATGACTCCCCTGCTGCAGTCCTGAGCAAAATCCCTCCTCTGAAGCTGGCATTTGTATTGAGAGGAATGCCTGTGATGCCAACAGCATATTTCTTCCCAATGTGAGTGTGAGCGACAGCCTCAGGACCATAGGAGGGAGCAAAGGGTCACCCAGCTGGGTGGGTGCGATATAAATAATAAAATTATTATTCTCCCTCATCTGCTATAATCCCAATTAATTCCCACCACCACCACCACACATGATGCTGTTTTGTTTTTGTTTTTCTAACAAATTAAATGCAAATATCATTTGGGCCCTCAATATGTACAAATATCTGATTCAAAGCTTGATTAATAATAATACACAGTGGAAGTGGTGACACTGAGCACTTGGCTCTTGATACTGATATATTTTTGTCATTATATAAGCACTGTGTACTGTGAGCTTCTAATAGCCCAACACAAGATTGCAAGAATGGGGGCGGGGGGCAGGGTTGCTGCTGAAATGATTGCAATCCCAAGGCAATCTTAAATTTTAGATGTAGCTGCGAGGAACTAGGAAGTCAGGCTCAGCGTTGAAGGCATGAAGCAATCTAACTGAACCCGGCAAGCTCGTGGCCTGAATAGACTGCACTTCACCTAAGGATTCCTTCAGGGTTTAGAGTTATACCAGGCATAGCTTAATTCAGCCCAAAGTGTAATGTTAAATGATCACTGCTCCATGTTAAAGGATGACCTGAAATGGCTGCATAGAATCTCAGAATTGAAATATACTCAAGAGTCAAGAGTGGATTTCATGCTCTTTATTCAGCTCATAGTAGCGAGGAGGAATGAAAGTTTCCCCAAACTATCTGCTTTATATACATTATTTACACAATGGGCTGCACGTGATTGGCTAATTCCGGGATTCTCCTGTAGGCCAATCAGGTTGTGGATTCACTTCCATCTGGAGCTGGATTGGGTGGCTCCTGCAGACCAATCATACTGCTGCATTGTTCTAGTGAAGGAATGGGTTTCCCAAATCAGACTGCTGCATTCTGAATCCTATTGTTCTAGGACCAATCAGACTGCTGCATTTTGGATCCTATTCAACTCAGTACATAACAGAATCAAACATAACATTGGAACCCTGCAAATTGTGTGTTTTCAGGGAAGAGTGAATATGTGGTTAGTTTGCTAACGCTTGAGAACAAAAATTCTGGTTCTTGAGCGAAACGTTGGTGCAGAGACTTCTGGCTAAGGAGGGATATTATTCTTCGGTTTGTCGTGGGTCATGTCCCCCTGCCTGGTGGCTCATTGTGGAAGCAGAGTCCTGTAGGTTTGGGGAGATCTAGTGACGGAAATCCTTGTGAAATCTGTCTGATGTAAGGTGTACAGCTAAAATAAGAAGGTGTCCCCAAAGGTGTAAGACTTTGCTGGCATTGGGGGAGGTGAAGACACCTCAGCCCTATGGAGTTGGTGCCTATGGCACTGACTCCACCTCCTGTTGCCTTCACTGCCTTCTGCCATACCTGTCCCGATGGATACCAGCTGGACAAAATGGTAAACTATGGTTTGCCATGAAACTGGAAATAAAGGAGGGAATCTGAGCAATTGAGAGGTAGGGAGGGAGGGCATGCGCATTATGGTTGAGCAGAAAGTGCCCAGCCATGGTTAGACATTACATCTGAACCAGCCGACTGGCTTCTCATGGTATGTTATTAACATGGGCAGAGCAATTCTCACAGGTGACCCAGGATTGGCTTCTACAAACGATACCCCGCAAATTAAGCAAGTTTCTTGTGTCTCCTTCTGTGTTAGAAAAGTGTCCCTCTTTTAACTTCTGAAATTATGGAAAGTATGTATATCCAATACCACATAGAAGGCACCAAGGGGGCCATTTTGTCAAGACCATTTTAAGTGTGGAAAGGTGGCTTGGCTGCCAAGTATTGGTCTGACGTGTTCCCTGTCAGTCAGAATATGGGTTTGTTGTTTTTTACTAAGTAATCCCACCATACACATCCCCACCCTTCCCTGACATTAGGCAATGTGGCTTAACAAACCATTGACTGCAAGAACGAGGACATGAGTAATGGAAATGCAACATGAATGAAGAAGGAAGGTGTCCGGTTTTGTCCGATAATCTTCCTTTCACAGGCAAATCTGGGCACCCCTCATTAAGTTTTAAAGGTTGTTTAAGTCCTTGCTATAACTTCATACTCCAGTTCCCTCTCGTGTAAGAGTGGCAAATGAAGCCTATATTATGGATGGTTCAGTGCACTAATCTCCTCATTGAAAGACCCAATCATTTGCTTATAAGCAAAGAACGCTCCGGGTTGTTTTTAAGTGTCTCTCTCTCTCCCTGCCGCACCTTTCTAAACAGTATTTAAACGTGATATAAGCCAACAGAGCTGCTTTAGGTGTTCAGACTAAATATATACAAAACTTCTGAGGGTCTTTGATAATTTGTAATCCAGGTATGCCTGTGGGAACCCACATTTGTAAGGATTGCAACTAGATTAGAAGGCATTATTATATAAGACTAGCAGAAATTACCCAGAGCTGCCTGTGATTGCTAAGAAACAAAAACAAGAATCATAGAATCATAGAGTTGGAAGAGACCACAAGGGCCATCGAGTCCAACCCCCTGCCAAGCAGTAAACACCATCAGAGCACTCCTGACATATGGTTGTCGAGCCTCTGCTTAAAGACCTCCAAAAAAGGAGACTCCACCACACTCCTTGGCAGCAAATTCCACTGTCGAACAGCTCTTACTGTCAGGAAGTTCTTCCTAAAGAAAAGAGATTTCTAAATGAATAGTGTAATTTGTGAGTTTGGGGGCTGTACAAACATATACAGATGCATTGCTGGGTGCCTCCAATGGCATTCATAGCTGAAAAGCAACCCCTCCACCCCAGGAAACCTCGTTTGTAACCATCACATCAAACTGGGTGAAGTCATGCTGAAATCATGTTTTGGTGTGCCATCTTGATTCAAAATGGCACCCGGCATCCAAACATAGTTGAAGACCAGCACCTCCACCTCATGAACCTTTGTGCTCAGTTGTGTCACAACATCTAGAGAGGCATCCACATTGACGTGTGTTATTCAGTAAGAATAAACGAGAGTTAAGGGGCCATTTCATACATTAATTATACAGAGGCAAAGCTGGGTTTGCCACCTAGTTTAAAATCATCAATATTTTGTAGCCATCATGAACCCCTTACCATGCAGAAACAGGTTTGTCCACCCCTGTTCATTCACAAGTTTATTTCAAAGCATTTATGGAAAATATGTCAAAACATGCTACACCAATGACCCTCCAGATGTTGTTGGACTTGCAATGGCACTTTTTCCCCTGGCACTGTTGGGCCCATCCTCTCACCTAAAAATAGAGTGTGCACCCAACTCACAGAACACCAGTCCCACGGATTTCCGCAGACTACCTCAGATTATGTTGGGGACTTGCGTGAGGTAAAACTTGATAATTATTTGAACAAATCCAGCCTGAGACTCCTAAAAAATAACAATTTTATTTAGCAAGGAAGTCTATGACACGAGCGGATAAAACTTAGGATACTTCAGTTTACAATGTTATTTCACTTTAAGGTTGTCTCCGTTGTTTCACACTTAATACTTTGGTTCACTTAATACTTTGGTGCTTAACAAGGTGCTACTTTCTGTCAGTTACACATCCCTTAGACAACCCTACTCCTGTGGTACTCCAAGTAATAGACCCAAGGTTTCACTGGTTTGGGAGTCTTCTCTTACTAGAAGAATTTCTCCCCTTCTGACTGGAATGAGACCTAAGTAGACTGTCTCTTTACAGCTTCTTCTTCTCCTGTCTCAACCTCAGCCTCCCAGTTATTCCTGGCCTAATTACTCTTACAAGACACCACAAACTGTCCTTCACACCAAGCTCAGAGACTCTTTCTCTAGCTTGTGATATTTTCCTCAGAGTGGATGTTTCTACCTAGAACTAACTCTCACTCCCTGTCTTCCGACCTATCCTCCCAACTTCAATCCCAACCTACTCCAAAACTTCCTCCCAACACTCCCTCCAAAACTCATTCCCTGTCTCTCCAAATCCTCTCCTTTTCAACTCCCCCTCCTGGAACCTCGGCCAATCAGAGGCTGCCGTATATTCACCCTTTTCTGACATGGGGAAAAGAAAAAGGAAAATACTTGGGGACCCAACCTGCCCCAGCAAAAACAAACTTTTCCGTCACAGACTTCAACTCCCATCAGCCCTAGCCAGAATAGTCAATGGGCAGGGATGACTGGAGTTGTAGTTCAACAACATATGGTTGTCCATCCACGATAATAGGAGAATGGAGCTGTTTAAGAGCTCGTCCCCACTTCCGCTAGTCCCTTGCTTGGTGAAACCCGCTCCTTCCTGCTGAATTGGAGCAAACATCAGTCCACAGAAAACCTGATGGACGTTTTCTCAAATTCAGCTGTAAAGAGCAGGTTTTCCCTGGGGGGAAGTGGTTGGACAAGCAGGAGTGTGGACTAGGCCTAAGTAGTCACAAATTAACCCCTTCTTTTATATAGGGTTCTAGGTTTTTAAGTTATTTATCCTTAGCCATTTTGTTTGCCTCTGCATTCTATAACCGAATGTGGAGCATATAGAGAATAACACATGTATACTCATTAATGATAATTCACTTAATTAGGCCCAAATACTCCTTAGACAGAAAGTTGCTGTGTGTGACTTGAGTGAATTCTGCTTCATCCATTTCCAATTCCCGTGTCAGATGTTTAAATATTTAGTTGTGCATCATCACAGGGACAATCAGTTTTAATTTGTACAGGAGATGGTAGCTGAACCAAGACCTAAGCTCCCAATTCCTGTGGCCCTGCTGATTCTGTGGATTCACACAGTATTCAAATGCATTTTGGATGGCATTGAAATCACGATATAAATGGATGGCATGTAACAAAAATATTAAAGGAATAAAACATACAGGCAGCCAAATTCCAGATTTGCTCAAAATGCAACTCTAACAAGCTATTTATATAATACATTCATCAAACGCCAGGCCAGTTCATTCATATAGGATGAGCCAGAGTCACGGATGAATAATGAGGTAGCCAAGTTTTCGGATGGTACAAATTATTCAGGAGAGGGCCATTCCAAAGAGGCAGTGACAGTAGCGTAGTGTGGGTTGTCAGCACCCGGGGCAAGGCAAGTAATTTGCGCCCCCTAACCCGTGGATTTGCGCCCCCTAACCCCCAGATGTTGCGCCGGCCCCCCCTGCACCCCCCACGCTATGCCACTGGGCAGTGACAATCATTACAAAATTCCTGAATGGGCAACGAAACGTCAGGTGATGCTCAGTATAAAGAAGAGTGAAATGATACACAGGTAGGCTAAAGATCCTCCTAAACAGATGGAATCTAAGATGCCAGTTCTGAATGGTTGTGTGATAAAACTGGCGCTGAGGCAGAAGGGCTGATCAGAAAGCTGTTCATATGAAGGACCCCTGACCATTAGGTCCAGTCGCGGCCGACTCTGGGGTTGCAGTGCTCATCTCGCTTAATTGGCCGAGCGAGCCAGCGTACAGCTTCCGGGTCTCGTGGCCAGCAGGACTAGGCCGCTTCTGGCGAACCAGAGCAGCGCACGGAAACGCCATTTACCTTCCCGCCAAAGCGGTACCTATTTATCTAGGTAAAGGTAAAGGTACCCCTGCCCATACGGGCCAGTCTTGCCAGACTCTAGGGTTGTGCGCTCATCTCACTCTATAGGCCGGGAGCCAGCGCTGTCTGCAGACACTTCCGGGTCACGTGGCCAGCGTGACAAGCTGCATCTGGCGAGCCAGCGCAGCACACGGAACGCCGTTTACCTTCCCGCTGGTAAGCGGTCCCTATTTATCCACTTGCACCGGGGGTGCTTTCGAACTGCTAGGTTGGCAGGCCCTGGGACCAAACAACGGGAGCGCACCCCGCCGCGGGGATTCGAACCGCCGACCTCACGATCGGCAAGTCCTAGGCGCTGAGGTTTTACCCACAGCGCCACCCGCGTCCCTTCATATGAAGGACCTTTTGGTTAATTGTGAGGCTGCTGGGAACTGTAGTCCAAAACACTTTGAAGGTGCCATTTCCCTGATTTGATTGGCTCCCTCGTAAGACTGCCCCAGTGGGTGAAACACAGACACCAGAATGGTGTTCGCAATCCTGTCCCTTGTTTAGACTAGGAAAATGACATACATGGGACATGGGTTAAACCTCTCCCAGCACCTCTTCTGCAAATAAAAATCAAAGCACCCAGTGCCTGTTTTAATTAAAAAAAACAAAGCAAAAGCAAAAGTCAGAAAATTCTGATGATTATGAATTCTCTAACATCATCACATCTGTTTCAATCTGAGGATGAAGCCAGGGTTGCAGGGGAAATGCTTTTAAAAAAAAATCATTCTTTTTGTTGGGCAATATTCTACATTTCATCAGATTTCCTTAGCGCTTACAAGAAGCGATAAATTGATGAAGGCATTTTTGGAGAACAACTTGTCTTTCTAGATCTCTGGGCAACAGAGTCTTGGCACCCTTTCTGCCTTTACTAGCGGAGCCAGCTGGTTCCATCCTCTTTCTCTCCCTGCAACAAAAGTTCACGATCTGGCGAGAGTGGCCCTTTTTGATCACTTAAGATCTAGGCTCCCACCAGCAAATTATTTGCGAAATGTCAGCAGCCTGGCAATGATCCATAGGCTTCCTGGCCCATCTACCTACTCCCCTGTCCACAGAACATCTTCAAAGTATAATAAATTGTTACACCAAGTCAAACCATTGGTCTATCTAGCCTGAACTAACCGGCAGCAGTTTTAGGCTGGGGTTCCTCCCAGTCCGTACACCTCTTTTTTATTTTGGCAATCAACATGCCACATGTGTGTCTAAGTGGGGTACAAAAATAATTTTAAAAACCTCAGTTAAAACTATAAAACGCCTGCTTGATTTATTTTTAAGTCTTCAATAGGTGCTAGACAGGGACATGGGTGGCGCTGTGGGTTAAGCCACAGAGCCTAGGACTTGCAGATCAGAAGGTCGGCGGTTCGAATCCCTGCGATGGGGTGAGCTCCCGTTTTTCGGTCCCTGCTCCTGCCAACCTAGCAGTTCGAAAGCACATCAAAGTGCAAGTAGATAAATAGGTACCACTCCAGTGGGAAGGTAAACGGCGTTTCCGTGCGCTGCTCTGGTTCGCCAGAAGCGGCGTAGTTATGATGGCCACATGACCCGGAAACTGTACGCTGGCTCCCTCGGCCAATAAAGCGAGATGAGCGCCGCAACCCCAGAGTCGGCCACGACTGGACCTAATGGTCAGGGGTCCCTTTACCTTTAGGTGCTGGACATTCAACAGGGAATGACCTCAACTGGAAGGGAGCTGCATAAAATTGGACCCACAATACTAAACTTATGGCTCCTGGTGGAGACAGACCACTGCATATCACATTCTTATTTACGTGTACTGCCTCTGCCTATCCAGCAAATCTCCCTCAAAACAGTTTAAGAAGAAAGGATAAAAGAATAAGATGGAATAATAATACTGAACTTTTAAATAAGTGCAGGATTAAAACAAAATTAGAGGAGGTGGTTACACATGGGTTGGGGCTTAAAGTGATACTGCAAGATAAGCAAATGGAATTAGAAGAGTTTAAAACAAGACCGTTTGCTCAAGGAGAAGGTTTAAATGAACTTAGCATGAGGATGCACAGAATTAATATTGCAGTAATACTGAATGTATCTAGTAGGGAAGTCCACTACTGGGTATCAGCCAACAGAAATGCGTTTTTAAGTCAGCAGGACTGAAAGAATGCTCACAAACTCTCTGTGTCCGAGATGGGGAAACTGCAACCCTTCCAATGGAGTTGGACTACAACTCCCATCAGCCCCAGTCAGCATTGCCAATTTTTCAGGGATGACAAGAATCGTAGTCCAACAACATCTGGAGGGTCACACGTTCCCAGTCCCTGCTCAGTATTGAGAATCAATGTACTGCCCACTAGTTAGAGTAGGACCTGAGAGATCACGGTTCAGCTCCCCATTTCTCCATTCTCTGGGTGACCTTGGGCCAATCACACTCTCCCAGCTCAACCTAGGGCATTTATTCATTCAGAAATTTGCACTCTTGCTATTCTTTATGAAATGAACGCAAAGTGGCTTCCAAGAACACACAAGTCAACCAAATAGAACACAACGAAAACAGTAAAAAGTCCTAAAATCAATTTCATACACTAATAAAGCCAAGAGTGGGGTTTCATGAATGCAGCATGGAACGAAACTCTAACTCCCACTAAAACCTGAAGCTTAAAAGAGAGGGGGGAAATTCACATTTTTAGGGAACAAGATATGAGTCAGATCATTAGTGCATCTCACTCAATGTTGTCTTGCCAGGATTTCTGATGGGTCTCCTTACCCTACCTGAAAACTCTGTAGTATTGAACCCAGAAGAGGGTTACCCTGAAGAGAATGTGGAAAAAAAGTTCCTCACTCCTATCCTAGCTGTATTTGAGCATTCTGCAAAACCTACATGTGAGCAGGGAGACTGGAGGCAAGCCCCATTCCAAATTGTGTGTGTGTGTGTAGGAAATCTGAAGTGGCTTCCCCTGTGATTTTGAACCCTGAATTACACCCCTGATGAATGTTGGTATGGATGTTTTGGAGCTGTTGTGGCTTATAATTTCTGAGCTTGAGCCCAAATCACAGGTACTGCTTTCCAAGAGCTGCCTGAAATATTAATTTTTCAATTAGTAGGAGGTGATAACTCATGGTGTACTTTTAAAGCAGTGAGGCAGATGGTTTAGACCTGCTTCACAGGTTTCAATTACAGCTCATCAAAACTTTATATCTTTCTGATATGGGGCGATGGTTTTTTTCCTAAGCCGTTAGATTTTGTTTTTCTTTTTTTATTAACGCTAACAAACTTGGCAAGGTGGGGAGAGAATGTAAATCAACAGTCTGAGCCTATTTTGATTTTGCTACGGCTATGCAGATAATCTCAGCATTCTGTATGAGGCTCATTCCATAAACTTAATTTAGAACTTCTTTGTTTGCTTGACAATATTAGCACAACACTTATTTCTTTAAAAATATTTACATATACAATTTCATGGCCTCGCTCTAACAAACATTCTTAGGACAGTTTGCAGGGACTTAAAATTTTCCCCTCACTAAGCTACAATCTGCAGAGTCCCCTGGGAAGAAACATTGATTGTTAAACCACTCAGTGAATTCTAGCTCTGGGAGAGAAATAAGGGATCTCATAGCAACCCTCCATGCCCTTAACACACTACATTTCCCAGGATTCTCTGGGGGAAGCCATGACGGATGAAAGTGGTAAGGTTTTGCTTTAAAGGTACAGTGCAGCTGGGGCCTTAGAGTGAGGTCAGGGAAATAAAAACCACATAGCTAGAAAAGTATAGAACATCTGGTATCCAAAAGGTCTGTGGAAACAAAAAAGGCTCTTGCCTGGTGCTCACATAGGAAGCAAGCCAGACCCAAGATGTGTGGGAATAGGTCAATCGCAGACTGAGCTGGCTGAAGTCTCCCATCCTGGCTTGGTTGGGACTCAGCCAGCTCAGCCAAAGCCTGCTCAGCTGCGCCAGGGTAAAGGGGCATTGTGGGGAAGGGCAGGGGGGAAACTTACCCCTATTCCCAATGTTGTTCTTTAAATCAGAATTTGACAAAGGCTTACTTTTCCTCTGCCAGGCTGAGCCCTGCTCCTGAACTGAGTTCAGAATAGGGGTGAGTTACACTGGCACAATTTACCCCTGCGTAAATCACCCTAGCTTCTTGTAGTTTGGATTGCTCTGCCCATCCCTTTAGCTATCTCTGGCTTCCAGTTGCCGGCTCCTTGGTTCACCTCAGAGAGTGTCAAGGCTGGAGTCAGACACAGTTCAGCAAGAAGGATGCAGTCAGCTGTCAGTGAAGTTAACTTTTTATTCAAGGAAACAGCATGCAACTCAGCAAACCCTTCCCAGTAGGTCTTGCACCTATAAAGCAGTTGCCAGGGTTGAAGGTCCCTGCCTTCCACCTCTTCTAAGGCTCCTCCTCTCCTGGATGTTTCCCAAGCTATTTCAAACTGTGTTTGCACACCTCTGGCCTCTGTTCAGCTCTCCTCATTATCCTGCAAGTTCTTGAAGACTGGGGTGGGATAGGGAGGGGGAGCTTGTCGCACCCAAAGAGGGAGACTCCCTGGATGTTTCAGCAGCCTCTTGATCCCCCTCCTCTGCTGCAGCCTTAGAGTCTGAACTGCTTCCTGTCACCAGCTCTGCCTGCTCACTAAACCCTGTTGCCCCGTCGGCTTCCAACACTTCCTCCCACACTTCTCCCTCTGACCTCTCCTCAGTGCCCCACAGCCAATTCCCAGGCTCTGAGCCTTCCTCCTCTGGGATATCCCTTGGGCGTTCCCTGGCTGGTGCCTCCCACCACTCCTCGTCATCCAGCCTAATTAATAACAATAACAATAATAATTTGTTATTTGTACCCCGCCCATCTGGCTGGGCTTCCCCAGCCACCCTGGGCGGCTTCCAACAAAGATTAAAAATACATTAAAATGTCGCACATTAAAAACTTCCCTGAACAGGACTGCCTTCAGATGTCTTCTAAATGTCAGGTAGTTGTTTATCTCTTTGACATCTGATGGGAGGGAGTTCCACAGAGCGGGCGCCACTACCAAGAAGGCCCTCTGCCTGGTTCCCTGTAGCTTTGCTTCTTACAATGAAGGAACTGCCAGAAGGCCCTCGGAGCTGGACCTCAGTGTCTGGGCAGAACAATAGAGAGCTGTTTCCACCTCAGCTTTGACCATCCCATCCTTGGAGGTCAGTTGTCCGTGTGAACAAACAATACTGGACAAGCTGAACCACTGGTCTCATTTAGGGTCACATGTGCTACTAGTATGACCATGATAAACCCAATTCTCTTTTTTTCTGGACTATTAGCAAAGAGTGCAGAAGAAGATGTACATAACATTTCTGAAATACTCTCTTCCATTCTTTCGGCTTATAGATCATTTTCTTTTTTAACCAAAGGAAATGATGAGCTCATCGGTTTGGTCTAACTTCAACCAAGACTTTCTTAGGAAAGGGCTCTCTCTTTTCTCCCTCTCTTGCTCTCATTCTGCAATGTTGTAACACCTTTGCTCCCCAATTTATGGGCAGAACGGAGAATGGTTAATCCATTGCCACATGGCACAAAGTCTTAACCTTATAAAACGTACTTGGAGCCTTATATTGTATACTAATAGGGCACAAGGACCAGTTTTCCAGGTTTACAAGGTGGAAATTTGAATGGCCGCGAAACATCTCGGGTTTTATTGGCAGTGAATTATGCTTGAGGAATGCGAGACATCTCATTTTCTTCTCCTTGGATCCGGGAAAGGAAGTTCTTCAGAGGGCGACAAACGGCTCTTGAATCAATCAAGCCAATTTTAAAGAGATAAATTCAATGCAGTCAAAGGAGAGATCTCCTTTCCCCGCTGACTTTATTGCAAGTCAGAGTGGCCTTTGTTGGTTCTTAGATCAGGGCAGCCTTCCACAGCTGGGTGCCCTCCATACATTTTGACCTGCCATGCTGACTGGTGGAAGTTGTAGCCCAAAACATTTGGAAGTGCCACCAGACTATGAACCTCCATGTGATTTAAGATCTGAAGGGGCCCTGCTCCTGTGTTTCACCTGATTGCTTTTGCTTGTTAAGTAGACCTAGCAACAAATTGCCATTACCTATAAAATAGCCCTGAATTTATAGAAACTGTTTGAGGAGAAGGTTGCTGTCAAGAGGAAGTAAAATAGGCTTGCAGAGCAAGCCTCATTGCATGCCCAGGCCTGCAGCACGGTGAGGGGCGAACTGTAGAAATAAGAAACATGACATTTGTATTTGGTTGAAATCAGCCACAACTTTATTGATTGCAGGTGTAAGTAGGTTTGGGACAAGGCATTGGGTATGCATCCAGCACCCAGCAGCTTGACTGCTGGTTGAAAAGTTGTTGTTGTTGTTTAGTCGTTTAGTCATGTCCGACTCTTCGTGACCCCGTGGACCAGAGCACGCCAGGCACTCCTGTCTTCCACTGCCTCCCCCAGTTTGGTCAAACTCATGCTGGTAGCTTCGAGAACACTGTCCAACCATCTTGTCCTCTGTCGTCCCCTTCTCCTTGTGCCCTCAATCTTTCCCAACATCAGGGTCTTTTCCAGGGAGTCTTCTCTTCTCATGAGATGCCCAAAGTCTTGGAGCCTCAGCTGCATGATCTGTCCTTCCAGTGAGCACTCAGGGCTGATTTCCTTCAGAATGGATCGGTTTGATCTTCTTGCAGTCCATGGGACTCTCAAGAGTCTCCTCCAGCACCATAATTCAAAAGCATCAATTCTTCGGCGATCAGCCTTCTTTATGGTCCAGCTTTCACTTCCATACATCACTACTGGGAAAACCATAGCTTTCACTATACAGACCTTTGTTGGCAAGGTGGTGTCTCTGCTTTTTAGGTAGGGTCAAATCTGAGTTGAGAGGTTACCCTTGAGATATACTAGGTCCTATGGCCCATCAACCCCTGTGTGGACCCCTCCTGAACCCCTTTAATAGGGCACTCAATCGGCAAAAGGATGCAACCCAATGCCTTATCCACCAAAGTTGTGCCATTTGCTATGAGGCAGGCGGAAATCTATAGACCGTCCAATTAGTCTGCAGGAGGGGAAATCCTACCTAGCCCCAAATAGAGCAACCAAACAGGGAGGATAAAAATCAATGATTTTTTTAAATTGGATTTTTTTGATTTAAATTGGATTTTTAAAATAAAATGCTTTTGGAGGAAAAATCTTTCTAAAGATGGTTTTCTATTTAAGTTACATTATAGTCAAAATAAGGATTTGTTTCAAGTTTTTCATGTGTGCTCAAACTCAGTCTCAGTTTTTTTCTTTTTTTAAAAAAAAACCTCATTTAACCACATCAGGTTACAAACATGGAGAAAAATGCTATAATGTTATTGTTTTAGTTAAATTGTTATTAAGGAAATGATTTTTTTCTCCTTCCAATAAAGTACAGCAGAAAAGTTGTCCAAATATAAATAGTTAACTTATTAAACATCACAGTAATTTCATAATTATCTGTCTCTATGTATTTCTAACAGTATAACCAAATCAGTAATTTTCGATATAACTGGAAAAAATAATCTGAAAATTTATTATTCCAAAAATGAAACCTTCATCTGGTTGTAAATAGTAAGATTATACCACTAAGAATGAGTCTTTCTTGGGGGCGGCTGCCGAGACCACATAACACCGGTCTTGAAACATTGGCTCCCAGTACGTTTCCGAGCACAATTCAAAGTGTTGGTGTTGACCTTTAAAGCCCTAAACGGCCTCGGCCCAGTATACCTGAAGGAGCATCTCCACCCCCATCGTTCTGCCCAGACGCTAAGGTCCAGCGCCGAGGGCCTTCTGGCGGTTCCCTCATTGCAAGAAGCAAAGCTACAGGGAACCAGGCAGAGGGCCTTCTTGGTAGTGGCACCCGCCCTGTGGAACACCCTCCCATCAGATGTCAAAGAGATAAACAACTATCTGACATTCAGAAGACATCTTAAGGCAGCCCTGTTCAGGGAAGTTTTAAATGTATGACATATTAGTGTATTTTTGGTCTTTGTGGAATATTATTATTATTATTATTATTATTATTATTATTATTATTATTATTATTATTATTATTATTTCCGGGGGGGAGAAGAAAATTTAAATCAAGTCTTACTGACTAGTGATTTATATCGTGATTTCAATCAATTTGATTTAAATCAAATCCACCCTGCAATCAAATATACCTTATATCCTCACATTGACCTATCCACTCCCCTTCAGGCAGAACACCACCAAACTTGGTGGGTGGTGAACCCCATGATGATCTCCAATGTGAAGGAGAATGTCAAGGTGCAGTCTTCCCTTTATACTGTGGTTGCCAAGGTGGCCCCGCAGTCCCAGCTGCACCGATTGGCCCGTTCAAACAGGACTTGGGCATCAAGCCAGGGTGGCCAGAGGGAAGTTGCCAAGCGTCCCACAGTGGCCACGTGGGGAGGAAAAAATGGCGCCTGGGAATGGGCTGTGGATACACCAAGGCAGCAAACACCGCTTTCCCGGAGCACCAGGTAAGTGGGAGCTATATAAAGATGACGTAACTTACACCAGTGTAACTTACGCCACTCTAAGTCTACTTCTGTTACAAGCTTTGCTCATGAATCTTTGGGAGGGGCTGCTGCCAGCTGAGCCAACTGGTGGGTGTGGTCTGAGCAGTGGCGTAGCGTGGGGGTGCAGGGGGGGCCGGCCGCACCGGGCGCAACATCTGGGGGTTAGGGTTAGGGGGCGCAAATCCACGGGTTAGGGGGCACAAATCCATGGGTTAGGGGGCGCAAATTACTTGCCTTGCCCCGGGTGCTGACAACCCACGCTACGCCACTGGGTCTGAGTTCTGAGGATCTGGCCCAGGGTCATGTGACTTAGCTGAACAGGGATTGGAATAGGTGTAAGTCTCTCTTTGCCCCATTCTACCCCACCCCCCACTCCTCTGGAATCCCTCTTTTGGCAACCTAATGTTGGTGTAAATTACACTGGCTTAAGCTACACTGGGACCTTAGGGTGAAGGACAGTGTTATGTACTGAAGTTCTCACCCTGGGCCAGCAGGGGGATACTGTAGATAGTTATGCAAATAAGGGATCGAAAGTGACGTTAAGTGATTGGATAGTTTTAGAAAATTGTTACAGTTACATTGTACTGGAGCTCTATATAAGCAGGCTGACTGAACCCTTCAGTTCAGTTCTGTCCTGGCCTGTGAATAAACAAGAGCTGTTTGAAGAATTGCTGTGTCGTCTGATATGTTCACCCACAACTTAACAGACAGGATTAGTAGTAGTAGTAGTAGTAGTAGTAGTAGTAGTAGTAGTAATGAGAATCCAAACTTCTGAATCCAAGCTCTTTCATCTCAGCAGATCTCTTTCAGCTTTTGCCTTCTGGAAGAAGGTACAGGGTTATAAAGACTAGGACTAGCTGCCTGAGAAACAGTTTCTATCCAAATGCAATTTTGGTTTTAAACGCAGTTTAAGGTAGTCTCTATGTGAGTATATTGTATTTAATTATGGGGTATCAGAGTTTTTAGGGGGTTAACCAGGCTGGGATAGCTGGGATAGCAGGCTTGTTGGTTTTTGAATGTCTGATGTAGATTTTTTCAATTTCGTTGTTCTGGATGGGACAATGATAATAAAGATTATCGTATCGTATCATATCTTGAGACTGGATTGTACTGTTAGGCAGGTTAATTTTTTAAAAAAGTTTTTATTTTTATTAACCGCAGAGGAGCTTCATTCAGATTTGCCATGGTTTAAGAGGTGTCTTGACTCAAAAACTGGTTTCTCTGTCGCTCCAGCTATTGTCACCCCCCACCCATGAAAATGAAAAGCACATGTCACAATCATTCATTGTGATGAGATGGGACACACACGGAGAAAGGGAAACAATGAGACATCTATACGTCTGTGATACAGCAGAATGAATGAAGAGCAAGTTAAGGCTCGCCCCTCCACTGCCATTGCAAACTCTTCTATTTTTGATTTCTCCAAAAAGCTATTTCTTCCAATGTGCTGCAAGTAACGACGTGCTTTGTGCAGGATAGTCAATGAATTAGACCAGGATTCTGCCTGCAGCACACTGAGAGAAAATTCTCTGCCAGAGCTTAGAGGTGACAAAGAGGACACACTCCCCTAGTCTATTTGCCCCCATTGCCCCATTGACAAAGATGGAATTTGAACATCAGAGCACAGGAATGTCCTTGACCGTTCCTATAGAACTGCTCCTTTGAGAAAGATGGAACGTGGGCAGTTGCTGAGCTGTAGGTTGTATGCCTGTGCTGAGTTGAGTTTTCTCCTGAGGATTCCTGTAAAAAAGATCTTGCCTTGTGAATTGACTCATCTTGAGCCCAGAAGGGGGTGCTCCCCTTTCTCCCCATTTCAGGATACACCTAATTGGGATGGGGGAAGAGGGGATATTCCGGACAAATTCTGGAACAAAGGCGGGAAATGTGGCATGCAAGCTTCTCCCCCTTGCCATTTCATCCTCACAACAACTCTGTGAGGTAGGTTAAGCTGAGAGACAGTGACTGGCACAAGGTCAACCCAGCGAACTTCATGGCAGAGTGGGGATTTGGACCCTGGTGTCCCATACCAGACCCAACTCTGCCACTACACCCCTCCGGCTCAAAAGCAATAAATGCATCCAAGAGTGTGACACTGTGCTGTAACTCCTTTCAGTTAGGGGCAGCAGCGCTGGCGGAGGCATGAAGAGAAGCAGAAGCAATCTGAGGAGTGCAAAACTCTGGAAGGAGCTGAAAGTTCCACTCTCCTTCCCACCGCATTCCTTGAAATATGGTTCCCCGAGGTCAGAAAAATGGAACGGAAGTACAGTTGACTGAAACGTCGTCACTGGTTTATGCACATCTGCCTCTCTGTTCCCTTGAGAACCGCAGGCGTAGAGTGCCAGGAACAAAGACAGAAGACAGGGACAAAGGGGGAAGCCATTAAAACGATCGCATGTTAACTAGGGACATTAAAAAAGAAAAGAAAATCCCTGGAATGTTGATATCTCCAGCCTTGCTTCTTCTTAGCAACTGCTGGGAATCACAAGGTGTAGTGATGGTCATCACCTTTGGATAGCTTTAAAAGGGAATTAGACCAATTCAAAGTGGATTAGGGTATCAGCAGTGACCAGCCACGATAGCTACATTCTACCTCCACTGTCGGAAGCAGTCAATTTCTGATCGCCAGTTGCTGGGAATCACAAGCGGGGACAAAGCTGACCTGTGTTTGTGTCCTGCGTGTGGGCTTTCCACAGGCATCTCTTTGGCAACTGTGGGAAGAGGATACTGGATTAGATGGGCCTTCAGCAGGCCTCTGGGACACGGGTGGCGCTGTGGGTTAAACCACAGAGCCTAGGACTTGCCGATCAGAAGGTCGGCAGTTTGAATCCCTGCAACGGGGTGAGCTCCCATTACTCGGTCCCTACTCCTGCCAACCTAGCAGTTCGAAAGCACATCAAAGTGCAAGTAGATAAATAGGTACCGCTCCGGCGGGAAGGTAAACAGCGTTTCCATATGCTGCTCTGGTTCGCCAGAAGCGGCTTAGTCCTGCTGGCCACATGACCCGGAAGCTGCACGCCGGCTCCCTTGGCCAATAAAGGAAGATGAGCGCTGCAACCCCAGAGTCGGTCACGACTGGACCTAATGGTCAGGGGTCCCTTTACCTTTTACAGCAGACCTCTATTGCAACAAGTTCTAAGACCATAGGTTTGGAAGATCTCCTCAGCTCAGGAACTGGTTTCAGTCGACACAGGCAGATAGTGGAGGAAGTGCTCCATTACAGCACAATTCTAAGCACGTTTACTCAGAAGTAATTCGCACTGAGCACAATGGCAGCTTGCTCTCTAGCAAGCAAGTTTATGACTGCACTGTCAGTCAGCAAGTAGAGATGGAGAAAATTTTGGAAAATGGTTGTGTGAAAAATTGATAGCAGGATGGTATGCAGATTAGGCCGAACAGTTATGTTGTTGCTGTTAACTTTGCTGTCTGGTCTTTGATTGCAATAAAGATTGATTGATTGATTGATTGATTGATTGATGCCATGAAAAGTTGTGATTCCCGTTTTGTCCCTGTCCTTTGCCTTTGGAGAATGAACTTGCCATTGCCAGCTCTAGCTTTGCTTCCTTCCCTGAGATGATCTTCAATCCATTTTTTTACTGGACGCAGAGCAATAAGAGATCAGAATTGATTGTCTGAACAGCTATAGTTCAGCATCTGCCTTGCATGCAGAAGATCTTCCAGGTTCAATTCCTGGCATCTCCAGGTAGGAACAGGAATGCAAAAAAACAAAAAACAAAACAAAAAACAAAAACCACCCTGGAGAGCCAGTGTAAACAAAAAGACAGTTTCCTATGTTCCTGTAAGTTCCCCTCCAAATTTCTCCCCTCCCCTCAAGTCTGAGAAAGATCTCCCATCATTTTCTAAATCAAGGCGGGTGGCTTTTGCCCAATTCTGTCAGCGAGGAGGACAAGAACACCGGAGGAAATTAGGCACTCTGGCCTCTGCCGGATGTGGTTAGACGGCTCCCCGAACCACCACAAGGAAGGGAGCATGTTCAGTCTATGCTTGACAGCTTGATTCCTCCCAGTATAAGGGCAAGGCCGTAAAACAAATAGAAAATAAATGGAGCCAATATATCTTATGAGTAATTAGAACAAAATGACAAACAATAGGCTATTATTGTGCACAAAGGAGCTCAGGCACCCATTCTGAGTGTAGCAGGCAAATCCATATTATTGCCTGATGGGGCACGTCCCTCAGAAATGGCATTTCTGAGCTCAGAGAGCAGGCGCTGGCAAACTTTATCCAGCCCAGGGGCCACATTCACGCATAAACAGCCTTCTGGAGGCCAGAGGCAAAAAGTAGATAGAGCAAATGATCTGACTCTTGCCTTATACACAAGCCATGCAAAATCCAGAGGTTTGCGCGCGCGCACACACACACACACACTTCTCCTCCAGACAAGTTAGAGAGGCATTGTCACGGTTTAAGGATGCAGTCTTGTCACAGTCTGGCTGCATGTGGAGGGGTAGTGGGAGGTATCAGCTTGGAAACCCCCAAGGGAACCCCCAGGGGAAGAGCCAGGGGACTGGTGATGAGATGGCATGAGTGGTCAGACGGAGAAGAGGGAGCAGCCTGGGAGGAGGAGGTGTCGGAAGCTGAAAGGGTAACGGGGTTTAGTGAGCAGGGAGAGACTGTGTCAGAGAGCAGTCTAGACTCGGAGGCAGGAGAAGACCAGGGGACAGAGGTGAGGCAAGCTGCTGAAGAAGCCAGGCAGTCTCCCCCTTCTGCTGCGACCAGCTCCCCTGCCCCCGGTCTCCCAGAACCAGAAGAGGTATGAAAAAGGCAAAGCAAAGGCAGACAAGGCATCAGAGTTTCAGATTGCTTGGGACGGTCCCAAGGGAGGAGGAGACTTAAGAAGCTGTGGGAAAGTGGGGACATTCAGTCCACAGAACTGCCTTACTGAGAAGGGTTGCTGTGATGAGCTGTTTTGTTTCTTTGAATAGTTAACTTCTGCTTTATTGTTTTATTGCTGATCTACACCTGACTCCAAGGGATGTGGGTGGTGCTGTGGGTTAAACCACAGAGCCTAGGACTTGCCGATCAGAAGGTCGGCGGTTCGAATCCCCGCAACGGGGTGAGCTCCCGTTGTTCAGTCCCAGCTCCTGCCCACCTAGCAGTTCGAAAGCACATCAAAGTGCAAGTAGATAAATAGGTACTGCTCCGGTGGGAAGGTAAACAGCATTTCCGTGCGCTGCTCTGGTTCGCCAGAAGCGGCTTAGTCATGCTGGCCACATGACCCGGAAGCTGTATGCCAGCTCCCTCGGCCAGTAAAGCGAGATGAGTGCCACAACCCCAGTCGGTCAAGACTGGACTTAATGGTCAGGGGTCCCTTTACATTTACCTTTACACCTGACTCCAGCTTCTGACAAATCCAGGCAGGTAAAACCATCTGAGGAGGGGATAAGCAAGGCCAGGGAGGGGGTTACCTGGGAAGGACTGTTGGCTGGGAAGAATTCCAAGCAGGGTTGCAATGGCCTGGGTTCATAAGGGGTCAATGACCCATCACTATTTCAGCAGCAAGGTCTCCATCTTCAGCATCCTTGTTGTTGTTTAGTCGTTTAGTCGTGTCCGACTCTTCGTGACCCCATGGACCAGAGCACGCCAGGCACCTCCTGTCTTCCACTGCCTCCCGCAGTTTGATCAAACTCATGCTGGTAGCTTCGAGAACACTGTCCAATCATCTAGTCCTCTGTCGTCCCCTTCTCCTTGTGCCCTCAATCTTTCCCAACATCAGGGTCTTTTCCAGAGAGTCTTCTCTTCTCATGAGGTGGCCAAAGTATTGGAGTCTCAGCTTCAGGATCTGTCCTTCCAGTGAGCACTCAGGGCTGATTTCCTTCAGAATGGAGAGGTTTGATCTTCTTGCAGTCCATGGGACTCTCAAGAGTCTCCTCCAGCACCATAATTCAAAAGCATCAATTCTTCGGCGATCAGCCTTCTTTATGGTCCAGCTCTCACTTCCATACAACACTACTGGGAAAACCATGGCTTTAACTATACAGACCTTTGTTGGCAAGGTGATGTCTCTGCTTTTTAAGATGCTGTATAAGTTTGTCATTGCTTTTCTCCCAAGAAGCAGGCGTCTTTTAATTTCGTGACTTCAGCATCCTAGAGCCATCCAATCAGCATGATAGGGGACTTCTTTAAATCACTGTATGCTCCAAAGTAGAACTATAACCAGTACACAGAAGTTTGCTGTCTCCTGGCAGTGGAAACTGTTCCTAGTCCATAGGCTTGAATATTGTTTTCTTCCATTGTTCAGGTCTGGTGGCCCTGATGAGAAGTCCCCAAGATGCTTTCTGAAAGCCTAACTTTGAAAGAGCCAACTTGCACAGTCATTTTTGTAACTTGAGCCTGGCATTCAGCAGACCGATGTGGAAATACAGGACGCTTTTGAGGCACCTGAATCTGGAAGTGTTTAATGAAAAGGCCTCTCTGAAAATTGGCTCAGCGAAGACACTCAAAATATTTACGCTATTTGAACGAAAACAGCCAAGAATAGATGAAACTCCAGTCACGGTGTACTGCAAAGAGTGACTTCGCTTTCAAAATCCATTACTTTTATGGAGTTTTGTTAAATTACAAATAGTTTCCTAGAAAGATTTTTGTTTAAAAAAAGCCAACATACCGTTCATTTTAGTGGACAAAGTAATACATTTTGTACTAAAGGTGATACATCAGAAAAAGAGGAATCGTGTATTTATTTGCATATGTTTTATGAACATATTTCACACAGAGATATACAGTAATTTATAAACTTTAAAAAATATATACATAGAAACACAATACAGCTCACCATAGTGGGAAAGATTGTGTCCAAATGACCTGTTTGCCAGCTCAGTCTACTGCCTAGTGCTTGTGATGGGCAACTTCAAGGCATCAGACCTCACTTCCTTTTGCCCCTGTTGCTCCTTCTCATAGTTCTTCATCTTTAAAATGGAACCTCTTGCTTCAGCCTTGCAAACAGATCCAGGGATCAGAGAAGAAGAAGAAGAAGAGTTTGGATTTGTTATCCCGCTTTATCACTACCCTAAGGAGTCTCAAAGCGGCTACCATTCTCCTTTCCCTTCCTCCCCCACAACAAACACTCTGTGAGGTGAGTGAGGTTGGGAGACTTCGGAGAAGTGTGACTGGCCCAAGGTCACCCAGCAGCTGCATGCGGAGGAGCAGAGACGCGAACCCAGTTCACCAGATTACGAGACTACTTCTCTTAACCACTACACCACACTGGCTCCCAGAGGACGGGAAGTTCAAGAAACCTCTCATGCAGAGGGGAACTAGCTGCTCCGGCACCCAGAGTGGCACACATGCTGTGCACCCAGGGGTGGGGCATGCCACCCATGTGGGTGTCACCCACGGCGAGCATCCCAGGGGGGCGTGCCCATGGCTAGCGGCGAGCATCCCAGGGGTGTGAGGTGGTGATGTCACCCCCTCAGGGATGACACCCAGGGCAGACTGCACCCACTGTACCCCCCTTCCTCCGCTAGTGCTCTCATGTGACTAATATATTCACAGATTACATAGCACTAATGCTGTCTCATCCTGGGGGCACTATTCCCAATGTGATGAGACAGTTGCAGCTACAGTGGTACCTTGGAAGTCAAACGGAATCTGTTTCGGAAGTCCGTTCGACTTCCAAAACATTCGGAAACCAAGGCATGGCTTCCAATTGGCTGCAGGAAGCTCCTGCAGCCAATCAGAAGCCGCATCGGACATTCGGGTTCCAAAGAACGTTTGCAAACTGGTACACTCACTTCTGGGTTTGTGGCGTTCGGGAGCCAAAACGTTCGACTAGCGAGGCATTCGGGATCCAAGGTATGACTGTATATGGTACAGGTTCTGTTGACATTTCCATTCCACCTTAAGGAACAGGCATGGGATTATTGCGTGTCACATGTCTGTTTACATTCCAGCACAGTATGCTGGGAACTTCCGTTGTGTATTGCTTTTGCTTTTCTCTCTGAGACGACATGAGAGAGAGACGACACGTTTCTTTGTCCTGATTTATGATTAATAAATCTGTAGTTGTAGTATGCTTCCACAAGCCTCACGCCTATTCTGTGTGCACAGTTTGATCTGCTGATAGTGTACCCTGGCTCAGAAGCCTGGATCGCTGACTTAGGTCAGAGCAGAGGTGATGGTCTTCACCACGGGCCGGTGGATGGAAACGGCCGAGCTGGGGCTTGCCAGCTGGCCTCCTGGCCCTCTGCATGTCGACAGTTTGTAGCAAAGTATACTAAGTTTGAACTCATGTGTCTCCATACATTTCTAGATACACAACTTGCATTGTATTGGCTATCTGGAGTACACTTGTGCAATGCTCTTTTTTTGATGTTTAAGGGGAACTATACCTCAGCATTTTGCGAAACTGGAAATGCTAAACTACAAACCCCTAATGAGGGCAAGATAGAGCCCTGGGGGCCAGAGAGATATGCCTGGAGGGGCACATTTAGCCTCCAGACCTGAGGCCCCCAATCCCTAAATTAAAGGAGAGTTACTGGCAACCGGACAATACCCTTGCAATGAGACAACCTCATCGTATCATTTGCTTTTGGGGAATGCAGAGTAAGCAAGAAGGGCCTACCAGATGATGTGAAGCAGTGTGTTTGCCTGCTTTCCAGATCAACCAGGTGTCAATTTCTGACTGCAATATAAACATTTCCTGGCTACGAGTTCCTGGTGCCAGGCTGGGACTCTGCTCTCAGTATGAAACCTCCCAAGATTGCATGGCAAAGTCTGGAATCGAGATCCTTAAATCAGTGAGTTTCCACTTTCTTCCCCTCTCTTGACAAACGGCTTCACTCCAGGCCTCTCGCAATTTTTACTCTGAAAAAGCGCCAAGAAAGGAAATTGCCACTGAAGTTTGTTTATTTTTTGCGTACTTATTACTGCCTGCCAGAGATGATGGTGTGTGCAGCGATGCCATTGTACTAGCTAAGCCAGCTCAAGAGCACATTTCCTTTAATAGATCTACGTAAAGCACATTAAACCTCCCCCACAAAAGTAAAGTGGGTCATATGAACCCTATTGCTTGTCAAATGAACCCTACTGGAAACAGCTTACAGATCCTCCAAGTGTCCCTATTTTCCAGGGACAGTCCCAGATTTACAGAAGCCGCCCCAGTTTCTGATTTGATCCTGGAATGTCTCACTTTTCCTTAGATCATCCCTATTTTCATAAGAGAAATGTTGGAGGATGTGGCAGGAGGGTGGCTACATGAGAACGGGGCCTTTTCTGCAGTGGCTCCCCATCTGTGGAATGCTCTCCCCAGGGAAGTTCGCCTGGTGCCTTCATTATACACCTTTAGGCACCAGACAAAAACATTCCTTTTTAACCAGGCCTTTGGTTGATTTTATTGACATCCTATACCTTTTTAAAATGTGGCTCTTTTTGGGAGGGAGGGGTTACTGGGTTATTGTTTTGATTTTGATTTTCTATATTGTGATCTTTTCTGTGAACCGCCATAAGAGCTCTGGGTATAGGGCAGTATATAAACTTAATAAATCAAATAGGTGTCCCTATTTTCATCAGAGAAATGCTGAAGGGCATGGAATAGGACGTCCCCAGGGCTTTTTTTTCCAGCTGGAACTCACCAGAACTCAGTTCCAGCACCTCTTAGGTGGGCACTGTTGCCATTATAAGACAACAAGGGAGGTCTTCATAGTGAGTTCCAGCACCTCTTTTTCTAGAAAGATAGCACTGCGCGTCCCTTGTTTTCATCGGAGAAATATTGGAGGGTATGAGCTTAAGGCTTGTTGCTCAAAGTGGATGTGGAGAACATAAGATTGTAAGAACTCTGCTAGGTCATAGGACCAATGCTCCAATATCCTTTTCTCCATATTGTCTGGCCAGATCCTTTTAGGAAGCCCAGAAGCAGAGCACATATCTATCTAAGAAAGCAACTGGGCTCCTGTGGAAAGTGACTGAATCTCCTTTGTTTGAGGGTTCAAAGCAGGGGTTGGCAACCTAAGGTCCGTGGGCCGGTAGCGGTCCACAAGGCTTGTCTAACAGGCCCATGGCGACCCCTGCTGCCCCCCGCCAGCCCCTGCCACCCTCTTACTGGTGCAGCACAGTGCAGTACGGTGCGGTTCAACACGGCACAGGAACTGACTTCCGGGTTGATGGCACCTGTGCACATGTGCACAGGCACTGCTCCAACCCAGATGTGTGCCGGAAATAGCATGTGTGCACGCGTGTGGGATGGAAAAGTGCCCATGCGCACACGTGTGGGATGGAGAAGTGCCCATGCGCATGCGCACATGCTATTTCCGGCGCACTTCCGACTCGGAGGAGCGTCAGAAATAGCATGTGCTCACGTGCACGAGTGCTCCTCCGATCCGGAAGAGTGTGTGTGCACACACACTCCAGCCCATCTTCCGACAGACGGAGCGTCGACTGGCCCATTCTTGGATGAGGTTGCCGCCCTCTGATTCAATAATGCTAGAAAAATGAAACCTGTGCTGCTGAGAGAAGTAGTACGACTCACGCAACACGTTGGCGACTAATAGACACACAATCATTACCCAAATGATTATGCATCCTTTATCAATTTTCTGAGAAAAATACAAAACCTGATGCAAAGCCACAGAGACTTGCGAACTACCCAACCTAAGATGAACTTATAATGGTCTGATTTCGATGGATTTTTCAAGTGCTTAACTCAGTCTTTTGTTTTCTTTATCTTTTTAGGTAAGTTCATGAAAATACCAACAAAGGGTATTTTCACAATACCGAGAGATGCTAGTGAAGTTGTAGGTGGATGTTAATGAAGTTGCAGACAGGGTGCCGGCGTTTTGCACCTGTTTCACCCTGGCGACCTCTGATTCAAAGCATTGGGCTGGGGGGGGGGTCTGTGTTTCAGGGCTGTTGGGGTAGCAGCTTCCTTGCAGTGCCTAAATGACCTTCTGAGTTACCGTATTTTTCGCTCTATAACACGCACCTGACCATAACATGCACATAGTTTTTAGAGGAGGAAAACAAGAAAAAAAATATTCTAAACGAAACAGCGGATGTATGATTTTTGTGGTTCATGTTGTGGCCACAGACATGTGATCTGACAGTGAGTTTGGAGTAGCCCAATGCAAAAATCCTGAGGATCCATGTGGATCCATGCTTTGTAACCACGTTTTTGCACCACTGCGGCCCCAGGCAATAGTGGGTGCGTGATTTTTTTGGTGCAAGATGTAGCCATGGACATGCTATGTGATCTGATGGTGAATTTGGGGTGACCCAGTGCAAAAATCCTGAGGATCCATGTGGCTCCGTGCTTTGTAACCACGTTTTAAGTGGGGAGGGAAGGAAAAGCACTCAAGGGACAAGGAACACGCGTGGGGTGGGTGGAGAAGGATGCTGTTAATAATGCAGAAGAGGGGTATAAGAGGAGAAGGCTCCTCTCCTCTCCCGCTTTGCTCCTTTAAAGCAAGCAGGCTCTCTGTCCCTCTCTCCTCCCCACTCAGTGGCTCTTCTCCCGCTTTGCTGTTGCAAAGCGAGCCACGGAGGAGGGAAGGAAGGGGAACCATGGATCCTCTGCTTACGACTGCAGCAGATCCCCTCCGCCATCCGCAGGCATTCGCTCCATAACACGCACAGACATTTCCCCTTACTTTCTAGGAGGGAAAAAGTGAGTGTTATGGTGCAAAAAATACGGTAATTCCAATCCTATTATTCTGAGCCTGTATTCAGCTACAGGGCTTTACTTTCTGCCGCAGGTGTGACTGGCAGGTAGAATTGGTAGTAGCAGGGGATGGCTAAACCTGTAGCTCCAGTGCTGCATTCATTGAGCAGGCAACTTTTTCCAACCTTTGCAGACTCCCAGAACAAATAATTCTGGGGGGAAACTTCCATGCACTTCCATAGTTCACGCAAACTATCTGAGAGTTTGGAAGACAGGCGTACTTCTTCTGAGCTGTAGCAGACACATGCTAACAAAATAATTAACAGTGTTAACACATTATTCAGGGTATTTCCATGTTAGCAAGTAACTCTAGGGCTTTTCCATGCACGTCAATAGTTCACAAAAACTGTTCCAGCATTAGGGAGGCAGATGTACTTCTGAGCTGTCATAGATACATGCTGCGCCATCTGGTGGTTGTCGGAGACAGTGCAACAAAGAGTCCCTGACATGCTAGAGCTGTAATCAGCGAAGGCATTTCCATATCAGCAGGCAAACAAAATTTGACATCTTCCACAAATATTTGCAATCACAATCTGTGAGCCTCTGTTTTGTTTCCGAAGCCTTTGCTCACCTTAATTTTATTCGCTCTTGTGCATCAGGTACTCGTTGTGCCACAGTTACAAATCCGTTGCAAGGGACTTAAATTAAGTTTGATGAAATCAAGCAAACAGGCTCAAGGTTGTATTTATTGTGGTTGCAGCACACTGCATTGCATTGCAGCCTGATCAAGCAGAGGTAAATGCAGACACAAAGGGTTTATGAGGTTGAAAAGCCTAGTCCAGGCAGTGTGATTCCAGCCCACTCACCTTCAGTAGCACTGAACATCCAGAATCATAGAATTTTAGTTAGAGGGGACCGTGAGGGTCATCTAGTCCAACCCCCTGCAATGCAGGAACCTTTTTGCCCAACTTGGGGCTCAAACCCATGACCCTGAAATTCAAAGTCTCATGCTCTACCAGCCGAGCTATCCTGCAGGCTCCGCTGCGTCACTGAATACCTGCACAAGATAATCAGAGGCATCCTAAACATAGAGGCTCCATTTTAAATAATAATAATAATAATAATAATAATAATAATAATAATAATAATAATAATTTATTTATACCCCGCCCATCTGGCTGGGTTTCACCAGCCACTCTGGGCGGCTTCCAACAGAATATTAAAATACAATAACCTATTAAACATTAAAAGCTTCCCTAAAGAGTGCTGCCTTCAGATGTCTTCTAAAAGTCTGGTAGTTGTTTTTCTCTTTGACATCTGCTGGGAGGGCATTCCACAGGGCGGGCGCCACTACCGAGAAGGCCCTCTGCCTGGTTCCCTGTAATTTGGCTTCTTGCAGTGAGGAAACCTCCAGAAGGCCCTCAGTGCTGGACCATGGGGGTGGAGACGCTCCTTTAGGCATACTCCTTAATTTATCTATCAGCTTTACCACAATGTTCAATTTCATTATTATTTGATTGATTGGTTGCTTGACACTTAAGAAGTCTCTAAGCAACTTAAATTTAAAAGTATGGCATAAGAGCACCACACGATGAGGGGTGCAGAGAGGAACCAGTGGCACTAACAAGGAGGACACAGGGTGCTTGGAAAATGTAGTTTTGTGTTGCCGGGTGTAGGAAATTTCAACTCCCACATACCCCGGCAAGATATGGTGTTTCTGAGCATGCTTAGATGATAAAATGCAGAGAAGTCAAGAAGTTAAGGCAGGAAAGGAAAGAGGCATGCTGAGTAGAGGATGGCAAAGAGAAGCCCACCTCTCCAGCTCACGCTAAGACAGGTGTCATGTAAACAAGTAAGCGGGATGCCTTTAAAAGCAGAATATTCTTTCTTTTCCTACAAGGTGTGGAATAGGTCTCTCCCAGTGTCAAAATCTAGACTATACCACCTCATATTACAAGTGCACTACAGTGGTACCTCTGGATGCAAACGGGATCTGTTCTGAGCCCTGTTCGCAACATGAAGCGAACACAACCCACGCCTGCGCGTGCACGGGTCGTGATTTGCCGCTTCCGTGCATGTGTGTGACATCCTTTTGAGCATCTGCACATGTGCGAGCAGCGAAATCCAGAAGTAACGCACTCTGTTACTTCTGGGTTGCCGCAGAGCGCAACCCGAAAATGCTTATCCCAAAGCTACTTCAACCTGAGGTACGACTGTATTGCAATTATGATTATTAACCCGACCTTCAGTGTATGGTCCCAAGGCAGGTTACAACATTAAACCACAATCTTAAAATCAATTTGAATATTTCTTTTTGTAAATTTCAATGCACAAATCTTTCCAGGTAGAAGGCTAAGGCTGAGGCCTTCTCTCTGACAGGCTGAATTGTTTCTTCATGCACACACTGGCAGAGGAAGAGGAGTGCGGGAGGAGCGCACCACCCCAGGCAGCGCGATCCCCAGGGTGTCATCACGGCTGCCCCCCTGCCTGCCCCCCCGCCTGCACTGGGTACCCTGCCCCCAGGATGCACGCCCCGCCCCTGCAGGTGGCAAGCCCCGCCCCCAGGACGCACACCAGCCCTGCCTACTCTCCACCCCCAGTGCCGGAGCATGAAGCTCCGCCACTGCATGCACATATATATATATTTCCCTTTCTGCAATCTGATGAGATATAATCCCAGAGCACCATGCACTTTTTTTTGGTATGTTTGATTCTATTTTAACGCTTCAAACTTTAATCAAGTTAATCAGTTAGTTAATGAATAAAACACAGCACAGTTCTATGAAAGTGTCCTTGGAAGTGGGGGGCCACCTGGTGGCGTGTTGGAAGATAGCCGACAATAACATCTCTCTGACCCATACGAGGTAATTAAGGGGCTGCTATGGGAAGAATGCAGTCTTCCTACCCCCCCCCCAGGAGATGGGGGCGCTGCCTTGCCAGCGGTGTTCACAATGCACCCCCTGATCCGAGAGATGGGGGTGCCGAACACTTGGCACGAGCCCTCGGTGAAGTCTGACGCCGATTCCAATTAGCGCATGCTGGTTAGCTTCAGCTCGGAATTATAATTGGAAACATACGATTGGAATGAAGCTGAAGCACATATATCAAGTAATGTTCGAGTGATAAGACTGCTGATTAATGGATCTCTGTGACCGGGAGTGACGGATGGATAAGTAAATCTTCTGATGAATCACCACTAGGAGACTGTATGTTTGGAATGAAGGGGGGGGTGGAGGAAAAAACTTTTTTTTTCTTTGCATGATAAGATATTAATAACCCTTCACCCCAGATAGAAATAAGATCATTGCGTTTTCACTAATCACAAGCAGGAATTCAAGAACTGTGTGGGATGGATTATAACAGGAGAGAGGATTGGTGAACGGTGAGAAGGAGGAGAATTTTCATGACGCAGTTAAAAAATGGCATCTCGCCAAGACAGGCTTGCCGGAGAAAGAAGGACAGGGGGAGGAGAATCAGGATCATTCGAAAGAGAAGGAATGTTGGAACGCAAGCTTGACCTGACAGAGCCTCCTGATTCATTTGATTTATTTGGCAAGCCTGAGAAAAGTAAAGGACAGACCGAAGATTAAAATATTTTTTGGGGGGGAGGGAAGCGTTGAACAGAGGCTGTCCCTGAGTGATATGATCTTTGGAGAGTACAAAACCCACACAAAGGATGCCTGTTTTCAATCTGCTTGTGAAAATTATCAGAGATCGCAAAGAAAGGAATATACGATAACAACAAGAAGAGACAGAAAGTAATAAAGGACTATCTGGATTGAACTGGATAGAACTGTCTAATTAAAGCAGTAATATAAGTGATGTTTGGACTCGTTCAGAGTTTTGGACTCGTGCGGAGCTTGATGTATGGGTAACCCCAACAAAATTTAAAATTTGGCTGTATAATTTGGAACTAATGTGATTTGGATAATGTGATGTGATTGGCCTGTTAATAAAAATTATTTAAAAAAAGAAAGTGTCCTTGGAAGTAAAGGTACTTATTACCACATAAATTGGTATAGGATTGCAGCCTTAATTTTATTTACCGTATTTTTTGCACCATAACACTCACTTTTTTCCTCCTAAAAAGTAAGGGGAAATGTCTGTGCGTGTTATGGAGGGAATGCCTACGGGTGGCATGCCTACGGATTTTCCTCCTCTAAAAACTACGTGCGTGTTATGGTCGGGTGCGTGTTATAGAGCGAAAAATACGGTAATTAATTTTGAGCAGGGAAAGGGAACACTGATTCTGGTGATATATAGCCCTTTGTCTGATTCCATCCAACTTCAGCAGGGAACAGCTGAGTGGGGGAAAGGCTTTGATATTGTACAAAGTGAGCAATTACAGCTAGTTCCTCTGCAGGAAGATCTGCTACAGGAAGATCAAAGCAGAGGGGGAAACATCTCAGCAGACAGTTTCCCAGCAAATATGCAAGAAGTGTCCATGCACTTTGCAATTCCACACATGCAGTCTTTGGGGTGGTATTATGAGACTTTGAATAACTGTAAGGCAGGGCTTGCAGCTCAGTTGTGCACTCTGGGGATTTGCATCCTTCTCAGATCACTCAATTCATTGTGCTTTTTTGCAGAGTCAGGGCAGGTAAAAGGTGTCTGAGAAGGCTGTTTGCAAACTGTGAACTTTCAGTGGAGACTGAATACTTGATTTTTCTATGCTGTCCACATGCGATGTAGATCTATTCCTTTTTCTCCTCTCCCCCTCTCCCCCCCAAAAGTGCTTCTTGAGAAATTGCTTTCATTCCAAAAAGAAAAACTCATGGCAAATTGATTCTGCATTACCCACCGGTGTATCCGTTTGCATACTATCCCTTGCTTTTTCCTGTAGGACTAATTGCAGTTGTCAGAGCTGCTTGAAGATCCTAGCTCACAGAGGATCACGCTAGCCAGCGATCATTAAGTAAAAGTCTTTATTGAATTACAGTTTCCATTCTCACGCTGCTGCGGGCAACTCTACGTCTAGTAGCTAGATCGGCGAAGCTCCGTCTGAGTTCCCGCCCCGTGTGCACCAACTTAATATCCTAGCCTTGCTCCACCTTTTCCGCCTGACTGTCCTCCTCTGGGTCCCTCTACCCCCCGGGGCTTCTTTCTTCCGGGATTCTTCTGACGCTGACCCGGACCCTTCTGCCTCCTTGCGCCGGGCTTTAGGACCTGGCTCCCTTTCGGGGCTTACTGCGCCGCCTTCCTCTGCATTTGAACTTGGCGCGCGCGCCCAACCTCCCACTTTCCTCTTAACCGTTTCTTCGCTCCCCGATGGAGGTGTGGCCACTCCTGACTCATGTCCTCCCTCCTGTGGTGAGCTGCCAGCGCTTCCCCCCTGGCTCCCTTCCTCTTCCCTGTTTCCTGGCGGTGACGCTGGTCCCGATTTCCAGCTGCTCTCCTCTGAGTCCCCTCTGGCTCTATCTTCCTGGGGTGCCCCCCTGGACTCCCCCCTTGCCCTGGCTACTGGTGCTCCTTTCTGTGAATCCTCTGATTCACTGGAAAGACTGGGAGATCTCGGGTCGTCGTCATCACTCATCTTTTCTTCTGCCTCCTCCCCTTCGCTCTCTGTTTCCTCCCTTGCCCGTGCCTCTGCTCCTAAACCCCTGACATCCATCCCCCCCTCGAAGCCCCCCATTCCCCCCTCCCCTCCTTCCGGTGCTGGAGCTGGGGGCTGCTGTTGCAAAGGGACGAACGTCGGATCTCGGTCGCTTCCCGTGGCGGGCCTCCCTCTGAAGTCTCGCGGGTCTTCCTCCCTACTCTCGTCGACAACGGTCACCTCCGCTTCCATCTCTGTGCCGCCGCGCTCGAAACCAGGGTCGTCTCCGAAAACGTCCATGTCCGTCTCTCCCTCACTCCCTCCTGGCGGCGTTGCTCGTCCTGGGCCCTCCAACCACCGTCTGCGGAACTGCTCCTCTGGTCTATCGTCCCACCAATACGAGGGTTCTGATGCAGATCCCGAGGGTGACCCCTCCGGGGAACGGACGTCTTGTGTCGGGTCCTCATCCGAGTCGAACCCCCGGAAAGTGCTGGCCGAAAGCGTGGGCGTGAAAAGCCAGTCATCGAAAAAGTCTGCTGGCATAGGCCTATGGGGAAAGAGGGCATGAAACTCGTCTTTGAGGAGAGGTTCGTCCAAGGCGTAGCCCGGCACCCAGCTGTTCGCACTGGCCGGGGTGCCCTCCTTGGCGAGAAAGTATTCTACCCCCTCTTCCCCCCATCTGGAGTCCAAAATCTCCGTGACTTCGTTGATGCGCTCCTTCTGCGCCACTCCCGCGTGCCCTGTTTTGTCTCTGACCGGGCTCGGCGCCGTTCCGGGTTCCTGAAACCTGTGAGGTGCCTTGTAGGGAGTGAGCACCGATCTGTGGAATACCGGATGCATCCTGGAACCCTCCGGAAGTGCCAGTCTGAAGGCTACCGGGTTGACCTGCTCTTCGACTTGGTAGGGCCCCAGTTGTTTATGTCCTAGTTTCTTCTTGGCCAACGACCTGGCCGGCACTGCGTGGGCTGCTAACCAAACCCAGTCTCCCACGTGGAGCTCTTCGCCAACCCTTCTGTGCTTGTCCGCTTGAACCTTGTATGCGTGCTTGGCCAGCTCCAGGTGGCGCCTCAGCTGATCGTGTACTTCCTGCAGCTCCGACGCGAACGCATCTGCTGTCTGCGGTTCCCCCTCCCCCATTCTTTCCAGCCCCGGGAAGGTTCTGGGGTGCCTCCCGTTGTTGGCGAAGAACGGCGTGACCCCCGTGGACACGTGCTTCGTGTTGTTGTAGGCGAACTCGGCGAGAGGCAGGTAATCCACCCACGTCGCAGGCTGTTGATTTGCATAACATCTCAGGTACTGCTGCATGATGGCATTGACCCGCTCCGCTTGCCCGTTGGTCTGCGGGTGTCTCGCCGACGCCAGGTTGATCTTGACGTTCAGGAAGCCCATCAGCTTCTGCCAGAAATTCGAGATGAACTGCCGCCCCCGGTCGGACAGAATAGACCGTGGCAGACCATGAACCTTGAACACGTGGTCTATGAACAGTTTGGCGGTTTGCTCCGCCGTGGCCACCTTAGCACACGGAATGAAATGCGCCATCTTGGAAAACAGGTCCACCACCACCAGCACTGCCGTCTTGCCCCTCGAGCTGGGCAGATCCGTGACAAAGTCCAGGGCCACCCTTTCCCAAGGTTCGACCGGAGTTTGCAGCGGTTCCAACAGTCCGGCCGGCGGTTTGTGCACTGGTTTGGCCCTCTGGCAGGTGTCACACCTCGCCACATAGTCTGCGACCTCCCCTCTCATTCCAGGCCACCAGAAATCCCTGGCTACTAATTCCACCGTCTTCTCCTTGCCAAAATGCCCGGCCGTGGGCGCGTCGTGCAGCTGCTGCAGCACCTTGGCGCGAAGGTCGTCTCCCGGCACGTAGATGGCCCCCTTACGGATGAGCAACCCATCCCGTAGCTGGAAACCGTCTGCCGCAGCCGTGCCCCTTTGCACCTCTGCCATCTTTGCTTGCGCGAAGGAGTCATCCTGCAACGCTCGCCGCACCGCCTCCAGGTCCACGGCGGCCGCGGCGCACGCCCATACTGTTGGCGCGAAGATGTGCATGGCGGCCGCTGGCGTTGCGTCCTCCAGATACTGTGGCTTACGGGAGAGGGCGTCCGCCATGATGTTAGTGTCCCCCGGGACATACTCTATGCGGAAGTTGAAGTTCGCAAAAAACTCAGCCCAACGTATCTGCCTGTGGTTTAGGAACTGTGCCGTGCGCCAGTGCTCCAGATTCTTGTGGTCCGTGCAAACCTGCACCGTTTGCTTGGCGCCGATCAGGAAGTGCCTCCACGCTTTGAATGCTGCATGAATGGCCAGCAACTCCCTGTCCCAGATGGTGTAGTTCTGCTCGGACTTGCTGAGCTTCCTGGAGTAAAACGCTGCCGGTCGCCACACCCCCTGCTGGTCCTTTTGCAGCAGGACCGCCCCCACGGCTCTGTCCGAGGCGTCTGTCTCCACCCTCATCGGCCTGCTGGGGTTGACGTGAAGCAGCTGCTCTTCCGACGCGAAAAGACGCTTGAGTGCCTGAAAGGACTGCTCCGCCTCCTCTGTCCAAACGAACTTCTTTTTCTTGGAGCTAAGCGTGTCTGTGATGGCCGCTGTCTGCATCGCGAAGCCCTTGATAAACTTGCGATAGAAGTTCGCAAAGCCGACAAACCTTTGGACCTCTTTCCGGTTGCGTGGACTCTTCCAATCCAATACCGCGCGAACCTTGGCGCTGTCCATGGCGAGCCCCTTGTCAGACAACTTGTAGCCCAGAAAATCCACCTCCGTCACGTCAAATTGGCACTTCTCCAGCTTGGCGTAGAGCCTATGTTGCTTTAGTCTGGTCAGCACTTCCTTGACGTGTCTGTCATGCTCCTGCTGCGATTCCGAAAAGATCAGGATGTCATCTAAGAAACAGACGCACGTCTTGTAGAGAAGTCCCGCCAACACGTGATGCATGAAAGCTTGAAAAACGTGGGAGCCATTTTGCAATCCAAAGGGCATAACTCTGTACTCGTAGGTACCCAGTGGCGTGAACATGGCCGTTTTCCACTCATCTCCCTCCCGCATACGAATGAGGTTGTACGCCCCTCGCAGGTCTAACTTGGTGAAGACTTTCCCCTTCCGCACCTTCGCCAGGAGGTCGTCGATTCGGGGCATGGGGAAGTCCGATGGCTTGGTCCCATTGTTCAAAATGCGGTAATCCACGACCAATCTTTTTTGGGGCGTGTCTCGCTTTTTAACAAAGAATACTGGACTGCCCCCCGCTGCCTTGGACTCTCGGATGAAACCGCGCTCCAAATTATGATCTATGAACTGTCTGAGTTCCTGCAGCTCGTCCTCGGACATGGAATACAGTTTCCCCTTAGGCAGCGCCACCCCTGGCAGCAGGTCAATCTTGCAGTCATATGGTCTGTGAGGGGGCAGCCTGTCCGCCTCCTTCTCGCAGAAAACTTCCAAAAATTCTGCGTACTTGTGGGGAATCGCTTGCAGCGTGCCTAGCAGCAGCTGTGACTCCTCTTCCTCTCCTTCCTGCCGGGGCACGATGCAGTGTTCAGCACAAAAGGAAGAGCCGAAGATCAGCTGCCTCTGGTACCACGCCAGCGTTGGGCTGTGCTTGTCCAGCCAACTCATTCCCAATACAATGGGCGTATCCGATAGTTGAGTGACATTGAAGCTGATGATTTCTTTGTGGTTTCCAAGTCGCATCGCCATGGGCGGTGTCTGCTTCACCACTTGCCCCCCTAGCAACTCCCTGCCATCCACCGTGACAACCTGCAGGGGCAGTGTGGCCGGCAGCAACTGTATGGCGTGCTTGTCGACAAAGTCCTGCCCTATAAAGTCCGCGTTGCTGCCCGAGTCCACTGTGATGGGCACGTCAGTGGTGATTCCATTGGGCAGCTGGAGAGATGCGGTGAGCCTCACCACTGGTTTGGGCGGGAGGGGGTTCACTGGCTGTAAAACCTCTGGGGACTTCTTCACTGACACGTCTGGCTGGGCCCCAGTGCCTCTTCCTCCAGCCAGACTGCGTCGTTTCCCTGCAGTGGTTCCCCTTGCTGCGGTGCTGCAGTCACCATTGCCGAGGCTGCAGTAAGCTTGTGGAGCCTCTGGGGACACTCTTTTGCCATATGCCCTGGCTCCTCACAGACGTAACACTTCCTGTTCCCTCTAGGAGGCTTCGCTTTCACTGCTGCCGGTGCTAGGGCTCTGGTTGCTGACTGAGCCCTTGCACCTCCAACCTCCATAGGTTCGACTCCTCCTCCTGGCGGAGGCGTGGATTGCGCCCGTGCTGCTTCTCTGGGAAGGAAGGAGGGGCCCCTGGCTGGTTCGCGCTCTCCACGCCCTTCGTCCCTGCTCCACGGACGTCCTTCCAGCCTCACCCCCACTGCCAGTGCCCTCTGAACGACCTCCTGGGTGGTTCGGGGTCTCTCCCCCCTCGCGATCTCATCTTTAATCGAGTTGTGCAGCCCCTCCCAAAAGAGGTCTCTTACAGGAGCCGAATCTCTCTCCCATTCCAGGGCACTGACCAAGGCGAAAAAGCGGGCATGATACTGCCTGACGCTGGCCCTCCCTTGTCTCAGCCCATGCACCTCCTTCCGTGCAAGATCCACGTCAATACTTGATAAAAAACACCCATCCATCGCTTTAATAAAGGCATCTGCATTCTGGAGCGCCGGATCCTTATCTCTCCATAAATTACGTAGCCATGCTTTCGCATCCCCATGCAGATGGGACATGATGAATCCCACTCTCTCTTGCTCATCTCTAAAGTCTTTATGCAGCAGTTGCAGTGCGCACAGTACGTCGGCTCTAAAGTTGGGATACTGTTGCAGGTTCCCATCGAAGTGAGAGACCAGCCCGCCTGTCCGTCTCGCCAACCCAATTCCCTCCTGCCGGGGTGTCTGCTTTGTCAGCACGTCTAACCTGACCTGGAGATCCCTGCAGGCGGCAGCTGCCTCCTCCTCTCTCTTCCGGGACGCGAGAGCCTCGGCATTCAGTTGTGACACTGCTTTTCTTGAGTTCCTCTATCTGCTGCTCAGCCGTCATGTCGTCTGCCGTTCGTGAGCTCGCTAGTAGGCACCTGTTTCTCTCCCCTCCTCGAGGCTGTAGATGCCCACAATTGTGAGACGGAGCTTACTGTCAGAGCTGCTTGAAGATCCTAGCTCACAGAGGATCACGCTAGCCAGCGATCATTAAGTAAAAGTCTTTATTGAATTACAGTTTCCATTCTCACGCTGCTGCGGGCAACTCTACGTCTAGTAGCTAGATCGGCGAAGCTCCGTCTGAGTTCCCGCCCCGTGTGCACCAACTTAATATCCTAGCCTTGCTCCACCTTTTCCGCCTGACTGTCCTCCTCTGGGTCCCTCTACCCCCCGGGGCTTCTTTCTTCCGGGATTCTTCTGACGCTGACCCGGACCCTTCTGCCTCCTTGCGCCGGGCTTTAGGACCTGGCTCCCTTTCGGGGCTTACTGCGCCGCCTTCCTCTGCATTTGAACTTGGCGCGCGCGCCCAACCTCCCACTTTCCTCTTAACCGTTTCTTCGCTCCCCGATGGAGGTGTGGCCACTCCTGACTCATGTCCTCCCTCCTGTGGTGAGCTGCCAGCGCTTCCCCCCTGGCTCCCTTCCTCTTCCCTGTTTCCTGGCGGTGACGCTGGTCCCGATTTCCAGCTGCTCTCCTCTGAGTCCCCTCTGGCTCTATCTTCCTGGGGTGCCCCCCTGGACTCCCCCCTTGCCCTGGCTACTGGTGCTCCTTTCTGTGAATCCTCTGATTCACTGGAAAGACTGGGAGATCTCGGGTCGTCGTCATCACTCATCTTTTCTTCTGCCTCCTCCCCTTCGCTCTCTGTTTCCTCCCTTGCCCGTGCCTCTGCTCCTAAACCCCTGACAGCAGTCATTAACAGTCGTGACTTATATGCAGAATTCATCATACAAAAGGCTGGGCTGGATGAATCCCAAGCCGGAATTAAGATAGCCGGAAGAAATATCAACAACCTCAGATATGCAGATGACACAACCTTGATGGCAGAAAGTGAGGAGGAATTAAAGAACCTTTTATTGAGGGTGAAAGAGGAGAGCGCAAAATATGGTCTGAAGCTCAACATCAAAAAAACGAAGATCATGGCCACTGGTCCCATCACCTCCTGGCAAATAGAAGGGGAAGAAATGGAGGCAGTGAGAGATTTTACTTTCTTGGGCTCCATGATCACTGCAGATGGTGACAGCAGCCACGAAATTAAAAGATGCCTGCTTCTTGGGAAAAAGGCGATGACAAACCTAGACAGCATCTTAAAAAGTAGAGACATCACCTTGCCAACAAAGGTCCGTATAGTTAAAGTCATGGTTTTCCCAGTGGTGATGTATGGAAGTGAGAGCTGGACCATAAAGAAGGCTGATCGCCAAAGAATTGCTGCTTTTGAATTATGGTGCTGGAGAAGACTCTTGAGAGTCCCATGGACTGCAAGAAGATCAAACCTTTCCAAAGACCCTGATGTTGGGAAAGATGGAGGGCACAAGGAGAAGGGGACAACAGAGGACAAGATGGTTGGACAGTGTTCTTGAAGGTACCAGCATGAGTCTGACCAAACGGGGGGGAGGCAGTGGAAGACAGGAGTGCCTGGCGTGCTCTGGTCCATGGGGTCACGAAGAGTCGGACACGACTAAATGACTAAACAACAACAACAGTAGTCAGCAGGTTTACCATACCCATTGAGTCAATCACCCATCTCCTACTACCCTCCTGAGAAAAACCCCACCCTCCCTCTATATATAAGGGTCTGGTGACTTCTTTTTCAGTGTATCTGAAGAAGTGTGCATGCACACGAAAGCTTATACCCAGAACAAACTTAGCTGGTCTCTGAGGTGCGACTGGACAATTTTTTATTTTATTCCAAATATGTCTGGGAAATCCTGGACATATGGTAACCCTGTGTAGGAGATACAGACCCAGCAATGTCCATTATGGACATATACCAGGATTGCAAGCACCACTTTCTGCTACATTCACTTGGGGCATCTGCAGGGAGAAATAGGGATGGATGGATGAATGGATGGATAACCTAACTAAGGGGAGGGTTATCAAATGCATCTTGAGTAACCAGACTCATCCTTGTGGATGGCAATGCCTAGAATCAATCCAGATTGAAAACAGCATATTTAGGGCAAGCATGAATGAGATTCCAGTTTGAGAAAAGCTACATTTTAATGCTACATAGAATCATAGGATTGTAGAGTTGGAGAAGACACTGGTGGTCAGGAATCTCAACATGCAGTCTCCATCCAATTTGAAACCGTGTCGGACGCTGCTTAGCATTACAAGTGTGCTAGCAGTTTTATTGCTACACCATGACTGACATCATACAAATGGGCTAGTGTGTACAGAACCCTAACCAGTAGTCCTTAAACACCTGATGATACATGGATTGCTAATAAAGTTGGGGCAAGAGACAACTACAAACCCTATGTAATGGCAGATTATATATCTAATAAGTATGTTTTTAAAAGTGATAATAATTGAATAAAGGTAAAGGTAAAGGTACCCCTGCCCATACGGGCCAGTCATGTCCGACTCTGGGGTTGTGCGCCCATCTCGCTTAAGAGGCCGGGGGCCAGCACTGTCCAAAGACACTTCCGGGTCACGTGGTCAGCATGACAAGCTGCATCTGGCGAGCCAGAGCCACACACGGAAACGCCGTTTACCTTCCCGCTAGTAAGCGGTCCCTATTTAACTACTTGCACCCAGGGGTGCTTTCGAACTGCTAGGTTGGCAGGTGCTGGGACCGAGCAACGGGAGCGCACCCCGCCGCGGGGTTTCGAACCACCGACCTGACAATCGGCAAGTCCTAGGCACTGAGGTTTTACCCACAGCGAATACTGCCTTCTAAATCTAAAAAAAAAAAAAAAAATTGTCAAAGTTTTGGTGATATACACATATATTTAAAGTTAACCGCTCATCATATTGATCGCTTTAATTTATTTTATGCAAGCCACTTGAGAGATTTAGATGATTAAGTGCTACTGTATATAAAAATAGTTAAATAAATGACATTAATAAATAAAGTATATAGGTGGCTTAAGCACAAAAGTGGCATCAATTGATAGACAGCTATATCACACACTTGTTTCTGTTTTATCCACAAGACATTTCTCCTTTAATTCAGGTATTGCTTTGGAAATCTTGTGAATTATATGTTGTAAAGGACTTTGGCTATGTATGATAAACTCGACCGACTATTATACCCGGGAGGTCAGGCTTCCTCTGAAATATGGCCATGGCAGAGTCGTTGACCAACAGCTGCACAACAATAAATAAGCAAATAAGCAGAGAAACCCCAGATATATATGGCAAGGGGTTTTGAGATGCCTGCTTCATCAGTAGGAAAGGAGCCGAGAATGAGGATGTCTACAAAGGAGACAATTTACCAACTTTTGTTGCAGAGGCTGCCTTCTGGAAACAAGATCAGCTTCATCTGGTCCTTGACATCCCATCTGGTTAGTTCTGAAGAAGCTTCCCTTCCTGCTACTGTTTGGCATAATAGCTGCCTGCACTCAGCCAAGTTTTTAAAAGCTCAGATTCCAGATCTAACGTCTAGCTAGGCACTGATGGGGAAATGTCTTCTATTTATAGATGCCGTGGGCAGCACTTAATTGGTAAACATTTCGATGTCCTGCTCGGCCTCCTTGCAATGGCATTCAGGGGAGTAAACCTTTCCTTGAGCAATGAATTATGCCTCTTGGAAAGTTTGTTGTCGTTTTTTAGTGTGCTTCCGTTCCAACCCACTCTCCCCATGTGCTGGAGCGCTTTAGTTAAACAACTGAAAGGATGAAAACAACAGCTGTTGAATGGGGAATATCCAACATATTCTGAAGACGGAATGGCCTTCAGAGAGGCATCGCACCTGGACAGCCAGGTAGAAGTGGGAGCTAGTAGAACTTTGCGCCATGTGATTCAGCATGACTTCCTGAGAACCTCTACTCGTTCCAACTGCAGTCTAATGGCTCCTGTTCAAATCTGCCTGAATGGCTGCTGTTCATTGGAGAGCATCACCTGCACCAAAGGCCTCAGGGTCTATGTCGTTGTTGTTTAGTCGTTTAGTCGTGTCCGACTCTTCATGATCCCATGGACCAGAGCACGCCAGGCACTCCTGTCTTCCACTGCCTCCCCCAATTTGGTCAAACTCATGCTGGTAGCTTCGAGAACACTGTCCAACCATCTCGTCCTCTGTCGCCCCCTTCTCCTTTTGCCCTCAATCTTCCCCAACATCAGGGTCTTTTCCAGGGAGTCTTCTCTTCTCATGAGGTGGCCAAAGTATTGGAGCCTCAGCTTCAGGATCTGTCCTTCCAGGGAGCACTCAGGGCTGATTTCCTTCAGAATGGAGAGGTTTGATCTTCTTGCAGTCCATGGGACTCTCAAGAGTCTCCTCCAACACCATAATTCAAAATCAGGGTCTATAGTCTGCCTTTAAAAAGGAGGCCTGCAAAAGACCCATCAAGATGAATGGATTAGAACAGAAGACATCTATGTAAAGAAAAAGAAGGGACTTTTTATCATATGTGGTGGGAATGTAGAGAAGTTAAAAAATTTTGGGAAATGATATAAAATGAATTGAAGAAAATGTTTAAAATGACATTTGCAAAAAAACCCAGAAGCATTTTTGTTAGGGATTGTAGGACAAGACCTGCCAAGGAAAATAAGGAACCTATTTATGTATGCTACAACAGCGGCAAGAGGCAACAGCGGCACAAGGATGGAAGAATGAGGAAACCCCGACAAAAGAACAGTGGCAAGAGAAATTGATGAACTATGCAGAACTGGCTAAACTGACATACAAACTGCGAGACAAGGACAACTGTGACTTCAAGGAGGAATGGGAACTTTTCACAAATTATTTAAAAATACAACAAAATGAACTGGACTCCTTGGCAGGTTTTGAATAAACATTCTCAAATTTATTGTTGATAACATGATGGACAGATATGTAAGGATATATACAATTTTATAATATGCAGATAAAATATGTGCAGCGAAATCAGGAAGACGAGCTGAGGGAAGTTGTGAATGGGGGGGAGGGAGGGTGGGGGGAAATAAGGGGGGAATTATGTTGGTGATTATATGGTTTGATAATTTGTTATGTGGAAATTGAGCAATAAAAAATATTTTAAAAAAGAACAGAAGACATGTAGCCCAGGATCCTGTTCTCACATTGGCTGACCAGATGACTATGGGAAACTTGCAAACTGAACATGAGCACAACAGCACCGCCCACCTGCAGTTCCCTGCAGTTAAGTGGTGTTCAGAGGCATAATGCCTATGGCAGTGGAGGAAAACATAATCATTGTAGCCAAGTAGACATTGCCAGCCTTGTCCTTCATGAATTCATCTGAACCTCTTTTGAAGGCATCCAAGTTTGTGGCCATCAGTGCCTCCTGTGGAAGTGAGTTCCACAGTTTAACTATGTGCTGCCTGATGAAATACTTTATTTTCTATGTCCTGAATCTTCCAACATTCAGCTCCACTGAGTGTCCCTGAATTCTAGTGTTGTTATTGGCCTTTATTGGCATAGGTTTAAACAATAAAATCATACAAAGTCAAACAAAGTTACCCAAATACATTAATAACCCAAACACATACAATATACAAAAGACTAGATAGCTACCACTGAGTAAATCAGGCCACTTTAGATTTAGCTTTCAAAATCTTGACTAAATACCCCGAAACCATCTTTGTAGTTTCGGGAGTATCAACCCTCAACAAATACTGGATTACAGACTCTTTGTAAATCGATGTTTAAAGCTGTAAGGGAGTCACTAGGAGATCTCTGCGAAGCGTGAGGGCAAGCCAAAATTATGTGATGTATTGTATCTGGTGTTTTCATATTACAGGAGCAGAATCTGTTCTGGAAGGGGATTTTTTGAAACCTTCCGAACAAAACAGATGGGGGAAATGTATTTAGACAAGCTAGCATGAAAGCTCTGTGATGCGATGGAGTATCTAAATTATAAAAGTAATTAGGCATTACTCCATGGTGGGGCTGCAATCCTAAATAAGCAGATGAACATACAAAAGGCTAGGAGGGGTGGAGTTTTTGGGTTTCATGGTCTAGCAGCCTCTGCTTAACGAGAGAGAAGATTTGTGACTCATCTGATAGAAGAAAGGAATCTATTGCAATCCCTATAGGCCTGAGTTTGAGGGTAATATCAGAAAACCATGTAAAATTATGAGTATCTCTCAATAAAGAAGTTAGTAAACTTTATGCTGTGCGTAAAACAACAAAATAAGTAACAGTACAACGGGTTTAATCAGAAGTCAAATTATTTATTTCTCGGTCTTCTTCTTTCTGCTCTTCTCTTATTTTCTTTTCTTTGTTATGTAAAATGGATATAGATAAAATTTATGTTTGGTGATGTATGTATTGTAATGTTGTGTATTGTTAGGTATGGTGGATTGTTGTGAATGGTGGAATGTTGTGTAAGTTATTGTTGATTGTTAAATAAAGGATATTTTTTAAAATTAAAAAAGTTAGTAAACTTTCCGGGCCTGTATTAAAGTGAATTTTTAACCAGAATTTGAAAGTCATAATTCAGCTCCTAGTTTCTAAGAGATGCTGGCCCAACTCTGCACACATAGCCAGATAGGAGACACATTTTGGAGCTCCTAGAATTTGTCGGAAGAAGGATGCCTGCGCACCCTCGACTTGGTTGTTAAAGTCAGTTATCCATAAGGGAATCCCATAAAGGAGTCACGAAAGAGTTTTTGCACTATAGGCCCTAACCGCTGCAGGTACCGTATTTTTCGCTCTATAACACGCACCCGACTGTAACACGCACGTAGTTTTTAGAGGAGGAAAATTCGTAGGCATGCCACCCATAGGCATTCCCTCCATAACACGCACAGACATTTCCCCTTACTTTTTAGGAGGAGAAAAGTGAGTGTTATGGTGCAAAAAATATGGTACATTCTGGTTACCATCAGAAACATGGAATCGTTTTTTCGTGCTGCAGAGCATTTAGCTAAGTTGGTTATCCTGTTACGATGGGTCGCTCATTTTAGATTGTAATAAAAGGTGATCCCTAAGTATTTAAAGCTGTTAACCTGTTCGATTTCTGGATCACCAATACACCATTTAGATGGATGCCAACTCTTTGAAAATACCAAGATCTTGGATTTAGGAGTAATTAATCACTAGGTGATTTCCTTGGCGGTAATGAAAGAATGCTTTTAGATACCTTTGGAGCCCAACTGTGGTCCAGGAGAGAAGGACAATGCCATCTGCATATAAAAATATGATAACTGCCGTAAGTCCTAACCTAGGAGGGTGGCAATTCACAACTAGTTGATCCCCTCCCCCATATAATTAAAAAATAGATTAGATGTGTGGCAAGAATACAGCCTTGTTTGACTCATTTAGTAGTTGTAAAACTAGGTGATATGTGGCTGTCCAGGGAGATCTTCACCTGACACATCGTGTTCATATGCAGCTTTTTTTGATCAGGAAAAGTAGTCAGAGTTCTAGCCCAAGGGCATTCAGTTTCTCCCATGACAGCCCTCCGGGTATCGAGCCAAAAGTACTTTTCAGATCAATAAAGGCCACATATAACTTCCCCCTTTCGGATTTCATATATGTATGCGCTGGGAAGGCAAGTGAGAGACAGTGATCAATAGTTGATTTCCGTTTTGTAAATTCTGTTCAGGGCAATAATTCTGTTCATTTTAATCCAATTCAATAGACAGCACTCTAAATGTTTAGAATAGAGTTCACTTAAAGTGGACAGAAGACTAGAAGGGTGATAATTATACGGCTGGTCAGGATTGCCTTTTTTATAGATTGGGATTATTACAGAAGTTAACCACGATTTTGGTATAATTCCATATTGGTCTATCAGAGTGAAAAGGTAATCAAGTGTTGATGACCACCAATTGGCATACCTTTTTAGAATCTCAGCATAAAACCCATCAGAGGCAAGGGCTTTACAGGGTTTTTAATCTGCAATAAATTCCATAATTTTGTCTGAGCTTACCAGGGCCCAGTTTGGTCTATTAGAGGGCACAGGCTTGTCAGCATTTGGGAGAAAGCAGGGTGAGGCATTGAATATTTTAAAACAGTAGTCCACCCAGGTTTTTTGGGGGGGGAATAGTAGGTACAGTTAAAAGAGAGTTAATATTCAGGTAGCGTGAGGTTATTTGCCAGAAGTTCCGGGTTGACGCGATCTGGAAATGGCGGATTCTCTCCGAGCTGCGGAGGGAATCGGCCCCACCGAGGACGGGTCTTTGCCGCGCCGGCGACGCGGGGACCCTTAAAAACCGCAGGCGCGGAAGCCTGCGGACTGAAGACTCGGCGGGTGCCTTAAGCGCCCCCCCTGATTCGCGAAGAGCCTTTTTAAAGGCTGCGGAGGGGATACGGGGGTGGCGTGGCACTGAGAGTCGATCGCTACCTCGGTGGAGCGAAGCCGCGAGCCATGACCAGAGAGCGCTGACTTCCTTCCTTGAAAATTTGGATCGAAAGAATCACCCGTGAGTAAGACGGATTGGGACTTTAAAAAATTTTTACCCTGAATTGGAGACGACCGGGGGGTGTGCTAAAAGGAAGTCCGCACCCCCCCCCCTTGCAGACGATCTAAGCAACGACACAAGAGCTAAGCTGGAGAGCCTACCCTTGGTGGGGTGAGTTAAAAAGGACATTAACTTTCAAGATTTAGCTAAAGAAAATTTTGGGCTGGAGAGTGGAGTTTTGGAAATCTTCTTTTTGTTTTAAACAACCCCCCCCTCCCGGGCTCGGGAACGTCCTGCCTTTCTGCCTGCGTAAGAGCTGCGGAGTTTGACAGCTGTCAAAGCTGCCAAACGGGCGGTTTAAAGTGGAAAAATTGTTATTTAAGATCCCTCTGGACTAAGACGAGTTACAATTGAGCCAAAACTGTTGGAAACAAAGTAACAATAATCAGTCAAAGGATTGTTGGTGATAAAGCTAATAAGTAACCAGATTCCCCCTAGGGGGAATTCTGTGAAACTACAATGGATACAATGGCTGTGGAAGGAAAGTTACTAGTGGAAATCGAAAGGATGTTTCAATTGGTGGGAATCTTACAAGAGCAGAGTTTGGCCATGAATAAACAACTTGTGACTATGACCTTGGGAACAGGCAACTCTGCTCTTTGTATGGAGGACCTGAATGAGAAAGAATCCACAGCTGAATGGGAAATAATATCAACAGAGGTGGAAGAGACTAAACAACAAGAAAAAGAAGAAGTAATCTTGGGAAGCAACAACCAAAAGTTGACATCTGTGGAACACAAGCAAGGAGACGCTGGGAACATATCCACCACAAGTCTGCGAAAGACACAGAAGAAGAAGGAGGAGGTCCCGGGACAAAATGGAATACAGGAATTTAAAATAAAGAAATATGGTTGGGGCCTCCGTTTGGACCTTGATTTTGAAGATACAGGCTTTGTGGAAATTTTTCAGCAGTTACTTTTGAATCTCCTTGTGGGAAGAGGATATACTTTGATGGTGAAAGAACTTTTTCCAGACCCGACGACTGACATAAAGGACTACCAACAGGACAGGCGGAGAGGGACTGAAAGAGACTTGAAAGCCTCGGACGTGAGGAACCCAGGCTGAGAATCTCGAATTTGGATTTTTATTTGGAAGGGACAAAAACCGGGGATGGGAGGGAGGGAAGAGGAGACTCTTAAAAACTCTTAAGACTTTTAGGTTTGGTTAATATGACACTTAATTAAGATAAAATGAAAATCGATGGAAGAGAACTTAAGTCCAACTTAGGAAAATCAATTTTTATTATAAAAGAGGTAATAAGATGAATAAGATGGTTAAGAGGAGAAATACCAACTTGCTGATATAATCTTGAAACTGGGATGCACGAGGGGAGGTGGGGGGAAGTCAGGGAACAAGGTTATGAAACGGGGATTTGCTGATTTTATACTTGTTTTTGTCTTTTGTCTTTTCTTTGTGTGTGTTTTGTCTCTATAAAAGCAGAAAACCAAATAAAAATTTTATATAAAAAAAAGAAGTTTTTATGACCGTTCATTTTTATTGCATTTGTTAAGCGTGTCCGTTTATTCTGATGGTATATTTTCTTTTTCTTAGCAATAAGTTCATTATATAGCTTCCTACTCGCAAAATAGTGGGTTTTTTAATCCACCCTTTTTGCGACGGTCGCTGAACGATATTCTGAGCAATGTTTTCTCTGTATAGCATTCCTGGTCAAACCAAGGAGAGGGATTAAAGAGGGTAACAGTACCACAGTAGTCTATTACTTGGAAGTAAGCTGCTATTACTACATTAATAGAAAGTGAGTTAGTAAGGGTTGCTCTCAAATGCAACATTTTGTCTGTTTCCAGGAATTTGGCGATCACCCCTTCGAATTGCAGGGACCATCTAACCCTTTTCAGAATACTATGAGAGGCCTGACCTGAGTTACCAGGCTTCAAGGTCTTATTAACTGGGCCTCATTGTATAGTCAGGAGTAAGGTAGAGAGGTCACTTTCTGTACGGACTCCAATGGAAAAGAAGTTAACATCAGAATATAGGTTTAGAGAACAGACACAATAGTCCACTACGCTATGGCGACGAGATAAATGTAAACTCATCGACACCAGGAAAGTTATTCAGTCCATTTGAGATAACTGCATTATGGGCAATACAAAATCCCATAAATTTTAAGCCCACTGTGTTAGTTAATCTATCATTAGAGGAGCGGGAAAGAGACAGCGGGGTAGTTATTATATCTACGCCTTCAAAGCCCAATTGGGATGCAATGTATTGGTTGTTGGCCCCAATTTGCACATTTACATCGCCCATAATAATAAATTGAGCAGATGGAAACTTTTTTGGATAGAGGGAGCATAACATCTGACAGCTTGTCCCAATTAGCAGTTAGAATCATCTCATCTTCTGAGGGAGGGAGGTGGACATTTACCAAAATTACCAGTTGGTTATTCAGAGTTATTAGGTAAGCTTCGACTAATGGAGGATAAGGAGTTGTATCGAATGTCAGGCCAGACCCGATTAAGATCAATAGGCCAGCTTTGTGGCGACCTTTGGAGAAGAGAACCCGGCAATGTTTACCTCAGTCATTAACCAGGTTTCTTGAGGTAATATACAATTGAAGCTATTGAGTTATTCTATGCAGTCTGGGTCAATGGCTCCCTGCTGCCCCCATCCAGCTATGTTCCAGGAGATGAGACAATGTTCACCTCTTCCTTTCCTTTCCTCTAAACTAGAAAGGGCCAAAAGCTGCAACCTTTCTGCATAGGGGAGTTGTTCCATCCCCTTGGTTATTTTGGTTGCCCTAAACCCAAAATGATTGATTTTCCTGGTGTGGGATTGTTTTGAATCAGTTGTTGGAACCATTTGTCCCTTCCTGCGTATTTCCTGTTCACAGGATGTTTATGTTATCTATTGCTTTCGTTTTCTCTCTGTCGGAGACACTGACGCAGGCAGTCATGTCTTTCTTTGTTCTGATCAACGCTGAATAAAGCTTGTAAATAATGCTCTCCTGAGTGCGACTTCTGCTGTCAATTATCTGCTGATAAGAGTGTGCATGAGCTCTGGAATGTGGCAAAATATTTTCTAGAAACTCATGTTGCTAATCGCTGATACTGCGTGCCTACGGGAGATCGATGGATGTCCGGCAGACGGCTTGGGGCCATGATGGACTTTGTCTCCCTGGCAGTATCCCAACAGGTGGGAGTTGCAGTCCAACAACATCTGGATGACCCAAGTTTCCCATGCTTTAAATGGTTTCAACAGCTGGATTACCTATACCCAGATGTGCTCAGCAGCACCTTTTAGCAGCCTTCACCATGACCATAATACATCTATTGAAATTAATGAATGTGACTGACTTAGGTTCACTCATTTCAGTGGTCTACTTTGCGAATCACTTAATTGGATACAACCCTAAATTTCTGCATCTGTAAGTTCAAAGAACACCACAAGTTCAGACTGCATCCTCTCCAAATGTCCTTATTTTCCAGGGACAGTCTTGGAATTACGAAATCTGGCTCTGCTGCCGCCACTGAGCTTAGGGAGGAGGTTGAGCCAGCATTTGTGGCAGTGGTTGCTCTCCATGGCCGCTGCTGCTGGCCTCCTCCCTTAGGCAGCTTGTAGGGCTGCTGGAGGGACGCGGGTGATGCTGTGGGTTAAACCACAGAACCTAGAACTTGCTGATCAGAAGGTCGGCGGTTCAAATCCCCACGACAGGGTGAGATCCCGTTGCTCAGTCCCTGCTCCTGCCAACGTAGCAGTTCAAAAGCATGTCAAAGTGCAAGTAGCTAAATAGGTACTGCTCCGGCGGGAAGGCAAACAGCTTTTCCATGCGCTGCTCTGGTTCGCCAGAAGCGGCTTAGTCATGCTGGCCACATGACCTGGAAGCTCTCTCGGCCAATAAAGCAAGATGAGCACCGCAACCCCACAGTCATCCGGGACTGGACCTAATGGTCAGGGGTCCCTTTACCTTTACCTTTAGGGCTGCTGGAGAGCAGACGAGAAGGAGAAGAGGCTGCCGCTGCTGTGGCCCAACCTCACAAGATGTATCAGCTTCAAGGGGCAGGCAGATGGCAGGAAGAAAAGAGGGAGCGGAGTGGAGCACAAGGAGCCTTGACTGTTTTTTAAAAACTGTTTTGTGCGTCTGAAAAGTGAAAAACGTCTGGGAAATTATATATAATGAGATGAATAAGATGTTGAAATATACATTTATTAAGAATCCAGAAGCATTTTTACTTGGCATCGTAGGAGACGTTATTAATAGACAGGGTTGTAAGTTGTTTTTATATGCAATGACATCAGCAAGAATATCATTGGCACAAAAATGGAAGCACGAAGAATTCCCAACGAAAGAAGAATGGCGGATGAAATTGATGGACTATGCAGAATTGAATAAATTAGCAAGAAGGATTCGAAACTTGCGGGACCAGAGATTCTTAGAAGACAGGAGTAAATATGCAAACTATTTGAAAAGCAATTGCAATGTGCAGATTACGCTAGTAGGACTGCAAGAAGTTCTGTAAGGAGGACTATTTGAAATATTGCAAGCAAGACTATGATGTTAATTATTAGTTAATGATAATTAAGAGTAATAGGGAAATTAAGAAACGCAGAATAAGTGGGGGCCACCAGGTGGCGCGTTGGAAGATGGCTGACAATAACATCTCTCTAACCCATACGAGGTAATTAAGGGGCTGCTATGGGAAGTATGCAGTCTTCCTACCCCCCCCCCAGGAGATGGGGGCGCTGCCTTGCACCCCCTGATCCGAGAGATGGGGGTGCCAAACACTTGGCACGAGTCCTCGGTGAAGTCAGATCTTCCTGATGCCGATTCCAATTAGCGCGTGCTGGTTGCTTCCGCTCGGAATTATAATTGGAAACATACGATTGGAGTGAAGCTGAAGCACATATATCAAGTAATGTTCGAGAGATAAGACTGCTGATTAATGGATCTCTGTGACCGGGAGTGACGGATGGATAAGTAAATCTTCTGATGAATCACCACTAGGAGACTGTATGTTTGGAATGAAGGGGGGGTGGAGGAAAATTTTTTTATTTTCTTTGCACGATGTGATATTAATAACCCTTCACCCCAGATAGAAATAAGATTGTTGCGTTTTCACTAATCACAAGCAGGAATTCAAGAACTGTGTGGGATGGATTATAACAGGAGAGAGGATTGGTGAACGGTGAGGTAGAGGAAAATTTTCATGACGCAGTTAAAAAATGGCATCTCGCCAAGACAGGCTTGCCGGAGAAAGAAGTACAGGGGGAGGAGAATCAGGATCATCCGAAAGAGAAGGAATGTTGGAACGCAGGCTTGACCTGACAGAGCCTCCTGATTCATTTGATTTATTTGGCAAGCTGAGAAAAGTAAAGGACAGACCGAAGATTAATTAATTTATTTTTTGAAGCGTTGAACAGAGGCTATCCCTGAGTGATATGATCTTTGGAGAGTACAAAACCCACACAAAGGATGCCTGTTTTCAATCTGCTTGTGAAAATTATCAGAGATCGCAAAGAAAGGAATATACGATAACAACAAGAAGAGAAAGAAAGTAATAAAGGACTATCTAGATTGAACTAGATAGAACTGTCTAATTAAAGCAGTAATATAAGTGATGTTTGGACTCGTTCGGAGTTTTGGACTCGTGTGGAGCTTGATGTATGGGTACCCCCAACAAAATTTAAAATTTGGCTGTATAATTTGGAACTAATGTGATTTGGATAATGTGATGTGATTGGCCTGTTAATAAAAATTATTTTAAAAAAGAAAAAAAAGAAACGCAGAATCATGATAAAGAATGGAAAATCATCAGAGGTGTTGATGGAAGTCTAAAATATTGGATAAGATAAGAAGTTAAATCCATGCCAAACTCCTGAGCATCGGAATTTCTCCAGCGGACTCCCTAAAGATGAACTTATGCTCAGCCAAAAGCCTTATAGAGCAAAGATTAGCAGACATTGAATATCAACACAACCTGGCTTGGGGTGGGGGTGTTTGCTCCCCCAGGTATCACGGAATAACCCCACCACTTGGCCTTCCATCATACATGTCATCTCTTTCATCTGTTCCACACCGACTTGCATTTATTCGTGCAAGGTTCAATGTCCTTCCATCGAACCTGCTGAGCCACAGATTTTCTAAGGGTTTGGTGTCTCCGTTATGCGTGTGTGACGGGAAAACTGTTGAATCTCTTCCACATATAATGTTCAACTGCCCCCTACATAGCATAGCCAGGACTAAATTCCTAGGTCCTGCTCTACTGTGCTTGGTGGGCCGGCCTGTTGAGTCACACGCCGCACTACTTTTGCAGGATACAGATCCCTCGGTAACTCTGCAGGTGGCGAGATTCCTGAACGCGGTTATCTCACACACAAAAACAACTAAAAAACAACAACAACACCAAAACTAATCGGACAGTTACGATGAGAGTGCATGTCGGACCTCGTCTTCAGTTTCTTTTTCTGTGATCCGTCCCTTGGAGCTCTCTGGGCCCCAAGCTGTTATTTGGCTCTGCTCATTGACCCACCCCAGTACCGTGATGTTCACCCTTTGGTGTCGAATATATCGGTCCTTATGCCTCTGTGTTTTTATGTTTGTACATATTTTATGGGCTAATAGCAGTAAATAAATAAATAAAAATAAAATAAAAATAAGAAGTTATGTTATATGATTGTTGGAAATGATATGTTAAAAAACCTAATAAAAATGTATATATATAAAATAAATAAAATGTTTTGTGCATCTGTGTCTAACCTTGCCCCTTTCTAAAATGCATTTATTGTTGTGTGTTTTTCTTTTTGCAAATGTGCCAAAGTATAACATAAAATAAAATTAGGTTTGAGGGGTTTTCCCAGTCGTGAGTACTGTGTTCCACTGGTGCAGCAGTGGTAGCGTTTGCCCATCTTCTGATAGGAAATGCTTTGCAATAGGGGGAAGACAAAAAAAACAAAACCCCGGGGGGGTTGAGGAGGGTCAGTTTAGGGTGGGGGAAGAGAGAAATGTCCCTCTTTTCACCTGAAGAATGTCAGAGGGTATGAGGCAAAAGGCCCGTCTGCCCTAAATGGCCTTGGTCCTGTATGCCTGAAGGAGCGTCTCCACCCCTATCGTCCAGCCCGGACACTGAAGTCCAGCGCCGAGGGCCTTCTGGAGGTTCCCTCATTGCGAGAAGCAAAGCTACAGGGAACCAGGCAGAGGGCCTTCTCAGTAGTGGCACCAGCCCTGTGGAACACCCTCCCATCAGATGTGAAGGAAATAAGCAGCTATCTTATCTTTAAAAGACATCTGAAGGCAGCCCTGTTTAGGTAAGTTTTTAATATTTAATGCTATATTGTTTTTAACACTCGATTGGGAGCCGCCCAGAGTGGCTGGGGAAACTCAGCCAGATGGGCGGGGTATAAATAATAAATTATTATATTATATATTTTCATAGTGGCCAACCAGATGTCTCTGGGAAGCCTGCTAGCAGGACAGCAGGGCAGTGACGCTCTGGGCACATGATGGCCCAGCAGGGCAGGCTGCAAAGCATTATGGGAGGGTTCTGGAAAGCTCCCTCTGGGGATTCTGATCCTCGTGGCAATCCTACTGTGCAATTAGACACACAGACACCCTGCCAGTTCACATGTTCTGCCAAATGTGCATAGGTTTAGGGGGAGGGTGAACAGGCCAACAGGCACAATCCTGCTCCTGGTTAGAGGAGAGAGAGAGAGAGAGAGAGAGAGAGAGAGAGAGAGAGAAGTGCGAACACAGCTTCCAGATCACAAACTCCCTGACATGGGAATTGCAATCACTTCCAACAGGTCTGGGGAGTCTTATGTAACGTTCCGTAGCCAACTTCTGCTGGAGAGTAATCAAGCTTTTAAGCTTTCCAGAGCTCTGGAGCCGAAAAGACCTATTTTATATTATTTAATTTTTTGTTTCTGTTTCAGGATGCTATGAAGGAACAGTGAAAGAGCTTCCTGGCAAAGCAAGGCTCTCCGCTTCCTCTTTTTGCCTGCAAAACGAAATTATGTTTATTTTAACGCTATAGCCAGCACAGACCCATGTTGAAAGCTGAATGATAATTACAGTTCCTGCTCATGCAGAGCCTTTTGTCGGAGCACCTCTGAAGTCTAATTTATTTTTTGGAGCGTTATTGGCAGGGGCGGCAAACACGATATCAAATCAGTCTACCATAGAAACCACTGGAGCTCAGCCAGGTCAACGTCACTTTGCGAGTGATAGTTGCCACCCAAAGTTGTGTACTGGTGTCAGTGAGCCACCTAGCCAATTCTGCACCAGCTGAAGTCTCCAAACCGTTGTCAGAGACAGCCCCACGTATAATGTGTCGCAGTTATCTGACCTAAAGGAATATGTGATGAACGAAACTGACTGGCAGTAGGTTTGGGTCAAGACAAAAGAATGTACTTCTTCATGCAATAATAAATAAATAAATAAATAAATAAATAAATAAATAAATAAATAAATAAATAAATTTTTATTTATACCCCGCCCTTCCCAGGGCTCAGGGTGGCTAACAACAAATTTAAAACACTTAATTGATGCAACAAAAAACAGCATAAAATACAGTATAAAATGTGAATAACAATAAATTCAGAATTCAAAAATCAATTTAGGGGGGAAATCCATCCAATAAACATTAGATGATCACCAAGGCTAGCTGGCTAAATTAGTCCTATTTGGGCCAGTGAGGAGACTAGGGGAAAAATTAGTTGTGGAATCCCAGAGCGGGTAATCTTCATAAAAAGGGGAGGGGGAGGGAAGGAAGGGGAATAAAAGATCAGGCTAAGTTCAAATTGAAAGCCAGGTGGAATAGCTCTGTCTTACAGGCCCTGCGGAAGAAAGCTAAATCCTGCAGGGCCCTGGTCTCATGGGACAGAGCATTCCACCAGGTCGGAGCCATCACTGAGAAGGCCCTGGCCCTGGAGGAGGATAATCTGACTTCCTTAGGGCCCAGGACCTCTAAACTATGATTATTCATGGACCTTAAGGTCCTCTGTGGGGCATACCAGGAGAGGCGGTCCCGTAAATATGAGGGCCCTAAGCCACAAAATATGGATCTCAGTCATGGCAAGAAAGTGCTATTGCATTCATGGTCTGCTTTATTTGTTGTGCCAGGGGTTAGGGTTACTCTAAACCCTTGAGACTCTGCCTAGCCTTCCTCTAGTTATTTTACCTGGTTGGAATATATCCTTGAATTATAATCATACCTCTTGCTTTTCTGGACAAAGGATGGGGACTGGGGCATGTCTACAGAGGTAGCTTTAGGGCAGCACGGCTGGTGTGGCCCCACTGGGCACCATGTGTCAGCGAGGCTGAGGGGGGTGTCTTGTCATCTGGGCGGCCCAGGACCCCCTCCATATACACTGCCTAGACTTGCACCCCTGAGAGGTGACTTTGGTGCTTTGACTTCACCCCTGGAGAGGCACTCCAGTGTCTCTCAAGACAGACCAACACCACCTCAATCCTACGCATGTTTACTCAGAAATGAACCCTGCTGAATTTAGCATGGCCGCCTACTGTCACTAACTATGTCAGGGATGAGGAACCTGTGGACCTCGAAATGTTGCTGGACTGCAGCTCCCGTCAGCCTCAGCCAGCATGGCTGAAATATACTCAGAGTCGAGAGTGGATTTCATGCTCTTTATGTTGGCTATTTGCAGGTTAGAATCATAGAATCATAGAATCATAGAGTTGGAAGAGACCACAAGGGCCATCGAGTCCAACCCCCTGCCAAGCGGGAAACACCATCAGAGCACTCCTGACATATGGTTGTCAAGCCTCTGCTTAAAGACCTCCAAAGTAGGAGACTCCACCACACTCCTTGGCAGCAAATTCCACTGTCGAACAGCTCTTACTGTCAGGAAGTTCTTCCTAATGTTTAGGTGGAATCTTCCTTCTTGTAGTTTGGATCCATTGCTCCGTGTCCGCTTCTCTGGAGTAGCAGAAAACAACCTTTCTCCCTCCTCTATGTGACATCCTTTTATATATTTGAACATGGCTATCATATCACCCCTTAACCTCCTCTTCTCCAGGCTAAACATGCCCAGCTCCCTTAGCCGTTCTTCATAAGGCATCATTTCCAGGCCTTTGACCATTTTGGTTGCCCTCCTCTGGACACGTTCCAGTTTGTCAGTGTCCTTCTTGAGCTGTGGTGCCCAGAACTGGACACAGTACTCCAGGTGAGGTCTGACCAGAGCAGAATACAGTGGCAGGTTAGTAGCGCTGTAGAGAGCTTGCTGGGGAGACCATGCATGACAAGGAACTCAAAAAATAACTTTAACAAGGTTTTAATAACAAAAACAAAACTCCTTTTACACTAAAGATAACAACAAACATGACCCAACCACCAACCCATCCCCCAGGGTAATGAGAGAACTAGGTGCTGCTCCTTATATACTATGCCCAAATGCTGACACAGCTTAATCAACACAACCTAGCAGCACCTGCTATGTTTCACAGCTGCAAGACTGGGTCTTGTTATTTGCCCTGGCCCTTAAAGACATACACAACTTGTGAAACAATAATGAACCTTCACATTTTACAGTGACCATTCAACACTTTATTCAGCTCATAGTGGTGAGGAGGAATGGAAGTTCCCCCACAATATCTGCTTTATATGCATTATTTACACAATGGGCTGGACGTGATTGGCTAATTCCAGGATTCTCCTGTAGGCCAGGTTGTGGATTCACTTCCACCTGGAGCTGGATTGGGTGGCTCCTGCAGACCAATCATACTGCTGCATTTTTCTAGGACCAATCAGACTGCTGCATTCTGAATCCTATTGTTCTAGGACCAATCAGACTGCTGCATTCTGAATCTTATTGTTCTAGGACCAATCAGACGGCTGCATTTTGGATCCTATTCAACTCAGTACATAACAATGACCAATCAGGGACAGCAGGAGTTGGAATCCAACCACCTCTAGGGGCTAAAGGTTCTCCATCACTTATCTACGGAACTTACCCCCTACACCCCACGAAAGCAAAACTTGCCTTCATCTCCCAAATTGTTGGGAACCTTGTTAGTCCAAGAAGTTCTTTTCTCAGGAACGTCCCATTCACAGCTTGATAAATTACTCCTTTCATTGGACTGGCATTCCTAGAATCAGAAATCAGTTTTGAATCTTCCAGCAGCTCATGAAGGCTAGCTCTGTGCAGACAAAACATTCAGCTGTTATCTCAGTTGACAGAGAAAACAAACAGATTTATTGCTTAAAATAATATTGCTGAAAGGGGAGGAGAGGGGAAACCACGTGACAGGAAACAGCTTAGTCATTTTGCCATTCCAGTTTGAGACCGTGGGCAAAAAAAGAAAAGAAATCCCAATTTCCTCTTGCTTATAAAGAAATGAAATTGTAATATCTTTTTGCAGACGCAAAACATTTCTCCAAAGAAAATAGGGACGTCCTATTCCATCATAATAATTTTATTACTTACTATATTCTGCCCATCTGACTGGGTTGTCAACCGACTGGCTTCCAATTATATTTGGAAGGTCTGTTGATGTAGTTATGTATTCTGTTTAATTTGACAGATCCTTGACCTGATCCTAGCATTTGCTAGATCAGAAGAAAGCTGCTTAGGAGAATCCCACACATAAACATTTAATAGGCTTCAGAGAACGGGACGTGGGTGGCGCTGTGGGTTAAACCACAAAGCCTAGGACTTGCCAGTCAGAAGGTCGGCGGTTTGAATCCCCATGACGGGGTGAGCTCCCATTGTTCGGTCCCTGCTCCTGCCAACCTAGCAGTGCGAAAGCACGTCAAAGTGCAAATAGATAAATAGGTACCACTCCAGTGGGAAGGTAAACGGCATTTCTGTGCAATGCTCTGGTTCACCAGAAGCAGCTTAGTCATGCTAGCCACATGACCCGGAAGCTGTCTGCGGACAAACGCTGGCTCCCTTGGCCAATAAAGCGAGATGAGCACCGCAACCTCAGAGTCGGTCACGACTGGACCTAATGGTCAGGGGTCCCTTTACCTTTACCTAGTCTTCTGAGACTCAGAACCTGAGTCATTGGCAGAGCTTGGAGTGTCATCAATGAGAAGGTGGGACTTGATGGTTTAGGCCAAGGTGGAAAAGCCAAGGTGTGGGATGGCATCTGGTGGATCAGGGTGGAGCGATGAACATGGGGGGGGGGGGAAGCTAATGGTAAAAGCTCAGAAATAGCCTTTTCTTTTTATTCTGTCCCCCTGTGCTGAGGTTGTTCTTCTCCTGAAGTTTCTGAGCAGGAGGTTAAATCTGAAGCTTTAGGCCACATATTGAAAACCAAGAAGCTTATATGTGCTCCAGGGCTACTCTTATGGTCTTAGCTTCTAACCCTCTGTATACAGATTTGACTTATTTGCAGGGCTTCTGCTCAGTGCAATTCTCCGCAATCCATCAAAAACTGGTACCTGTCGCTTGCTTTGTTCGTTGTTCCGAGGGCCTCTCGGCAATATTTTGTACTGAGTGTTGTATTCCCAAAGGGAAGCCGCCGGCAGTTCCAAATGAATTAAAATCACGGAAGGGATTGTTACATCACCCAGTATCTTAACAGCAGTTGTGCAACTTAACGTTTTGTCCCACAACTGCTTTTCACAGATGGCGAGGCTCATTTCCTGAGACATGCCAAGCATATGGGATGGCATCCTGATGACGCTCTTTCCCCCTCTCCTGAACTTGTACTTTCTGCTTCAGTAACTTCAGGAACTCTGAAAATGAATAAGGAATATGAAACGCTCTGTGCATACAGATTGCTTTATTTTCCACCTCTTCTTTTGGTTGGCTTTGTGCAAAAGATCATGTAGGGCAACCACTTCTCATCAAATTAAGAATGAACAATGCATAGAGGCTTCAAACTGGGATGGTGGAGAAATTTGTTGCAGTTCACATTTAAAGGTGAACTTACCTTATTTGCATTTTCCAAAACAATACTTGAACCATATACGTCTACAAGTTTTGCCATGTTGTTCTCCAGTCAGGCAATGTGTGCACAATGCAGATACTTTGCGGGCGGGCGGGGGGGGGGGCATGCACGAAATGCAGTGGTGCCCCGCAAGATGAATGCCTCGCAAGATGAAAAACTCTCTAGACGACAGGGTTTTGCGGTTTTTGAGCTGCTTTGCAAGACGAATTTCCCTATGGGCAAGTTTGTTTCCTTTTTCTTAACACCCTTAATACAGTTGCGACTTGACTTCGAGGAGCAACTCATAGAACGCGGCGTGGTAGCCTTTTTTGAGGTTTTTGGCGATTTTTGAAGCTTTTCCAAAACTTTTCCGACACCGTGCTTCGCAAGACGAAAAATTCGCTAGACGAAAAAACTTGCGGAACAAATTAATTTCGTCTTGCAAGGCACCACTGTAGTACAACATAGTGTAAAAAACCATGAAAACCCATTCTACTAGGCCAAATTGCTTTGCAAAAATGTGTGTGCTAGGGGACATTGCATGTAAAAAATATGCTCAGAGATAGCACACCATCCCAGTCACTGAGATTACAGGGGTTCCAGGTGTTTACCCAGGGTTTGGTTTCCTTGGAATGAAGGGACAGTGGAAACTGTGGTATGTTTATGATAAATGGTTTATTTATGCATATATGCAACCTGAGCCAACAATGGAGGGGCTCACAGCATTAGTACCCCAGTACGGACGTGGGTGGCACTGTGGGTTAAACCACAGAGCCTAGGGCTTGCCGATCAGAAGGTCGGCGGTTCGAATCCCCACGACGGGGTGAGCTCCCGTTGTTCAGTCCCAGCTCCTGCCAACCTAGCAATTTGAAAGCACATCAAAGTGCAAGTAGATAAATAGGCTCCGGCGGGAAGGTAAACGGTGTTTCTGTGTGCTGCTCTGGTTCGCCAGAAGCAGCTTAGTCATGCTGGCCACATGACCTGGAAGCTGTATGCCGGCTCCCTCGGCCAGTAAAGCGAGATGAGCGCCGCAACCTGAGTCGGTCAGGGGTCCCTTTACCTTTACCTTGGTCTGGCTTCTCCCAGAGTCATAGCCTTGGATTCTAGCAGAAATCAAGTACGGCTCTCACCTCTCAGGCTTCTGCCTGCCTCAAGCCTGCCCTGGCTTTTGTCTTTCTCTCTGCCAGCCAGGTGAGAGGGGAGCCCACCCATTTCCCCTGTGGCACAGAGCAGCTTCCTTTGTTGTACTAATGACCCACACTTAGGTCCATTAACTGACTAAGAATCTGGCCTGACTACTTCAGCAATTGAGTGTCCCACCCCACCCCCCCGCCCAACTCACAAATGTGTATTAGGAGAAATTCTCACTAAAGCACTGGTAGGTTTTCATGGGGAAAAATCACAAAATGATGTGGAACTGTGGAGAGCTGGACGTATGACTGGGGGGGGGGAGTGTGGAGTGAGAAACTGGGAGAAACCAAAATTGACATATTCACCCATCCCTAGCCTCCAACCTATAAAAGAATGAGTTATTTCATTTGAGATCAGTGGAATTTGATTCATGGTCAAACTAAGGATGAGAGATCCACATCAGGATGTAGGATGGGCAAGAGGTAGTTCTTAACTAGGTAAAGGTAAATATACCCCTGCCCGTACGGGCCAGTCTTGACAGACTCTAGGGTTGTGTGCTCATCTCACTCTAGAGGCCGGCAGCCGGCGCCGTCCGCAGACACTTCCGGGTCACATGGCCAGTGTGACATCACTGCTCTGGCGAGCCTGCATCAACGCAGCACACGGAACGCCGTTTACCTTCCCGCTATTTATCTACTTGCACTTTAAGGGTGCTTTCGAACTGCTAGGTGGGCAGGAGCTGGGACCGAAAGACGGGAGCTCACCCCGCCGCGGGGATTCGAACCGCCGACCATACGATCGGCAAGTCCTAGGCACTGTGGTTTTACCCACAGCGCCACCCGCGTCCCTCAAGTTCTTAACTAAAAGCAGCCAATTCAGATCAGGGATACAGTCCTGTATGGTTAATTATACCACTTATTACCTATTGTTTCATCTATAGTTCTATGATTCTATTTTGGCTCTTAGCTGCAATTAACTTGATGCCATGGTTGCCTTCAGTGTGGTGTAGTGGTTAAGAGCGGTAGTCTCGTCATCTGGTGAATCGGGTTCGCTTCCCCGCTCCTCCTGGGTGACCTTGGGCTAGTCACACTCACTCTCAGTCTCATTCACCTCACAGAGTGTTTGTTGTGGGGAAGGGAAAGGAGAGTGTTAGCTGCTTTGAGACTCCTTAGGGTAGTGATAAAGCAGAAGATCAAATCCGAACTACTACTACTACTACTACTACTACTACTACTCTTCTTCTTCTTCTTCTTCTTCTTCTTCTTCTTCTTCTTCTTCTTCTTCTTCTTCTTCTTCTTCTTCTTCTTCTTCTTCTTCTTCTTCTTCACAGGGCAGTTTATCCCATTTCCCCAGCTAATTTCTGCATTATATTTCAACTTTCACACGACATAAAAGTCTCTCCCACAAAAGTAATGGAATTTAGCATTCGTCATTTGATTCGGGGTGGGGGTCATTTGCAGTCCCCTTAGCCTTGGAAATCGCAGGAGCAAAGAGACAACATTTGGGGCATTATACTGGCATACATTTCTTTCCTGCTGTTTTCATGGGGGGATCACAGGGGAACAAAGTGGGACGACGACAACAATGTTGTCCAAGGAAGTTTGTTGTGTCGCAGGAAGCCCACAGGTGTGGATGACATTTAGTGTGATATGGCAGTATATCAGTCAACAAGCCACAGTTGCATAAAACAACAGCTACTGCAGGGTGGAAGGAACATTAAAAAAAACCTGGACAGAAGCCCTAGCATTTACAACCAGGAAAACTATCTGAATGTCTGAATGCACCCCATATGGTTTAAGTGGGACTTAGGGCCAGTCCCAAATGCAACTTCTTACCATGTACGTATCTGATCTGTCCTGCATAGGGCTGCTAATGTGTTTTGGAAACTCAGAGTAGGTCCCAACCACGGATCTCTCACACCTGGTTTGGCTCACAGCACCACAAGGATTGTCCGTAAAATATGAAAAGTCCTGGTCTTTAAGCCATTCTTGCCTGGTAGCTTTTGAACAGGCAATATCACGGGAGTTGACTGCAGTGGTGCATTTAATACATGATCTCTATGGGGAAGAGATTTATAACTCAGGTGGGACTCAGGTTTGCCTACAGAAGATGCAAAGCACCAGGTATGGCTCCTGAGATTCTGGAGAGCTGCAAATATACAACAGGGGTGGAGAATCAAAAGCTGAACGTGCCCATCCCCCAGTCACCCCAGCTGGCTCCCAGGATTCTCATTATACACAATAATGAACTAGAAAAACCAGTGGTTTGACGCAGTACATAAGGCAGCTTCTAATGTTACTGGTACAGTATGGGGGTTTCCTTTGAGGTTTGACGGAAGAATGATTGAATGAAGAGGAGCAATGCCTAGAGCTGAAATGAAATTTCAATATATGATAGATTTCAAAGCTTTGGTTCTGATGATGAAACCTGACACCTGCGTTTTTAGAACAGAAACCGTACGACTGGGTTGGAAACCCAACTGGGTGGATGAATGAATAGAACGAACATATACTTTACGGCATTCTGTGCCAAGTCATCTATCAGATCCTGTCAAGTATTGATTGTTACAGCATGCTTGCTGTCCGTTACTGACTGCTGCTGCCAATCATCTGTCGGATCTTGCCAAATACTGAAAACAAGGGGAGGCAAACTGTCAAATACGATCAAAAGCAGGGAGCATTCCAGCCAAGCTGACAACAGGGCTACATAAGCAAGGGGTTGGGAACCACCACCCCTTGAGCTGGATCCCACCTGTGGCACATGTCTTTCTGCCCCACAGCCTCTCCCCCTTGGCTCCAACCTCACCTTGCCTGCTGGAGTCAATCAAGCCAAGGGTTGGTGGAGAGAAAAAGGGAGAGAGAGAGAGAGAGAGAGAGAGAGAGAGAGAGAGAGAGAGAGACTCTGGAGTGAGCTGACCATGGTCCTGTTGTCCTGCCAAGTTTTACTAGTGTCACCTGCAGGCCCCAGCCTGGAACAAGATAACCCTTGCAGTAACACCAGCCCTATGTTAGAGGTAACAAGCCACTTGCACAGAGAAAGGAACCAAGAATAGCCCCCCAAATCACCATCATCACCATCATCATATATTTATACCCCACCCATCTGGGGCTGGGTTTCCCCAGCCACTCTGGGCGGCTTCCAACAAAATATAAAAAATACAATAAAACATCAAACATTAAAAAATTCCGGCTGCCTTCAGATGCCTTCTAAAAGTCAGATAGTTGTTTATTTCCTTGACATCTGATGGAAGGGCGCCACCACCGAGAAGGCCCTCTGCCTGGTTCCCTGTAACCTCACTTCTTGCAGTGAGCGAACCGCCAGAAGGCCCTCGGCACTGGACCTCAGTGTCTGGGCTGGATGATGGGGGTGGAGACGCTCCTTCAGGTATACAGGACCGAGGCCAATTTGGCATGATCTATGAACTGCAAGTCCCATCAAACTGAAACCTTTACAGTACCCAAATTTGTACCTACTTCAAGTTTTTTGGGTGTGTGTGTGTATGTGTGTGAAAAGAGATCTGTGGAGCAGAAGGGTCATAGCTCAGTGGTAGAGCATCTTCTTTACATTCAGAAGCTCCCAGAGTAAATCTCTAGCATCTTTGGGTATGGCTGGGAGATAAACCATGGAGGGAGGAATGTAGACAACACTGAGCTAGATAGGGCAGTGGACTGCCTCACTATAATGCAGCTATTGTAACAGCTCTGATGTAAGCCATGTTTACTCAAGCAAACATGTTTTGCTTTCGCTGGATGCTTATCTCATTGCAAATGACGGATTTCTATGAAGGGAATCTGCGTGGAACGCCTTTGAGATGGGCATGCTGTGCTTAACTGATTTCTGTCAAACTTCCGTGGCTTTAATGATGATTAACTATTAGATTTGTGCCTGACTTCGGTGCATAAATCTCTCGTGACAGTTTCATGATCAGCTGCAAGGTCAACGAGCAGCCTCGTCCATTGCTTTATTGTTGATCAAACAAGCCAGAGATGGGCCAAAGGTTTTCTGCAGTGGTGAGAGCCAACTTCAGGCATCCGCTTAAAAGCTTCAGCCTAAAAGAAAGGGGTGGATTCACTTACAGAACTTTCCAAACAAAACTTCCCCTCTAAGTGGGAGCAGAAAACACAGTTCTTGATTGTGTTGTGTGAAAGGTGTAGGTGTAGGCAACCTGATGTCCTCCAGATGTTCAGAATGACGACTCCCATCAGCATGGTCAATGGTCATGGATGATGGGAGCTGTACCAGGGTGTCTACCAATGCCGTAGGGCAGTGTTCCTCAAATCTGGGTCTCCAGCTGTTGTTGGACTACAACTCCTATCATCCCTAGCTAGCAGGGATGATGGGAATTGAAGTTCAAAACAGTTGGAGACTCAAGTTTGGGAAACACTGCTGTAGGGTATCTAGTGGGGATTGAGGACCTTTTTATACCATCACTCAGTCCCCTGTGGATAAGTCGGTACACCCAGGTAACACAGGACTTCCTCATATCCTGGCAGAGATGTACTATATAAGGGCACTTTTAAATGTTGACCAAGTTCATACCTGCCTGTTTCAGAATAAAAATCTGTGCTCAGTTGTATTATGAACAGTCTCACTTCTCTCTAAAGTTCTGTGGCTAAGAAACACTCCTTGGCAGTGCTGTTTTTCTAGAAAAAGAGGTACTGGAACTCACCACGAACGCTTCCCCTCTTCTCTTAGAATGGCAATAACACTCAGCTGAGAGGTGCCGGAACTGAGTTCTGGCTGGGGAAAAAGCCCAGCTCCTTGGTCTGAGTCTGTGCATGCACAGTCAGTATTCTGCCTCTTTGCAGATGCTTTCATTGCGTATTTCTTCCATGCCGAACCTTTAGTCCATGCAACCCAATTACTGTGAGCTGTGTGACCAGACTATCCTCTCAAGCAGGCTTTTGTTTGGTGAGGATCTCCTCTATCTGGATCAGTTTCTTTTGGTTCTTTCTTGCCCAGCCTTTGATGCGGCCGTCCTCTATCCAGATCTAAAACCTGCTCATATTTCACAATGTGCTTCGGCTTTTTGGGTGGGGGTAGGAACAGAGGAACAGAAGCCCAGGCTGCTCCTACGCTACCAGGTCAAGTTCAAGGGTTTCGTAATTAATTTACAAACTTAACAGCTTGGATAACTTAAGGACCATCTGATTCTTTCTGTCCCTGACCTGTCACTTAAATCTTTGAGAGCCCGGTCTATGCTGAAGTTTAATGTGTGTATTTGTTTGTTTGTTTTGTTCCCATTCAATTTATGTAGTCCACAAGATGTTACCCTCAAAAACCACCAATCTGCTTCCCTCCTATAAATCTGGGTTTACCCTATGCAGGGCTAATCCAATAAATTAGGAGAAACTGGGTTCTAAAGCACTCTGGGTCATAGACTGTTTTGGAGTTTTGGGATGGGTCATTTTCTGCTATTATCCTTTCCATGCATGCTCCTTCCTGGGTGCTTTTATTTCTTTTCTGGCTGTGCCTGTAAGTATTTCTGGTGTGCTACTGAACAGATTGTTATTATTTTCTTTTTTTGATCTTTCCAGTTTGCACAAAACCTGAAAACTGCACAAGCAAGCCACCTTAAAAAAATTAAATCAAATATATCAGACAGCAATCTGAAAATCGTGCGCTGAGAATTTACGATTTCTTTCATTTCTTTTCCAGCACGCTAGTAAGGGTGCCACAGGAGCTTAGCCTCTCTCCTTCTCCTTCCCTCTCTCTCTCTCTCTCTCTCTCTCTCTCACACACACACACACACACACAGAAGACACACACACAGAGAGAGAGAGAGACTCTTTTGATCCCTCAGATTTGGGCAAAACCAGAAAACTGGGCAAGGAAAGTCACAATTGTGCGCTTTTGCACACTTCTTGAATGAGGATTACAAAAAACAACAGCAAGGTGCACACATAGATATCTGCACATATTCCCTGTCTGTACTTAATTAGCACAATAGAATTAGAAGGCAGAGACAAGCACACCTTTTAGGAACACCTACTAGCAAGAACAGGAAAGACTGATATTGCTCCTCATATACAAATTAGTAGTAGCAGTAGTTTAAAGTAGGGGTAACAATTGTGGTGCCTTCTAGATGTTGTTAGATTCCTACTCCCATCAGCCGCAGTCAACATGATCATGTTCAGGAAAGATGGAAGCCATAGCCAAGCTGCACCTGAGGAGCACCACTGTGACTGTCACGTTTCTGCCCTTGATGGCTTGTCTGCTTGCATTCTCCTGCTTTGTCCTGCTTCATAGACTACAGCAACGGTGGGAACTCCAACTCCCATCAGCCCTGGCCAGCAAGACCAGTGATCAGGGATGAGGGGAGCTGTAGTTCAAGAACATCTGGAGGGCTGCACTGAATCACAGAATTGTTGAGTTGGAAGGGACCCTAAGGATTATCTAGTCCAACCATCTTCCCCATTATTGGAATAAAGCAAGGTCACTTCAGGTCCAATAGCCAATGTGGCTCTCAAGATCTCTCTATCTACGCCTTACCATCCCTGTTTCACAACCTCCTTGAGAGTTTTTGCCTGCCTGGAATGCATCAATGGACTTTGCCTCTTGCTTGCCTAGATGGGTGATAGAAAGGGTGTGTTTGAGAGTGAGTGTGCCTACCATACAAAGGTAACGTTCACAAATGTTGCTGTGTCACTTTTGCCCACCGCTGGAATGAGGACCCCAGAAGGTTGCCCAGAAAGGAATGTACCGTATTTTTTGCCCTATAGGACGCTCTTTTTCCCCTCCAAAAATGAAGGGGAAATCTGGGTGCGTCCTATGGGGCGAATGCAGGCTTTCGCTGAAGCTTGGAGAGTGAGAGGGGTCAGTGCGCACCGACCCCTCTTGCTCTCCAGGCTTCAGGAAGACATCCGCAGCCTAGGCAGCCCTGCAGGAGGTCCCGCAGGGCTGTCTAGGCTGCGAATAGCGCCAGGCGCGCTGAAAACAGGAACACATCTGCAGCCTAGGCAACCCTGCGGGAGGTCCCGCAGGGCTGTCTAGGCTGCGGATAGCAGCCTGTCGCCCGGCGCGAGGGGCGCCCAGAAGCAGAGCGCCCCTCGCGCCGGGCAGACATCCGCAGCGTGGGGATCCCTGCTGGAGTTCCCCGCAGGGCTCCCCACGCTGCGGATAGCAGCCTGCCGCCCGGCACGAGGGGCGCCCTGAAGCAGAGCGCCCCACACGCCAGGCAGACATCGGCCAGCCCCACAAGCTTGGGGGACAGCAGGGAGGTGCAGCGCCGCCATCCCGCTGTTCCTCAACCTGGTTCGGTTTCCCTGACCTGGTTTGGGGGGGGGGAAATAAAGGGAATTTTTCCCCCTTTATTTCCCCCCCAAAAAACTAGGTGCGTCCTATGGGACGGAGCATCCTATGGGACGAAAAATACGGTATCTGTTGAGCTGAAAGAGGTCTCCCCCAATCCAAGACTAGAGGGAAAACTGCATCCAGGCATCTATAGCTCCCTCTCTCTCATTTGGCAATCAGACAGCAATTTCCCCCACATTGGACTTGGTATGTCCACATGCCAAACAGCTTGGGCCAGCACCAGGCTAGTCTGTCTCAAAAAGTCTCAGTAGAGTGTTGAGATTAATCTGGATGCCATTTCTTGTCCTAAACAACAATGGTGCCTGGATTGTTGGGAATGTATCCGTGTTCCTTCCTTTAAAAAAAATAAAAACGATTGTGTCTGAAAACAATATGAAACGCTAATGGTCCATGACTCTCATAGTTCAGTCTCTGGATTTCTTATTTGCTTATTCCTGGCCAGGGCAGCTACTATTATACGGATTCCTATTTATGAAGTCACTTTGTGATTTATATGGCTTGGCTCAGGGTCGTGTCGGGTTAGCCTCTGGGAAATGCATGTCATGCAAACACCATTCATTGTGTGTGGAGAAGGGCAGGCCGAGAGAGAAAATGGGTTAGTTTCTGAAGTATGATATGGTGAGTGGAATTCAATTGGCCAAACAATGATAGGCCGGAGGGAGAAAGGGGTCTTGATAATGCACAAACCCAGCTAAAGACAATAGAGGAGACATGATAGAGGTGTGTAAAATTGTGCATGGCATGGCGAAAGTGGACAGAGGAGAGCTTTTCTTCTCTCATACTACTAAAACTTGTGGATATCCAATGATGCTGAATGTTGGGAAATTCAGGACAGACAAAATAATGTACTTCTTCACATGGCACGCATCGTTGAAGTGATGGTCAACAACTTGGATGACTTGAAAAGAGGATTAGGCAAAATGAGTTTGACCAAGCTGCGGGAGGCAGTGGAAGACAGGAGTGCTCTGGTCGTGCTCTGGTCCATGGGGTCACGAAGAGTCGGACACGACTAAACGACTAAACAACAGGGCTATCAGAGGCTATGAGCCACATGGTTATGTTCTGTTGGAGGCAGCGTGCCTCTGAATGCCAGTTTCTAGGAATCACCTCCGTCACAAGGTGTTTAACTCTAGATCACATGGGGAGTATTCAGTTGCAAATCTCCATTTTGTGCGAGTTGGTCATTGTTCTCTCTCTGAAAGCTTCTGAAGAGAAAGGATGCTGCTAATGATTCTCTCCAGGAAAACAGCCTCAGGCTGGAATGCAGGCTGTTTGGAGAGATAGACTGCAGTTCTGGATAAAGTTATTTCATATTTTTAAGATGCTGGACCTGTGCCAGGACATAATATTGTGATATCAAGAAACATGATATCATAATCATAATATTATAATAATTTATTATTTATACCCCGCCCATCTGGCTGGGTTTCCCCAGCCACTCTGGGCGGCTTCCAACAGAATATTAAAATACAATGATTCATCCAGTATTAAAAGCTTCCCTAAATGTTTATTTCTTTGACATCTGATGGGAGGGTGTTCCACAGGGCAGGCACCACTACTGAGAAGGCCATCTGCAACTATTGAGATGTAACATTACTGCTTTGAGTGTCTGTTTTGGAACATGGTCTGTTACGTAAAGCCTTTGAACCATATTTTTGGACTGGACAGTTTTTATTTCAAGAGGAGTCGGTTTTTATTTATTCTATCGCTTCCAAAGTGCAATATTAATAACCACAACAGGGAGACCCCTATTCTGTTCCTAGAGCTACAGTTCCAGAGTGGTTTAACAATCAAGCCCTCTTCCCAGGGAGCTGCAGGGGCACATGCTGCCTGCCCTGTGTGTCTCCTAAATAAGGCTGCTAACCTCAGATGCACTGAAATAGGCCATTATGTCACCGGTGCTGAAATATGATTCAACTGACAGTCTGGTCAGGTTCTGAACATTGGATGGGCTGGCCTTGGAGCTCTGAACTAGACAAATCCTCTTCTCATACACATCTCTCATGCCTTCGTAGCAGAGACATGAAACAGACCTCTGCTGCTTAATTCTTTGCATTTTTCTTCTTTAATTTCATTCGCAACATCACAGAAATAGAGTTCGGTTCTTCAACATGGTAGTTCCCACACTGGCTCATCTTTCCTGCAATAGATTTTCAAAATGCAGTGGTACCTCAGTTTACGAACCTAATCCGTCCCGGAAATCCATTCTTAAACTGAAACTGTTCTTAAACCGAGGCGCACTTTCCCTAATGAGGCCTCCTGCCACCAGTGCCCTTCCACCGTTCAGCTTGCATTCTTAGACTGAGGTAAAGTTCGCATACCAGGACACTACTTCCGGTTTTGCGGAGTTCTTAAACCAAATACAGTGGTACCTCGGGTTACATATGCTTCAGGTTACATATGCTTCAGGTTACAGACTCCACTAACCCAGAAATAGTACCTTGGGTTAAGAACTTTGCTTCAGGTTGAGAACAGAAATCGTGCTCTGGCGGCACAGCAGCAGTGGGAGGCCCCATTAGCTAAAGTGGTGCTTCAGGTTAGGAACAGTTTCAGGTTAAGAACGGACCTCCAGAACAAATTAAGTGCTTAACCTGGGGTTAAGTACAGGGCTGTTCTTAAACCGAGGTGCCACTGTATGGGAGAGACTTCTATCTTATTATGCAGGGATGAGGAAGCTGGTACCGTTTAGATACAGTGTGATGCAGAAGCCTCTTTAAAAGAAATAGGGAGCTTGAGATGGAAACTTAAGTGACTGAAGGTTGCAGTCCCAAGCACACTTTCCGGCATGTAAGTCCCCTTCAACAGAATGAGGCTTTCCTCAAACACAGATTTGGACTTGCCTGGGGGGGTCAGGCATTGCTGGATTTTTATGTGGGAATAAGGAGCTCTGTTAAGAGCCAGGTGGAAGCACAGTTTATGCACCAAATTATGTTGATCAGTTTAAAAGTATATAAAATGTTCAACTTTTTATATAGGGAGGTGAGCACATTGAGTGATGTGCATGCTTGGCCACCGTGGAATTTTGAGGGGACCCAGCCCCTGCTTTGAAAATGGGGGGGGGGCTCACCCCCCAGATGGCACCCCTGCTAGGTGGGCCTATGATAGGAGCTGGGTGCAAAGGATTTGGAGGGCACCATGTTGGGACGGGAGTGGCGCTGTGGGTTAAACCACAGGGCCTAGGACTTGCCGATCAGAAGGTCGGCGGTTCGAATCCCCATGACGGGGTGAGCTCCCATTGCTCGGTCCCAGCTCCTGCCAACCCAGCAGTTCAAAAGCACATCAAAGTGCAAGTAGATAAATAGGTACCACTCCGGCGGGAAGGTAAATGGCGTTTCCGTGCGCTGCTCTGGTTCGCCAGAAGCGGCTTAGTCATGCTGGCCACATGACCCGGAAGCTGTACGCCGGCTCCCTCGGCCAATAAAGTGCGATGAACGCCGCAAACCCAGAGTCGTCCGCGACTGGACCTAATGGTCAGTGGTCCCTTTACCCTTTACCTTTTACCTATGTTGGGAAAGGCTGCCTTAGAGTGACCTCACTGTGGATGCAAGTCCAGACCACCTTCCACAAGTGATGCAGCCCAGGAAAGAGCAACAGAAGGCATCTGGGATCTGCAGAATGTTATGTCGGAACTGGCCCAAAGTGGATGGGTTGGTCAGGAACCAAAGGGATCTTTTTTAAAAGAACAACAACAACAAGCTGAAAATTAGCTACAATTGCTGTTGCGTCTCTGCAAATTGTATTACAGAACTGCTGCGGCTGCTGGTGGCTTTTGCTGTCCAACTCTCCTCTCTCTGTTTTCTCTCGGGGAGGAAAAGGGCCTGCAAGAGTTCCATTAGTCTAAAAGAGAAACATATGCTTGGACTACAGATCTGTTTATTGGCAAAATTCAGCCACAAGCAAGCAGAAGCCAACCAAAGCCTCCCTTGTCCAGTGGCCGTACAAAAACCAATGTGCAAGTTTTTTTCCAGTAGTTTCTCTCCCCACCCCACTTTTTTTGTAAAAGAGTTGCAATCTACGCTGTCAAAAATGTCTTTGCTTTCATGTCAGCAAACTTCTAATTAGAGATATTATGCATAAAGCCAGCTATCTTCACCAGGTACTTTTGGGAGGAGAAGGGTTGTCACTCAGTGGTCAAGCACATCCCTGGAAAGCAGAAGGTCCCAAGCTCAATCTCTTGTTACAGTTTTCTTTTGGGGGGTATACCCTAGAAATTAATAAATGGTAGGATTTTGATTATTTGGGGTGTGAAGGGAGACATACAAGCTGCAGAGGAATTCCTGGGTTAGCCTATGCAAAACGACCTAGCCAAGTGAGGGCCATTAAGAAGCAATACAAGGCCATTGAGGTGACAGGAGAGTTTTTAGCAGGGTGTTCTGGGAAGAAGGGAGAAAAAAGAGTGGGATACATCTTGGGCAGGCTGGCTGAAGGCTGGCTGGGAGGGATGCCTTGGACTCCAGGGTTGCATTGCTGCGGGGGACAAGCCCCTATTGAAATGACCATGCTGTAAAATATGGACTCCCTCCATGCAGACTGAAGGTTTAAATAGGTGAACAAACCTTATTTCTTAAAGCTACGATAGTCTCATTTCTCCAAAGGAACACAGACCCTGGGTGAGTGCCTGGAACCCCTGGGATCTTGCTGTTGCTCAGCAGAGAGTGGGGGCGGCACCCAACTTTTGTAACAGTATGGGGGGGGGTGTTTGTTTTTATTTCCAAAACCGAAAAAAGAAAAATTACAAACATCAAATTCAAAACCCATATTCGTTTTTTAACATAAGCCTAGTACATAGTTAACTAAATTTAAATATACCTAATTGCTCTAGACTTCTCTTTGCTGTATATAAATACAACGCAATTAGAAATTTTATATTATAAATAATATTATAAATTCCCCTACACCCCCCACTCCCCTTCACCCATGTGTGATCTCAGGTTGTTGTTTTTTACTTCTTACGTCTTGTTGTGTTGTTATAATTTAATAATTGTTCAATTGATTCTTTTATTATTTCCTTAACTTTTGTAATAGTATGTTGGGTCACATTTCTGGGAAACAGGGCCTGTTAAAAACACTTTGGAAAAGTTTGATCACCCCAACATTCCATTTACAGAAAACGGCACCACAAGCTGGCATCTACTGTCTCCAGACCAATCGAGTCCATGTAGCTCAATATTATGCACACTGACTAGCAGTTCCTCTCCAGGATTTCAGACAGAGAGTCTCTCCCAGTGCTACCTGGAGAGGCCAGGGATTGAACCTGGGACTTCCTGCAAGCAGAGCTGATACCCTATCCCTGAGCTATGGCCTCCCCACTCCTTCAGGACTTGTCATAGGACAGTGTCCCCCCCCCCCCCCACAGATTCCTGGATAAGCTTGCCAAACATATTCTTTATTTAGCTTTAAGAGGGTGGTAAGAATCTGGCTCTCTAGACAGGACATTTCAGAGAACATTGGAAATTCAAAGGAAGCAGCAGGAGTTTTGCTATGCCTGGCAAAACTGACCAGTGAGGTGGCTTGGTGGTGGCTTTGTGAGCTGGGCATTTCTGCATTTTAATTTACATTTCCCAGAACCCTCTGAAGGCAGGGATTAAGTGAGGCAAGACACAAGGATGGGCTCTAACCCAGCTTCTTCAAAATGAAGACTGAAGCAGAAGGTCCAGGATGGATCCGTTCAAACCAAAGATTTATTTTTGGCTCAAAGGCAGGCGAACTGTCAACATTCATAGAACATGAAGCACACCACCAGTTGCGCAGGTGACATTCGCCATGTGAACTAGGAACTTGTCAGCATCACGAGGTCATGAATGGGCTGGTCCAAGCATTCCATTTCATGAAACAATATGTCAAAGGCTCCGGCAACCCAAGGAAACACATAGTTCTTGATAGTTGAAATGATGTTTAACAAAGCTACATGTCAGCACTTTTATACTTGTTTACTTGGATGAGCTCTATTAATATGTTTTTAATATCTCTTTAATGGCAGAACTCTACCAACAGCTCAACAACAATGGCCTTCATTCAGCTGGTCTGAATCTGGGCCAGCCAGGGTGGGCTGCAACAAAGACACAACCATAATTTTCTTCTTAAAAAAAGGGACGAGAATAAATCATTCGATTCTAACCAGAAATGGTGGGAGAGACCTCGTGGCTTGCCAGAAGACCCTCCCCAGAGCCTGAAGGAGCCCCAAAGACCACCATGCTCTCAGGATAAAAAGCAGGAAGATGGTGCCCAGGAAGATAGTGTCCTGGATTTTGGCTTCAAAGTATGGGAAGGTATGCAGGAGGTCAGTGCTCAGTCCTAGGATATAGGGTGGTAGGGGGTCCAAGAAGCATATTCCCACTCCACACAACCTTACACACTCTTGTTTGTTGTGTTTTGTTGCATTCATATCTCACCCTTCCTCCCAAAGGAGAATGCACAATGTACCTTCAAGGTAACATGTCCTATCACCTTTATGCGCATTCAGACAGCACTTTTGATGGACACGTGCGTTAGACATGATATTGCACATCTGGTTTGTGTGGTACACATCTCTTGTGCAGCTGTGTGCCGATTTGGACATTCTGGTAAGAAGTCATACGAAATACGTCGTGTTTTAGATCGAGAGCTGGCCAAGTCATTTGTATCCGCAGAGGATTAGTTCAGATCGTCTATGAAGCATGCCTGCTGCTGCACATATATTATCATTTTTGTTTATATTGCTCGTAGAAGAGGGGGATAATCTGCTTCTTTTGATATTTACCCACAGTCTGTACAGTTTCAAATGGATGCCAAGCAATCTGATGCTGTCGCAAGGTCAAAACAAATAAACCCCCGTCCTCTTCAAATCAAATTGGTACAGCAAATTTGATTGATGTTGTACGTCCACATTTGTTTGCCTTTTCTTCTTCTTAGGATGGTGTCTGGTGGGCAAACTGAATTTGATTTGTTCACACTGGATAGGGAGGCTGACTTAAAGGAGCCCTCTGTGGGGGGTTTTCACTCCATCACAAGAGAAATAACGTCAAAATACTGAGATAAATCGAGGTTCTCTGTAAAGTAGCAGTGCTTCCCAAACTTGGGTCTCCAGCTGTTTTTGGACTACAGCTCCCATCATCCCTGACCACTGGTCCTGCTAGCTAGCGATGAGAGTTGTAGTCCAAGAACAGCTGGAGACCCAAGTTTGGGAAACACTTAACTAGAACCTATGTTAGAAAAGCCTTGCCCATGCTGATGGCTTCCAGAGATTTGGGGCTACCTCAGTCACTCCAGTCATCATGGTTGTCATAGCTGGGGCTGATGGGAACTGTAGTCCAAAAGGCTGGCTTGGAAGCTGTAGCTGGTGCAAAATGCAGAGCAGCTCAATACTTAAAGGCTGGCACAGACTAATGCCGCCATATTATGCCACTGCTGAAAGAATGGCATTGGGTGCCAATTAGCTTCCCAGCTATGTTCAAGAAGTTGTTTTTGGTATACAAAGCCCTGTTCTGCTTGGCATCATCTCGCCCATTATATACTCGCCCTATTTATGCGAGGGGTTCGGAGGCAGTGCGTACATACATGAAATCACGTAAAATTGGAACATCCATTGGAAAAGCCTGCGAACACCTTCGAAACCTCTGGAAACCTCAGAAAAAACAGCTTTAAAAACCAGCAGCTCTACTAGACGAGCCAGCTTTGTTGGGCTGGCCTGCTTCAAAGGTCGCTTCAATTTGAAAACAGAGCACATCGCAGATTGATTCTGCGTTATCTCATGGGGCCATCCTGGGCAGGAAGAAAGGAGGGACAGAGTGGAGCAGAAGGAGTTTTGATTAAAAATAAAATAAAATGCTATGTGCATGCATGCCAAATCTTGCCCCTTTCTAAAATTTGTTTATTGGTGTGTGCTTTTCTTTTTGTAAATCTACAGAAGAATGAAATGAAATAAGCATTAAGGACTGTGGAGGGCATGTATACTGTTCCTTGTTTGTGTAATGTTTGTGGCATTTCCTTCTTCTGATAGGAAATGCTCTGTGAGGGGTGGGAATTCGGGGGTCGAGGAAGGTCAATTGGGGGGGGCGGAGTGAGAAATGCCCCAATTTTCATCTAAGGAATGTTGGGAGGTATGTGAACGGGGGTGGCAAATCCAAAAAGAAGATTTCAGAAAATGAGAACTGCAGGCTTCTCCCTCTGTAGGAGTCGAAAGGGTGAGAAGCAGCAACTGCTGATAATTGCCGGGTTCACATGTGTGACGCAGAGATTTCCCTTGGACGCTGTTCAAGACCTAGATTGGTTTGTTGGTACATCTTATCAAGGGAGTGTTATCTTGTTGGTATTGCAAACGCCAGAACTGAAGAGCTAGGCATGTCTGCAAGCCTGGAAAGTGTATGATCTCATTGCTCTCTTCAGAGGACCTCTGTAGAAATCTCCAGGGCTTCCCACGTCTATCGCACTGTGCACATTGCAATGAAAGTAACGATGAGCCACTTAGGTTCTCACACTCCCCCCACTCATTTTTTTCTATGAATAATGTTTGTTTAGGAGCCAATCTACACATTCCAGGATTGGCGGCGGCTGAAAGGAGGAGGGGGGGCACAAGCATATCACATCCTTTCTCCCTAGAGCTGTAGCACTTCACATTATGGGTGAGGAATCACAAATTTAAATACTCCGCAGGGCAAGTAGACAGTGACCACACAATGAAACAACTCTCTGAGTGTGAGATTCCCAGCAGAAATAAAGCAGCACGCTTCTCCCAGACACGTTATCTTCTCATGTATAGGGAGATGGGCTTTTCTGGACAGAGTTTCATAGCAGTGTTGGGTTGGGAGGGACCCAACCCCTGCAACTCAGGAATAGCAGCTAAGGAATTCCTGACAGATGACCATCCAACTTTGGTTTAAAAAGCCTTTCCTCCTTACAGAGGGGAGGAGTTATGAGCGGGAGCCATTTCCTGTGCTGGCAGGGGGTGTTTCGGCCCCTGTCCAGCTTTCCTGGCTGCTGCGTCATGCCCCCAGGTGGCCAACTAATCAGGTGGAGGCTCGGGGGCAGGGTTTTGCCACTCAAATGCGGCCGCGGCAGCTCTTCCTGTCCATTGCACTGCTGGTTTTCGTCAAATCGCCCACCCACCCTCCCTTTAGTTCATTGCTTGGTTCTTGACATTGCTATGGACCTGTGGTTGGTCGCCTTGGTTGTCCAAGGGGCCTGGTAGGAATTTTTATCCAGCTGGCAAATTTGCACTGGCCACTTGGTTCTTCGCCTACTTCATAGCAAATTGTCACAACTTTTTAGGTATTGGCAGTTAGACATTGGAATATGTTTGTGTATTGGAGGGCAGGGTGTGGCCATCGCCTACTCCTCCACTTTATGGGTATTCTGGTAAAGGAATCCAGTGGTCGTGGATCCTGTCCGACGCCCTTGCTGGTGGCTAGGGCCATGGCACGACCCCCGGTGACATCAGGGGGAGCTTTCAGTTGTATTTGCATCAACAGGCTCCTCCCACTGGTGGTTAACCCTTCATAGACTCACCCCTCCCCGAGGGGGTGGAGTCACGCTCTGTTGTTTTATCCAATGCCCAGGCTAATACTTCTCACATGCTGTAATCAATAAAGTTCTGGCCTTTTTTAGCCCATTAACCTAATATACCATGTCCATTTGCCTTTCTTATCCTTGAGAGGGTCCTTGAATCACAAACCTTCAGCGAAAGAGAGTCCACTACTTTCTCAGGGAGCCCGTTCCACTGCTGAGCAGCTCCTACTGTCAGGAAGTTCTTTCTAATGTTTAGCAGGTATCACCTTCCTTGAAATTTGAATCCGTTGGGTCCTACTGTCTGCAACAGCAGAAAGCAAGCTTGCACCATCTTCCATGAGGCAGCCCTTCGGGTATTTGACGATGGCCTTCAGATATTTGAAAATGGACATGGACACACTCAGTGGATGCAGTCCTGGTCCATTAGGGTGGATATGGTACCATCTCAACAGCCTCAGTCCATCCTCAAGCAGCCCTGACCTGCCTACCTTCTTTCTCACTGCCAGTCCAAAGGCTGGCAGTGCCCAGCGACCGCTTCCTCCTTAGTCTTAGGCTGGATTTCAGGGCAAAAGCTCAGAGGACTTCAGCTGACCACCCAGAAAGCAGAAGATGATGGAGCCAGACAAAAAAGGGGGACAGCCATCATGTGCACCTGTGCCAAATGGGTGTGCTGTAAGGCAAGGGGTGGGGCACCTTTTTGAGCCTAAGGGCCGAATTCTCTCATGGCGAACTATCTGGGGGCCGCATATCAGTGGGGGCAAAAGTGGGCAGAGCAATGGATGCCAATGTTACCATTGCAGAGCAAGCAAGTTCTGCCAGACAGTGCCAGATTAAAACCTGTGGAGGTACCTAGGAAGTTGAAATTGTGGGGGAGGGGAGGGATTGCAAATTATCTCCTAATACGTTTTTGATTTTACCAAGCAACAGTTTTAATAAACCAATTTTGATCTGTTGTCGTGGGACCCATAGGGTGGTGCCTATTTGGTAATCTGGCACTGCCTCCAAATACACACACACAACCCTCACTATTTTCCACCCAAGCAAGCAAGCAAGAGCCATTATCGAAGTTCAAAGACATATTCCAGCAAGGCAAAAACGCTCAAGGAGACTGTGAAGCAGAGATGTGGCTTGCAGAGTCCCAAGAGCCAAAGGGAGAAGCTAAGAGTACCATGTTTGGCTACAGGCCTGAGGTTGCCCCCCTCTGCTGTAAGGGATGGCAACCTGTTTTTTGCTCCAACATATCAGGAATGTAGAAGCAAATTGTAAATAGTGGAATGGGACCAGATAGCAGAAAATAAAATAATAATAATAATAATACATTTATTGTCATTGTATAACCTGTGTACAATGAAATTAAATGAGCCTCACTCCCCCAACCCTCAATCTCTTATCAAACAACGCACCACCTCGCAAGTCAATTTTGCTATGTTATTTTTCATTCAACAGCCTAACAGCCCATGGATAGAAGCTATTTTTTAGCCTGTTGGTACGGCTGATTATACTTCTGTATCTCCTGCCTGAGGGTAGAAGATTAAAGAGGTGATGGTCGGGGTGTGAGTCATCCCTGAGAATTTTTCTCGCTCTCCTAAGGCAACGATCCCTTGCAGCTAAAGCAATTCACATGGCTGTCTAACGAAGGCCTCTGTAAGGCCACGGTCTCCAGGCTATCAAATTACTTAGCTCCCCTACTACCTTGGAGAGTAGTTGCCAGTCAGAGTTGACAACATGGAGCTAGATTGATCAATAAGCTGAGGTGGTATGAGGCGGCAGTATATGAAACTCACATGAGGGGAAAACACTGTTTAACACTTGCCTTGATTTGCTTTCTGGGCAATGATATTACTTTAAATTCACCCGCTTGATAGAGTGCAACATGCTGTGAAGGAAGTTTACTTTTGCAAGCTGCTGCGCATGATAGAGCAATTCTCCCTAGCTCATAAATCTCTTGGTCTTTGTGAGGGCTTTTGTACAGCGATCAGGCACAAGCAATTGTTTCAGCTGAGGGGTTGCTGAAAAACGCCTGATCGCTATCACTCCGTGCTCTTGTTTACTTCAACGAAGGGGCTCGGACGGTGTTGGCAGTTGCTGCAAGTTGCCTTTTCTATGCCCTGAGCAGCTTACCAAATCTATGCCCTTCTCCGTCCAATTGGCACTTAGCATCAGACCGATTCAAAGCCATCCTGCTTACTTATTTAACAAACTGCATGTTCTCCATATGCAGTAAACGGTAAACCTCTAAACGGTTTATAAGGAATATTAAAACCATCAATTAAAAAGCCATTAGTAATATGAGTGACGGAGTGAGCTAGTGAAACAAGTACGTAGCAGGAATTGTCCCAGGGTTAAGCTCTTAAAGTCTGTGATAAGATAAGAAAGGTTGCGAACTTCCTAAGTTTTTCACTTCTGTTCCAAGAGTATTCAGTGAACTTCATCGTAGATTAAGGCCGTGGGCCCATTGAGAAGATCCGATGGCTCCACTCTGCCAAGCCAACTCCCCACACAAACCCTCTGAGGATCTTGGCATCTGGCTTTCATTTACCTTTTATACCAGGAGCAGCCAATGGAGTGCCCTCCAGGTGTTATTTGACAACAACTCCATCCATTCACTGTGATTCCTGTATTCTAGGGGGTTGGACCAAACGGCCTTTGGGGTCCCTCCCAATGCTACAGTGCTGTGATCCTTAATCATTGGCCATGATAATAGGAGCTCTTGGTAGTTATACCTCCAATATACCCCCAACTCATTGACTAACCCTGACTTACTCCATACTGTGGGCAAAAACTGTCACATGAAGCTCACTGGGTGTCAGGCTTCGGGGAATCGGATCCCTCCCCCAGTGGCAGTGAATAAACAGATCAAACAAAAGGAGCTTTCTTACCAGTTAGTTTATTTAATAATCACAGCAAGAGACAAAGGAATGCATATCTCTTCTAGAAATGGCGTTGCTCCCAGTTAATGTTCACCCCCTCCGTCCCCATTAGTCACTCCTATGTCGGGTAATATGAGCTTGTTGCCGCTGAGCTCTCCGTTCTATCACTCTCAAAGCCCATCTCGTCTTAGGCAAAGGGGGGGGGGGGGTCAGGTCAGGAATACTGTCCAAGGACACTGAATCTGCCAACTGTCTCTCTCCTGGTGTTTCCTCTTCTAGCTGTTCCTCACCCAGTATTTCCCAGCTTTCCCCCTCTGGACGATGCCCCTCTGCAAACTACTGTTCTAAATCAATACTGTCCTCCTGCCCTAGGGAAGGTTCAGGAGAAGGGGGCGGGATCCCACCATTCTTCCTCAGTCTAGCCCTTGACACTGGGTGACCTTGGGCTAGTCTCTGTCTCTGAGCCTAACCTATCTCATAGAGATGTCATGAGGCTAACCTGGAATTTGGATGGAGAGAACTACATACACTATAACCACCAACATGTCCAGGCCAAAAACTGGACCATGTGTCTTCCGGGCTGTGCTCCCAGGCGAGATCTCAGCCCCAGAAAAAGCATTGTTTTTTTCAAGGCAAGATTGCAGGGCAAGATTGCATCACCCAAATTGGTTGTCATGCTCTTGCATGAAAAAAGGGGTGTCCTGGACACCAGGACAGTCGAGGGGTATGCATTCACGGTCTTGAGCTCCTTGAAGAAAAAGCAGGATATAAATGAAGTTAACAAATTACATTACATTAATTACTGCCAGTACATTCCATGACTTTTGATAACCATTTTGCACCCGTCTAGAGTGCACTCAGGCCAGTGCTCCTGTTATACTTCTGAGTACTGGCCCAATCCATCAGGGGTGGTTTGTCTGCAAGAACTTGTCACTTCTTTCCAAAGAAGCCTGGAGCAGTGAACACAGAAGCAATAAAACAATTGAAATTTCTGCTAAACAAACCCACTAAAGGTGCACAGTCAGATCAGTCTCTGCTTGTTGGGAAGAGGGAGGTCTTCAGTAGGTGCTAAAAGACAATAGAAACAGTGCCTAATATACAAGGGGAGGGGGTTTCCAATGGATAGGTGGCACCATACTAAAAGCCCAATTCCTACATCGTATGGAATAGGCTTCCTGTCTGCTGTCTGCAGGAGGCCTTGACCCACAGAACACAGTGATCAACTGAATATATAAGGGGTGAGATGATCTTTCTGGTCTCCTGGTCTCAAGAACCAGCATCTTGTACTTAGCCTAGTAGCTAACTGGTCGCCTTGAGCATGGAGGGGGCGATATTGTCCAAAATAGAAGCATGCAGTCATGCTTTCTCATGGCATCCTACTGATAATGCGTCCACACTTAAGTAATATTGTGATGTTGCAAAGCACCAAGTTAAACTAACAAAGAGGCCCTTCATCCCTACTCTTTGTGTGTTGTGTCTTTGCTCTGATGGAGGGGCAAAACCCCAATGTCAGTAGATGATCATAAAGTTTGAAACAAATGTGCTTCCAAATGTCCTCAAGGAGACATCATTCCTGCGAGAGCGCAGAGGAATTTATCTCCAGGGCTTCATTTTTCCCAGGGACTGAACATAAATTCCTTTGTGACTTCTGTTTGTTTGTGTACTGTTTAGAGGCAGTGATAGATGGTTTTTGCCTCCTGCAGCCTGCAAATAATAGAAGGAAGTTCTCACCAATTCTGCACAATGGCAGTTGCCAAAAGAGTGGAGCTAACCTGTTCTGAAATTTCAATGAGACCCCAGCAATTTTGCTAATCGCTTCTGCCAGCCTCGTCACCTTCATTGTTGGCGATGCCAGTCATGTGCCCAACAATGAAGGAAGGGCATCCAAATGGTCAAAAGAGTTTGTTGTGAACAAAGAACATATCACCATATACTATTATTATTTTTGAACCTTCCAAATGGGTGAAATGGACCTGCTTTTCCTTAAAGCAGAATTTTGCAGTCCTGCCTTCAGAGCCAATGAGGTTCACTGGAGGCTGCAAATACTTATGAATACCAGTTACTAGAAGCGACATGGAATGAGGATGCTTTGTGCTCGAATCATGCTTGCAGGTTTCCCACAGGCATCTGGTCGGCTACTGTGAGAACAGGATGCTGGTCTAGATCAACCATTGGCCTGATCCAGCAGACTCTTCTTATGTTCTTCTGAACCCGGTGGGGCTCTACTGTAGTTCCCAAAGCTTCCTCTCTACCGTCACAAGAAACAACGTGCAGAATGCAACACATGCTCTAGTCTGATGTGACAACAATGTGTGTGGCCAGTGTGGCGTAGTGGTTAAGAGCGGTAGACTCGTAATCTGGTTAACCGGGTTCGCGTCCCCGCTCCTCCACATGCAGCTGCTGGGTGACCTTGCGCTAGTCACACTTCTTTGAAGTCTCTCAGCCCCACTCACCTCACAGTGTTTGTTGTGGGGGAGGAAGGGAAAGGTGAATGTTAGCCGCTTTGAGACTTCTTCCAGTAGTGATAAAGCAGGATATCAAATCCAAACTCTTCTTCTTCTTCCCTGTGAATGCATGGCATGACCCAAAAGCGCTGAAGAAGGCTTCCCTAGTGTCCTCACCACCCATTACAGTTAAGGCTGAGGCAGAAATCCAATTCAGTTCACATTTAAAGGTGAATATATCTCATTCACTCTTTCCAAAACCGAAGCAAAGCAATACTTGGAAACTCTCAAGGAAGACTTCTCCGCAGGAGAGAGCCATGGCTTTCATGCCCTGTTTCCAGGCTTCCCATATTCATCTGGTTAGTCAGTTTCCTAACTGGACTAGATGAACTTCTGCTCCAATTCAGTAAGATTAAGCATTTGCTCACATCAGTCTACTTTATTATCTAGACTATAACTTCCTGTTTATACCCTTTAGTTTTCTCCCTCTCCTCTGCTGTGGACATTTGGATTGCAAGTTCTTTGGGGCAAAAATAGTTCAGTCTTATTTACATAAAGCACAGGAATGTGGGGGCACTGCAACAGGGTTAATAGAGGCAGCCACCCTTTCTGTGAGTAGACTGCAGCAAAGTCTGCCCTTGCCATAAGATGTGGGTACCAACACCTGCTTCATGAAATCACCTCATTGTCATGACCTTATTCCAACAAACTGCAAGCTTGTTCAATCCATATACTGTATCTGTCTGCAATGTTGTGCAGGCTGCCCCATTCTGGGATAGCAAAAAAAGCTTTGTGGGAATGCTTGCAATGAGAAGCATCATCAGCATCTTGCATCACTATTACCAATCAACCATGGTGCAGATCTATCAGCTGGAGGAGCACACAGAGCATGGGTGACGAACTTGTTGCCCTACAAATGTTCCTGGACTAGAGTTCCCATCGTTTCTGATTGTTGGTCATGCTGGCTGGACTTGGTAGAAGTTAGTGTCCAACAACATCTCAAATGCTATTGGTTTCCCACTCCTGGTGTCAAGACTCATGCATATTGGTGGTGCTCTATGGCTAAATATGCTGGAAATCTCATAACGGTCCTTTAGTTAAGATAGATTCATCCCAGGAGAAGGATGTGGTGACAAGGTTCCAAGCAGTTAATGAATTGTTGTCACGTGGGCCTCTACAAAGAGCCCGCTGACAAGAGCCCCTTGGATGTGTTGGAGTGAAAAAGTGTACTCACTGAGGAAGAAGGGTCCATGGAAGGTCTCTTGCCCAAGGATGTGGGGTGGGCCTTGAAAACCTGGAGCTGACACTCGAAGAGCTCCTCCATATTCTAAGGGTTCCTCCATAAAAGGTAAAGGTAAAGTGACCCTGACCATTAGGTCCAGTCGTGACCGACTCTGCGATTGCGGCGCTCATCTTGCTTTATTGGCTGAGGGAGCCAGCATACATCTTCCGGGTCATGTGGCCAGCATGACTAAGCCACTTCTGGCAAACCAAAGCAGCACACAGAAACGCCGTTTACCTTCCCTCCGGAGCGATACCTATTTATCTACTTGCACTTTGACGTGCTTTTGAATTGCTAGGTTGGCAGGAGCAGGGACCGAGCAACAGGAGCTCACCCCATTGCGGGGATTCGAACCACCGACCTTCTGATCAGCAAGTCCTAGGCTCTGTGGTTTAACCCACAGCGCTACCCACATCTCAAGGTTTCCTCCATATTTCCTGTCTATTCAGCATTTATCCTGGTCTGCTTGCACACCGTTTACATGGCGATTAGACTATGTCCGGTCTTCATCAAGCATTCATCCTAGACGGATAATCATCCCAACCTGCTTGAAAGGTGTTAACTTATCTTCCTGTTAACCATTCATTCACCCCACCCTTTTCAGTTCCTTTCCCCTTCACTTTCCTAACCATAAAATGTCAGTTGCTGATTATTATTTTTAAGTGGATTTGTTGCACCAGGGCACCAGAGAACTTTAATCTACTCTAATTGTGCAAACCTAAATTTCCAGTATGTGCCTAAACCCCTCCTGCAAAACAATGAGAGCCCCAATACTCATTGTGAAGTTTCCCCAAACTTCTGTTGAGTCGCTTGCAAGAAGAGTTTGGCTACCAGCCCTTGAACCAATGACTTTGGCTTGTTTGCTCCCATTCATTAATATTCCAGCTCTGCTGAACTCTGATTAAATGTGTCTATGTCTTCTTTCGCATCCCCGGGAACCGTGCAGCCAACAGTTGTTACTAATCTTGCTTTCACATTACAATCGGTCATGTTGATGTAAAGAAGGGAGGGGAATCAAAAGATCTTTGTTATCACCTACCCATAGTGAGATAAAAATTTTCCCAGGACATTGTGGCAATAAAGAATTAGAGAAATGATGCAGGCAAGCCCATAAATCCTGCCAGGGAATAACAATGCACCCCCCTGACTATGGACTATCAGAAAGAAACTGTCAAAAACAAGTAGAATATAAATCCCACTGAGTCACACATATTTGCAAGATGTGCTGTCATGGTCAGAGAAGGATACAGTCATGTTGACGCTACAGCGGAGGCCTAAAGACTAACCCTGAGATTAGCCCAGTGTAAAGTGGCGTGGAACACTCATAAAAACAACAACAACCCTCCCACATCTATCAAATCAATCCCTTTCGTTTTGTCAGTGAAAGCATCAGCAGATGAAAGCTTGCCAGAATTTGGTGGATCCCAACAGCTCCTTCAAACACACATTGCAAGGAAACTGAGAGCATTCCCCACCCCTCTACTGTCTTTAAACTGGAGATCTGATTTCGTGCTGTGGAGGCTAGTGTCCTCCCCCTAGGACTGGAGGGGGTAGAAGGCAAGGAGACCAACATTTGGGTAGATCCAGAGACAATGACAGGCAGAACCAACTAATCTAAGGTCACCAGATTTTTTTCAATGAATCAGGGGATACTTTTCAACTTCCTACTAAATAGATGGATTTTGTCAGGTAACTGATTTGTAAATCCAGGGAGTGTCCCCGGAAAATGGGGATGTCTGGTAGCCTTAAACTAATCATCATTTTGTCCCCATCCTCCTCCCTGCTAATTCTACAAGGCAAGGCCGAGACTAAGACTGGGCTGGCTGCAAGTAAGAGGGCAAGCAAGTAAGGGCTGAGAGCAGACTGATGCTCCAACCTGCAGTTCTGAGTCTCACCACATATGGTGGCTATGCACAAATCCAGCTCTCAGAGCTCCTGGTGCTTTCCTTTGACTTTGGAGTTGTGGTGCACTTGCCAAAATAGTTGACCACCGCTGCCTTTGAAATAGTCATTCGCCAGACAAGTAAAACAGCATTAGAGTAACAGCCTGAAGTATGTCGCTACGTTTTTTTTACCCCTTGCATTATCTGCAAGGGGAAAGTGCTGGAAAATATAAATTACTGACTGAGGAAAGTGGGATTGGGGGGAAAGAATGAAGTGTTAGGGGTTACAGTCTAATCAAGCCATAAGCTTACTAAGTTGAAAGCCTTCAAAAGCAAAACAAAGGGCATCATAGTTCACCTCCTATTGGAGCCTGTGGCCAAATTTCTGTCAACTGGATTGGGTTGGGCTATTGGCTCTGGCCATGTGGCTTACAAGTGGTTACATCACTGGAGCTGAGTTGGTTTCATCTCAAGTACTTTACTGTAATTAGTTTGCAATTTAGTCTACCCTTCCTCTCTGGGATGCCCAGTGGTAACGTAACCATGTGGAGAAATGGAAGGAAAATCAGTGTGTGCCCTTTTTTAAAAGAAAAGATAACCAGTACTGGCATCTCTCAGAGATATTGCGGGTTCGGTTCCAGACCCCTGCAATAAAAGGAATATTACAATAAATTGAGCCACACAATTTTGTTGTTGGTTTTCTTTGTTTCCCAGGACATAACAAGTTATGTTTACTCTGTTCTGTAGCCTATTAAGCCGGCACCACCACCCAACCTCCCCAGCTGCAGGGGCAGGAGGGGGAAAAACAGCTCCAGCCCAAGCCAATTCCACTCCTGTGGCCAAAAGAGGGGTGGTAGCAGCAGGGCGCTTCCTTCCCCTGGAAGTGACTAGGCTGCCAGCAGCTGCACCCACATCCTCGTAAAGAGCAATATCTGTGCAATAAAACCAGGTGTGCCTGTATTGGTAAGCAGCCCCAATGGCTCACGCCATTAATGACTAACAATCATAAACCATTAATGGCTGACACTTTTTAGTAAGTCTCCTGCAAGTGAAAAGGGGAACAAATTGTGGTATAGCACTGATATTGCATAGGGTTGCACCCAACTAAGTCCTGCTCAGAGCAGACTCCTTAAAATCAGTGGACCTAAGTTAGCCACCACCACTTGTTCTCATGGGTCTACTCTAAGTAGAACTTAGTTGACTACAACGAATAGTACCTATGCAGCTCCTTGTGCTTTATAGTGACTTTGCCCTTGATCTACTAAGCAAAGAACACAGGAAGCTGCCTTATCAACTTCCTGTCACAAGGCTTGCCCGGTGATCCATCTGTCTCAGTTCCATCTACATGGACTGGCAGTGGTTCTTTAGGATTTCAGACAAGGTTCTCTGCGAGCACCACATGGAGATGTCAAGGGTTGAACCTAATACCTTCTGCATGCAAAGCAGATTTTCAGTCACTGAGCTATGGCCCTTCCCCACCGAAGGGAGAACAGGGAGGCCCAACAGGGAAGTACCATAGCAGGGCTGATGGGTCCTTTTGGCTCCTACCCCACATACAGGGACACCTATAATCCCCTTGCCACTTGTGGGCCTCCCAGGTAATAAACCATCCCAAATAGACCTAGGATGTGTACACACAATATACTTAAAGCACACACACCCCAAATGAATTGTGGCAGCTGCAGTTTGTTAAGGGTACTGGGAATGGTAGCTTTGTGAGGGATAAACTACAGTTCTTAGGTTCTTTGGGGAGGTGGTGTTTACGCAGCCCTAGTTCGAGGCTTGTAGATAGATCAGAGGATTCGGAAAACATTTCTTGGAGATTACAAAATTATTCCAAAGTGAATTCAGAATAATTCTGTTTCTGTCAGCAGGCAGTTATTATACTTTCTACCTGCCAAGGCTCCATTTCCATAGTGCTTTAGACATTTTTATGGCTTTGGAGGAGTGCATGGCCTAATACGGGGAAATGATAAGACCAGAGGGAATTGCATTTCTAAGCCAGATATTTTATCTGCAATGGCCTCAGTAACCTCAGTCATCCCCCCTCCCCCCGCCCACCTCCAGGAAAACAAAAACCTCTGAGTATTCATTGGTTTGAGTTTCTACAATCTCTTTCGTGGAACATTTGTTGTTGTTCTTTTAGTCGTGTCCGACTCTTCATGACCCCATGGACCAGAGCACGCCAGGCACTCCTGTCTTCCACTGCCTCCCGCAGTTTGGTCAAACTCATGCTGGTAGCTTCGAGAACACTATCCAACCAACTCGTCCTCTGCCATCCCCTTCTCCTTGTGCCCTCCATCTTTCCCAACATCAGGGTCTTTTCCAGGGAGTCTTCTCTTCTCATGAGGTGGCTAAAGTATTGGAGTCTCAGCTTCACGATCTGTCCTTCCAGTGAGCACTCAGGGCGGATTTCCTTCAGAATGGAGAGGTTTGATCTTCTTGCAGTCCATGGGACTCTCAAGAGTCTCCTCCAGCACCATAACTCAAAAGCATCAATTCTTCGGCGATCAGCCTTCTTTATGGTCCAGCTCTCACTTCCATACATCACTACTGGGAAAACCATAGCTTTAACTATACGGACCTAAATGTGGAACATTTAGTTGTGTGTATTCTTGTGTCATTCGAATAAAGGAAAAAATATTAGGAAGACAGAATACTGCCTTCTGTACCAACTGAACTATCCAGTCTTTGTATCCCATAAACATTCTGCTGAACATTCTGCCATCCATGCTTTAGGTTGGAAATCCATTGTTTCAAAGTCTCTTTCTGTCTCAAAAACAACATGAAACACCCCACTAGCACCAGGGCTTTTTTTCAGATGGAACTCACCAGAACTCAGTCCTGGCACCTCTCAGGTAAATGCCATTGCCATTCTAAGAGAACAAGGGAAGAGTTCCGGCACCTCTTTTTCTGGAAAACTACAACTGTTAACACCCCATTATTAAAGGGGGGTGTATTTCATTGTGAATAGGTTGGCAGACACCTCGTATTTTATTTTTAAACTATAAACACTCACACTGAGAACATTATTGCATTTCTAAGAAAGGTCTAGTAAAAACTAAAACAGAAAAATACTCCATTAATGCATTCCTTTTTGTGTGTGCTACAACAGAGCATGGAGAATTAAGTGAGGGTTACAATCATTAATCTTTGTCTGGGGTGGGGGAACTGATTAATAAGTGACATTTTTCTTGTTGAAAGGAATGCTTAATTGCACACTTTTTGGTCCACCCACCTTTTTTTTTAAGGGATTGTTTTCAACCCTAACAAAAGAACAAAGAACACAATGACAAGGTCAGGCAAAGGCATCATTCAAACCTCAAAGGATACTGATTGCGACAGAACGTTAAGGAACCGAGGGTGTGAGGAGCGGAACAACTTGAACACAAAGACCAAAACCAGGTCCCATGTTGTTTACTGCGACTGAAGATGTCAGCTTGAGCCATAAGTTAATTAGGTCAGAGTGGCTGGAATTAAGTGAGGTGGGGATCGGCCAATCTAACACCTTTCAGAGTACGACCATGACGACAATTGCCTTGCCGAATCAAACCAATTACTTCAGCGTCCTGCTTTGAGGCACTTTTAGGAGCTCACAAGCAAGACACGATCAATATATCCATCCCCTTAATGCCTCTCCCCTTAATGCCTCTCCTGCTTTCGCCACAGACTACACAGGTCTACTATCTCTGAAGGAGACCTTCAGTTTAACTGCCCTAGACCTATCCACCATGATTTTTGGTAGTGAGTCAAGGTGATCATGACAGGATGGAGAACTGGGTCCAAACTAACAAAATGTATTTCAAAAGAGGTAAATGTAGAGTTCTGCATTTAGGTAGGGAAATATCAGGTGAACAAATATGCAATGGGCGACACCTGGCTTGGCAGCAGTACAGGTGAAAAGGTTTTGTGGGTTTTAGTAGACCCCAAGCGAGAGAGAAAGAGAGAGAGAGAGAGAGAGAGAGAGAGAGAGAGAGAGAGAGAGTCAGCAGTGCAATTGTGGTGGCAAAAAAAGCCTGATGTAATTCTAGACCGCACCAACAGAAGGGCAGATCAACAGATTTCTGAAGAATTTATTGACATTGGGAAATTAGCCACCTCGCTGCTCTGTCCTTAACTCCGAGTCATTTCTGAACAAATGCAAAAGCACAGGTCCCCATATTGATCCTTGGGGAACTCCACTTCCTACATCTCTCCACTGGGAGAACTATCATCATATTCCTACTCTCAGCTTCCTGCTCTTTAACCCTTTACTGATCCATAAGTAGACCATCTTTCTTATCTCATGACTACTTGGCTTACTCGATGATATTTGGCAAGGGACTTTACCAAAAGCCTTTTTGAAAGTCAAAGTACACAGTGTCTGCTTGGGAAGAGCCGTAACTTGGTCATGGAGGAGCTGCTTTACATGTAAAAGGTTCTACCCACAGTATCTCCAGACAGGCCGCTCTCTGAAATGCTGGGGAGCTGCTACCAATCAAGGAATGTCCTCTCCTGGGCTTCAAAATTAGATGCCTTGTTTCCCTGGAGCAGAGTATTAGCACCTGCACAAAGAGATAATGCTAAGTACTTATAAAATGATGGGGGGCACAGGCTAATAGCAATAATTTGCATAGTATTTGCATGTGCTCATTTGAAAGATGGTGGGTAGCCAGAACCTCACCAACAGTATGCCCAGTTAAGAAAGTGGGGAAGGAGTTACCTATCAGGTAGCAGATCTGGAGTGACCTAAGGCTAGTGCACCATGCCCATACAGCATCCTTGACAACACTCCAGCATATTATGAAATTATAGAAGATGGAGGAGATGGCTACTAACACTGATGATTATGTTCTACCTCCAGTGGCAGAGGCAGTATGTTTGTGAATACCAGTTCCTGGAAACCGCAGGAGAGGAGAGCACTGTGGCACCCAGGTTCTGCTTCTGGGTTTCCCTTGGGGGCATCTGGCTGGCCACTGTGAAAGCTGGATGCTGGGCTAGATGGGTTATTGGCCAGATCCAGAACTCTCTTCTTATGTTCTTCTCTGTGCCTGCACGGCATTTCCCCCAGAGAACTGACGCAAGCCCTTGTGAGCTCACAGACACAAAGAAGACAAGGGGAGAACCTCGGTTTCGCTCTTAATGAAATTAACAGCAGGGCGATGTTGTTTACTGCTGAGCTGATGGTAAATGACGTCCTCAGAATGATTCCCCAATGTAGAGTTTCATTTTTCTTATACCTAAAGACTCATTTCCTTCTAATTAGGGAGTGATACAAAGGATCATCTGGAGACTATTTCAAACACAGGAAGCCCTTGTGCATGTGGTTAGACCACAAGTAGTGATCTAAAGCCCTTTTAGAAACGTATTGTTTGCCCCTTGATTGAAGCTCTGCTCTTTTCTGAATTTCATCTCTGAGCCAATGCTTCACTGCTGATTTGCCACGTGGCTATACTTTTACGGCCTAATCTTGTGAATGTTTACTGGGTTCCACAGGGCTTACTTCCAAGTAAGCATGCACAGGGCTTATCACACCCTTGGGAATCTCAGAGCCAGTCAACTTTGCAATAGCCATTAACTGACACATCTATCACTGTGTGGCTGATACCACTGTTCTCACAACGGTCCACGGCGTGGAATCTCTCTAAAAGTTAATGTAGAAGTTTATTTATGAACTGCTTTCATGGCTTTTTGCAGATGGATCGTAAAGGGAAGATCTTATGGGTACCACTTCTAAGGGCCATGAACCAATAAATTTTTAGATGCTAAAACAGGTCAAGTCAAGGGTCATTAATGGACCCCAGTGGCACCCATGAGGTTGTCACCTGGTACCCATGAAATCTATACCTCCCAACTGTCCCATTTTAACTGGGACATCCTGGATCACAGAAGCCATTTCTGGCTGCTGTTTGGATCCCAGGGTGCCCCGTTTAAGATTGGCACCCTGGCACAAGTCAGCAGGGTCATGTCCAACCCTGCTGATGAGCACCAGAGAACCTTCCAGGATCAGTTTGACATAGCCAGGGGTGCACTCGGGTGAAGGTGCTTATCAGGGACTGGACTGAGTAGGAATGGTGGGTGCCCCCCCCCAACCTTCCCAAGAAGAGGAGGACAGTATGGATTTACAACAGTGGTTTGCGGAAGGTCATAGTTTAGAGGCTGCAGAAGGGAGAAGCTGGGAGATATTGGGAGAGGAGCAACAGGAAGAAGAAGAAGCACCAGGGGAGAGACAGCTGACAGACTCAGTGTCTTTAGAAAGCATTTCTGACCGCCCTCTCCCAGGACCAGGTGAGCATTGAGAGTAGTAGAACAAAAAGCTCAGAAGCAGAAAGCACAGATCAGCTGGCGCAGGGATGACATATAACAGGAGATACTGAGGAGGTGGGACTTTACTAAGAGCAACGCCATTATATAAGAGAGGTGGCATGGCTACTTCTCACTCTGTGACTCTTGAATAAAAGACTGGGTAAGAGCTCTTCTTTTTTATCTGTTTCTTGGCTGCCACCGTGGGAGGGATCGGATTTCCTGACGCCTGATACGGCATGTCCCTTTGACGACCACTGGGGCACCTTCAGCAGGCCTCATGGAAAGGGCTTTGTGGTTTTCTGCCCTTAAAAAAAAGTCCTCATCAAAATTGTCCAGCATTTATATTGGAAAAATTATCCTAATATGATTTATATGTTTGGATGCAATTTTCCCAAATATATTTATTTTTGCAAATCAATTTCCCCTAATGAAACACATTTTTGTATATTGTTTTCACTGATACATGCTCTTTTGCATACACTTTATCCAAGTTTATGAATTTTTGTACATATTACTTGGCTGGAAAATGGCGCTGAAAAATGTGTAGAAGTGTGAATTTTGGAAGGCAGCTTTGCTTCAGTTCACATATTGTTCCAGAAAGTGCAAATTATATAGGTTTGCCTTTGAATGCGAACTGCAGTGACTTTCTCCCTGCCTCTAATTACTGCTGCACTCAAATCCTCCTTGTGGGTTTCCCATGGGCAGCTGGTTGGCTACTGTGGGAAAAGTCGCTGGACTAGGTTGACCACTGGCCTGATCCAGCAAGACTCTACTTGTGTTTTTAAATGCTAAGGACCAGGAAGCCCGATTTGTTTTATTGCCTCTCTGAAAACAGCAGGATGGCCCTGCATTTCCAGAACGAGAGGAGCTGGAATAAACTCTGTGTTTGTAGGTAGACATGAGCTGCACAGCTTCTTGCCATATGCCTCAATATGTTCAACAATACAGGAAGAGCATATTTAAGACAATGAACTTCCTATAGCTTCATTAGTTTTATTTTTGCTTCCTTCTAGACCCTGCTGAGTGCTGACAAAAGTACAATAATATTTTCCACATTTCCAAGGATGCCTTCGCAACCACGCAGCTGGGATAGATTATTTGCTTTTAGAGCAGGTCAGAAAGACGAGGAGAAAAAACTTTTAAAAAAAGAACTGGTTAACTCCAAACCACCAGAGTTTTTCTTCATGGTGCATTCATGGCACACTGGCAAAAAAAAGAAAGAAAAAAGAAAACCCCTCTTAGTTTTCTTACTAAAACTGTAAAGGACATTTTGTTCAGCTTTCATTTGCGCAAGAAAGGAAAACAACAGGGAAGGAGTCTTAGCTAAGTGATAGAGCACCTGATTTTCAGGTAGAAGCTCCTAGTTTTGATCTCAAGCATCTGCAGATAGGGCTAGCAATGCCCCCGTCTCAATTTCTGGAGAGCTACTAGCATTCAATATGGTCAATATGGTTAATAAGGAGCTAGATCAGGGTTCCCCAAACTTAGGGCCTCCAGGTGTTTGTGGACTACAATTCTCCTCATCCCTAGTTAACAGGACCAGCAGTCCAGGATGTTGGGAATTGTAGTCCCAAAACAGCTGGAGATGCAAGTTTGAGAAACCCTGAGCTACACGGACCAATGGTCTGACTCAGCATAAGGCATCTTCCTACATTTGAGTTTTTGAGATGAATGTGTAAGAAGTTTCTTTTATTTTCGAATAAGAGTCAGACGGTACTTAGCCAACAGCGATGCTTGCTTATGTGCTCTCTTGCTTCCTATCACAATAAAATATCTGGGGACACATTACTGGGCAGCAGAATTGCATTGCAAACTTTGGAGAAGTGCACATTTCAAAGGATGGCTGTGCTTTGTTTTTCTCAGTGTTCTGGAAAGCGTGAATTAGGTGGGTTCACAATTTAAAGTGAACTGAATTGAAGAAGAAAAAGAAGAAGAGGAGTTTGGATTTGATATCCCGCTTTATCACTATCCGAAGGAGTCTCAAAGCGGCTAACATTCTCATTTCCCTTCCTCCCCCACAACAAACACTCTGTGAGGTGAGTGGGGCTGAGAGACTTCAGAGAAGTGTGACTAGCCCAAGGTCACCCAGCAGCTGCATGTGGAGGAGCGGAGACGCGAACCCGGTTCACCAGATTACGAGTCCACCGCTCTTAACCACTACACCACACTGGCTCTCTGAATCCCACTTTCATCCCTAAGTGGAGGATACAGTCTAATCACCCGTGTAGATGAGCGCAGAGGCATAGCAAGATCAGGTGGTACCCGGTGCATTTTTTTTTGTCACCCCCCCCTCCCCCGATGGCTTGGAGTAGGCTTGGGAGTTGTGGGTAGGTGGCGCACCGAATGTCACCCCCCCCCCTCAGCGATGACACCCAGAGCAGTCCGTCACCCCCCTGCACCGCCCTTCTTATGCCTCTGGATGAGCAACTCAAATACTGGCCTGGCTGGCTTTTGAATATGGAATGAAAGGCACCAAAATGTCTTGGACAATCCCTGCGAAGTCGTAATGTATGCAAGTGATTGATTAAGTATGATACATTTTATTGATGCTTTCCATATGAGGGAAAGGTTTCCTTACCCTCTGGCTGCATTTCAGGATACCTCAAAAAGACAATCTTCCACAAGTGGCAACCTGGCATTTGAACAGTGGAACGTTATTTATGTAGTGTATAGCTACTGACTCCATGAAACTAGTACAGGCTACTGGGAAAGTTGTTTCAGAGAAGATCCAGAGTAATTCTGGGGATTATCACTTCTGTTCATTTGAAAGGGGATTTTGGGTTAAGAGACAATGTGAACATAATGTGGATATTTCTGCCGTATCCTTTTTAGGCATATGTAATTTTATACTTTATTTTGTTCTGCGCTTCTAAATTTTGTAATTGGTATATTTAGCTTGATACTGGTCACTGAGCATAATAAACGACTAGTTTGATGTTTTACTATGTTTTATATATTCTGTAAGCTGCCCAGAGTGGATGGGGAAACCCAGCCAGATGGGCGGGGTATAAATAAAATTGTTGTTGCTGCTGCTGCTCTTGTTGTTATTGTTACTGCTGTATGGTTTTGAACTCAATGAATATTATTGATTATTATTAATTGTTTTTACATCCTACTCTTCTGTCCATCAGATACAAGTTTGCAGGAGGAAGGTCCCTGGTTCAGTTCCTGGCATCTCCCAAGTGAGCTCCCTCAACCTAGAATCCTCCAGATGTTTTGAACTACAGCTCCCATAATCCCTGCCCATTGGCCATGCTGGCTAGGGCTGATGGGAGTTGAAGTCCAGACATCTGGAGGGCACCAGGTGGGAAAGTTCGTGAGGATAGTGTGCAGTTAGACAGACCAGCGATCTGAAGCTTCTAAATATCCTCCCTAGAAAACCATGAAGTGCATTACAGGGGAAAAAAGCTTTCCAGGTCAACATAGAGCACAATTAAAAATGTTGGTGCTGGCTTTTAAAGCCCTAAACGGTCTCGGTCCAGTATACCTGAAGGAGCGTCTCCACACCCATCGTCTAGCCTGGACACTGAGGTCCAGTGTCGAGGGCCTTCTGGTGGTTCCCTCACTGTGAGAAGCCAAGTTACAGGGAACCAGGCAGAGGGCCTTCTCAGTAATGGCATCCGCCTTGTGGAATGCCCTCCCAACAGATGTCAAATCACTGTATTTTAATACTCTGTTAGAAGCCGCCCAGAGTGGCTTGGGAAACCCAGCCAGATGGGTGGGGTATAAATAATAAATTCTATTCTATTCTATTCTATTCTATTCTATTCTATTCTATTCTATTCTATTCTATTCTATTCTATTCTATTCTATTCTATTCTATTGACCACTAGACGCAACTACTGAAAGACCTAGGTAACCAAGTGGAGGCAGGTAAATAGTTGTACTCCAGTACTGAATTGTGAGGAACCAGAGAAGGCAATACTTCATTATGAGCTGGAGATGGCAATAGTCCAATCTCTCTTAGCATTCTCCACCAGAAATCGAAAATCTAGGTTTAGTTGGAAATACAGAAGCTAAGGTTGCCATCTTCTGTGGCAATAAACTCCACTGGACAAAATGGGACTTTCTTCAATGTCAGCTGGATCCTCCAGCTATTCTGAATGACAACTCTCTCCAGCCCTGACAATTGGCCACACTAGCAGTGGCTGAGTCATAGTGCAAAACATCTGGAGGGCACCAGGTTAGGGAAGACTGTTTTAAGTCGACACACATTGAAATTCATGACAATTTTTTCTCCACTCCCTTTTTTAGGTGCCTCAGTTAATATAGTAAATTAGGAAGCTTCTCTTGCCTCAGAGTTTTTCTGCATGTCATTTTTCCTTGGAAATCATGTCCACCCTTTGTAATAATTAATTCCGTGCACTGTCGACATGAAATATTCACAGCAGAAAAATAAGTTGGACGCCTTGACCTATTTTTGCTGAGATGGCTTTCTCCGAACTGCAAAGACTCCTTATATTCAACCCTGGCAGTGAGATTTAGCTTAATAGGTGGCTTAGCTGTCAGTCCAAGAATAAGGGCTTGGAAAGTGATGGATATATTGAGATAGTGCTGCATACTATTTAGGTCACTTGACTGCAGTTTTATTGTCAGGTAATTTCATTCCACTGGCATGAATCCAGTCAGCAGAGCTTTGAGAATGAGGAGGTAAAGCTGAGAGGATTCTCTGGGAACTGAATTGCACATTCAGCAGATTACCGCCAGATGCAGTGATGGGCATCAACTTGGCCTATAAATATTTTAAATAAATATTGCTTTATCTGCCCCAGCCTTCTGAGTAGCCAGAGGGCTGCTGGTGCAAAAGATACAGTGATGGCTGGTGGAGACTCTGGTCCGAGACCCCATCTTGATACCTACCTGCCAGATGTTGCCGGCGGTGTTGCAATACAAAGTCATTGTCTGAGAAAAGGCTTCACCTGATTGTTTCTCATGACATGCATTTTCTGAAGAAGAATAAAGTGCAGTCTGTGCTTTTGGGGGGGGTGCTGTTCATAAATGAGGTGCCTGTCTGGGGGTGCCAGCACAAAATGGCAGGAAAAGAGAGAGGTGTCCGTACTCTGTACTAGTGAGCATTGTCACACACAAAAGCCTTGCATGCTGTGCTTTTTGGGGGGGGGGTAATTATTCATGGGACGCGGGTGGCGCTGTGGGTTAAATCACAGAGCCTAGGACTTGCCGATCAGAAGGTCGGCGGTTCGAATCCCCGCGACAGGGTGAGCTCCCGTTGCTCTGTCCCTGCTCCTGCCAACCTAGCAGTTCAAAAGCACATCAAAGTGCAAGTAGATAAATAGGTACCACTCCAGTGGGAAGGTAAATGGTGTTTCCGTGCGCTGTTCTGGTTCGCCAGAAGCGACTTAGTCATGCTGACCACATGACCCGGAAGCTGTATGCCGGCTCCCTCAGCCAATAAAACGAGATGAGCGCCGCAACCCCAGAGTCGGCCACGACTGGACCTAATGGTCAGGGGTCCCTTTACTCCTTTACCTTTACCTAATTATTCATAGGAGATCATTTCATCATGTGATTCTAAGACACGCTTTTCCACTTGATGCTACTGAATGCATAAGCTGTCCCTGGAGGTAGAAAGCCTGTATTCTACCACACTGAAGACTCAGGTTTCATCCACACTCACCTTTTGGCCCTTGCTTTCTAGGCACAGGTCTGCAGTTTAAACCTCTGTGTCTGAGCACTCTGTGAAACTGAGCCTCAGCTTCAGGATCTGTCCTTCCAGTGAGCACTCAGGGCTGATTTCCTTAAGAATGGATAGGTTTGATCTTCTTGCAATCCATGGGACTCTCAAGAGTCTCCTCCATCACCATAATTCAAAAGCACCCATTCTTCGGCGATCAGCCTTCTTTATGGTCCAGCTCTCACTTCCATACATCACTACTGGGAAAACTATAGCTTTAACTATATGGACCTTTGTTGGCAAGGTGATGTCTCTGCTTTTTACAGCAGAACTGAAGGTAATAGGGCCCTTTATATGTCCAGCTGTCCTTTGTCAACAACAAATTGTCGCTGTTTTTTGCGTTGAATATATGCTATGTGGTAATTTATGGACCTAATAGGTATCTAAAGCCATTTGCTCATGTTGTCATGCAACCAGTCCATGCAGAATGTAGGCACCCTATATATAGAAATGAGCAAACCAGTGATATTTTAGGGAGCAGGCTGGCAGGCGGGGCCCATTACTTACATCCTAGGAGCCTACACAACACAAATCACTGTTGCTGTATGTAGGTTTTATTTTATTTGTTTTTTATCTTATATTTTGGAAATGTACATCCAGGTTTTTTCACTTCAAATTTTTTTTGGGGGCCCCCAAGAGAGTGGGGCCTTAAGCTATAGCTTGTTTAGCTTATACGTAAATCTGGCACTGATCCTAGGTGATTCTCGTGAGCTGCTCTTTTCTCACGCCATCTATCATCCCTTACCAATGTCAGTTATGGTTTCTTTTCCCATCGAAAACCCTTCTCTCTTGCAGGTGAAGCTTCCTCTTGATACATATTTGATAACCTACCGCAGTGGCTTACGTAACCCGAACGACTAGCTGGGCTGGCAGGGTTTGAGTCAAGCAAGCATAATATATTAGTCAGGATGAAAATGGTCTCTCCCAGTCAGCTCCCTGGTGTGCTCTAAATGCTGCATAAATTAGCTTCTGTGTCTCACACTAACGTCCATCTCTGACGTGGTAGGATGAGCAGTATATCAAATAAATTCTTTCAGGGCAGTGTCAGCAAGATTACACATTCAGCTGTGCTGGGGAAAGTGAGCAACTTAAGGAACAGATGTGGGGATGCTTGCAGTTCTGAGGTGCATTAATTGGATAAGGCATGCTCAGAAGTCAGATGTCAGTGGGTGCTTTTGCATTTGTTATCTGTAAGTTGCGCTTCGAGGCCCCCAAGCCCTTCCCCTGAAAATAACTTCACACTGACACGTAATTTTAGTTTAAGTTATTGGGCAAAATTTAGGCCACAACTTTATTGATTACAGCAAAGTGAGTGGTGTTGGCTTAGGCATTGGCAACAGACTACAGTGGTACCTCGGACTAAGAACTTAATTCGTTCTGGAGGTCTGTTCTTAACCTGAAACTGTTCTTAACCTGAAACACCACTTTAGCTAATGGGGCCTCCTGCTGCCACCACATGGTTTCTGTTCTCATCCTGAAGCAAAGTTCTTAACCCAAGGTTCTATTTCTGGGTTAGCGGAGTCTGTAACCTGAAGCGTATGTAACCTGAGGTACCACTGTACAACTGACTCCTGCCTTTGTGGCTGGAAGTCTGAAAGGGTAAACACCAAATGAGGGAACAACATCGAAGAAGACCAACCGAAGCTCACCCCGGGGTTCCTGTGGTCCTGGCATGGCCCTAGCCCTTCAAGTGGACTTCGGACAAGATCCAGGACCCCCAGATTCCTTTACCAGAATACCCTTATTCGTGGAGGGGCAGGTGATGGCCGCACCTCCCCTCCCCTCCCACACACTTCAATAAGCCAATGCCTAATCGCCAAACCTTACAAAGTTGTGATGATTGCTAAGGGGGTAGGCAAAAACCAAGTGGCTATATCCAATCTGCCAAATGGAAAAAAAAAAATTTCCTACCCAGCCCCTGCTCCAAGATGAGCTGGTTCACATTTCAGCAATCGCCAAGAGGATGGAGCCAACTTCTGCCACCTCTGTGGCTGAAAGGTAGCGGTCTAGAAATATTGAAAATAAATACAATGCCAGGAATGGTTCATTGTGAAATGCCTCACTCAGGAATAAGGATAAGAGAATCTCCCATTTTTGGTTTATCATTTTTCAAATCTTAACTCCAGTTCTCCACATTTCTACATCCGTTTGTGATTTAATTATTTTTAAGTCTTTATAAAAATTATCAGTGTTCCAGTACAAGTTTTTCCTGAAATATCCATTCTTATAGGCAGTTTTCCGTAACACACATTTTTGCGAAGCAATTTCCCCAAATATAATGCATTTCTGTATGCTGCTTCCACTAATAAATGCATTTTTATGTATACTTCACTCTAGCAACATGTATTTTAGTGCACATTCCTTGGCTGGAAACTGGATCGAGAAATTCAGACGTGCAAGTTTTGAAAGGTTCTTTTTTGCAAATTCTTTCAGAAAGTGCAGATTAGGTGGGTTCACCTATTTCTCCCCCATTCCTGCTTAGGAACATAGAAACCTGCCTTATAGTGAGTCAGATCATTTAGGCAACAGGATTAAACAGACATTGACAGAATCCTAGCTCAGAATGCAGCTTGCTTGGGTCCACTGATTTCACTAGGTTAAAAGGTAAAGCTAAAGGGACCCCTGACCATTAGGTCCAGTCGTGGCCGACTCTGGGGTTGCAGCGCTCATCTCGCTTTATTGGCCGAGGGAGCCGGCATACAGCTTCTGGGTCATGTGGCCAGCATGACTAAGCCGCTTCTGGCGAACCAGAGCAGTGCATGGAAACGCTGTTTACCTTCCCGCCTTAGCAGTACCTATTTATCTACTTGCACTTTGACGAGCTTTCGAACTGCTAGGTTGGCAGGAGCAGGGACCGAGCAACAGGAGCTCACCCTGTCACGGGGATTTGAACTGCCGACCTTCTGAATGGCAAGTCCTAGGCTCTGTGGTTTAGCCCACAGCGCCACCTGCGCCCCTGACAAAGCTACTAGCTGGAGGCAATAACACTTCTGAATTCCAGTAGCCGAGAATCACAGGTGAGGAGACGGCCATTGCACTCAGGTCTTGCTTGCTACAGGCATCTGATTGGCCACTGTGAGAAAAGGATTCTGGGCAAGATGGTCCATTGGCCTGATCCAAAAGGGCACTTCATATGATCTCATGCAGGCACCCACGTCCCTTCACTAGGTTACATGTATTTAATTTTGTGTTTCATTGCAGCCATTTTCTTAAATGGAATTTCAGCAGAGCTTACTTCCAAGCTTATGTACCATGCAATTTTTTGAAAATGGTGCAGATCTTCTTAGAAAACAGTTAACAGTTGAGTGTTTACAAGACAACACAATGTGGGTTTTTTTGGTAGATAATTACTCTAAAGAATTTGGAAGTAGAACTGAAAGATCTGTCCTATTAGCTTCTGGAGTGATTTGTTTTTAACCAGCTTGCAAGAGCTGGGGGGGGGGGCAACCAGAAGAAGGAGACAAGGCTTTCAGGATACCTTCCCCTAACATTTGAAGTCAAACACCCCTCTGAAGAGTTCAACATGTCTCAGCAAATCCCTCCATTGTCATAATGATAGCAACAATTTTAAAAAAACCCAACACTCTGGCAGCCATCTGCCCATTCCAGACAGCTGAATAACTTCCAGAACTCTCTGAGAGGCCAACCATTGACACAGATTTTTATACAGTATATCACAGATGGTTTGTGTAGCCAGGACCTTTCGGGAATGACGTCAAAGAGGTTATGCTGCTGGCTTTTAAAATTTGCTGCAGACTTGTCCTAAATGACATTAGGCCATAATGGATGGGGGGGATCTATATTGCCATTTTAAATAACAATAAAACAATGAACAGGGTTTTGATACAATGGCTACTGCAATATAATATCACCAAGGCAAGTATCCGTAAAAGAAACAATAAGCACCCTTAAAAACGGCAGAAGTAGTTTCTTTCCATTCTGGGTTTTATCTTAAACAATTGCAAATACAGTAAATAAAGAGCTCACTTGTAATATATCAGTGGTTCAGTGCTCATTTCTTCTATATACGATATATACGATATTTACGATATCTTTATTGTCATTGTCCCATGCAGAACAATGAAATTGAAAAACTACATAAAACTACATAAAAACTACATAAAACATTCAAAAAACCCTAAAAACTCTGAAACCCCATTTTAAAATACACTATGCTATAGTCTTCCAAAATATACTATTCTCTTTCCAAAATAGATTTTATCTTGAACAATTGCACACGAAGTAATAAAGAGTCCACTCGCGATATACCAGTGGTTGAGTCCTTGGACATCGTTCCGGTAATCAGACATTTTGTTGCTAAAGAGGTTAGTCATCGAGCTTTGTAGTAAATAATATACAGTATGTAAATGACTTAAAGTAGGGGTATATCTGTCCTCTAACATTGTCCTCTTTCTATGTTCCTCTTGACAGAAACATGGAGATGGGGACGACAAAACGTCTGATTACTGGAAAGACGAAATGTTTCTTTAGCGACGAAACGTCTGGTTACTGGAACGATGTCCAAGGACTCAACCACTGGTATATTGTGAGTGGACTCTTTATGATTGCGTTTGCAATTGTTCAAGATAAAACCCATTTTGGAAAGAAACTACTTTTGCCATATTTATGGATGTTTATTGTTTGTTAACAGATAGTATCTCTGAAAAATCTTACACATCACTTGGGAAGACAGGCGAACTAATGCCAGTGTACTGGAAGAAGCAAAGATCACCAGTGTCAAAGCAATGTTTCTTCACCATCAACTTCGTTGGACTGGTCATGTTGTGCGGATGCCTGCTTACAGTCTTCCAAAGCAACTACTCTATTCCAAACTTAAGAATGGAAAGCGAAATACTGGGGGACAACAAACGAGGTTTAAAGACTCTCTCAAGGCAAATCTAAAAAAAATGTAGTATAAACACTGACAACTGGGAAACACTGGCCTGCGAGTGCTCCAGTTGGAGAACAGCCTTTACCAAAGTTGCCATGGGCTTCAAAGACACTTAAACTCAGGACGAAAGGGAAAAATGTGCTAAGAAGAAGGCACGCTTGGCAAATCCACACCGTGATCAACTCCCGCCTGGAAACCAATGTCCCCACTGTGGAAGGATGTGTGGATCCAGAATTGGCCTCCACAGTCACGTACGGACTCACTGTTAAAACCATGTTTATGGAAGACAATCTTACTCGGCTATGAGTGATCGTCAAAGAAGACGACAGCTCAATGGAAGAGCATCTGTTTCTCATGCAGAAGGTGCCCATCTCAGTCCCCAATATCTCTACATGGAATTGGAGGAGATCCCTGCCTGAAACCCCTGAGAGTAGGCATATGTAAACTCGGCCCTCCAAATGTTTTGAGACTGCAATTCCCATCATCCCTGACCACTGGTCCTGTTAGCTTGGGATAATGGGAGTTGTAGTCCCAAAACATCTGGAGGGCCGAGTTTGCCTATCCCTGCCTGAGAGTCTCGGCCAGTCCATGCAGACAATACTGAGCTAGATGGACTCTAGTGGCATCATCCTATGTTCCTGTGTTATCATTGAAGAATCCATGATCAGCTTATGAGAAGGCTCTGGTTTCCCTTGAACACAGCGTGAAAAATGGCAGATTTGTGCAATTCATGTGTCTGATAACTTCTCAGAATAGGGATGCTGGCTTGAGCAACTCAGTTTGTATCATCAAAGTGGCCTCCTGTCAATGTCAAGAATGTTCTTCCTTGTACCCTCCAAGAAATGTTCCGTCATGAGAGCACAGCTTGATAAATGGTTTAACGATGACATTTCTCCCACTTTTTCCAAAAGAAAAGTTTTTCTTTGTGACGGTCCCTGAGGACAACTGTCACCAGGAATTCCAGTGCTTTGGACGTAATCAGCTCCATCAACTGCAGCGTCCAACTCACTTGTCAAGGTTTCCTAGAAGTTCAACCAACATGGCTGATGCTTTATGTGCCATGTTAACCGAGACTGTCAGATCTTCAATCATTCTCCAGTTGAGAAAGAAACAAACTCTGGCCACTGGGAATAAGACAGAAATAACTAATTGAAATGAGTAATTGACCATTCTACCAAACAAAGTGCTGAATCAAGTTCCTATTGTGAGTCAGTGCAATTTCCTACTGGCTGGTCATAAACTCGTTATTGTGCTGAAACAACCATAAGTAACTTAACTTTGGAACAGAAGCTCACCACATTTATGCCTTCTTCATAAACACTTGCAATAGTGTGTGTATCAACCTATTGAATGGGCCTGTTGTGTTTCTGGGGAAGATTACACATAAGTCCCTTCTTATTACTTTTGTGTGGGGATCCCTGAACCATGTGGAATAAATTCAGACCCTTGTCTTTGCTTCTTACAGATTTGACTGGAGTGGTATAGGTATCAACCACACAGAAGCTGTGCCCATGCCATACAGTCACCTCTTGGGCTTAAGCTATGTCACAGCTACAGAGGCTACCTCACCAAGGATCATGCCACCTCCCTGGTTGCTAAGCAACACCGCTACTACTACCTCCCTTCACCAGTCTACTTACTGACAACTGAATTGACCCTTAAGTTACAAACTTATGGCCTCTGCCCAATATACCTGAAGAAGCATCTCCATCCCTATCGTTCAGCCCGGACACTGAGATCCAGCACTGAGGGCCTTCTAGCAGTTCCCTCACTGCGAGAAGCGAAGTTACAGGGAACTAGGCAGAGGGCCTTCTCGGTAGTGGCGCCCACCCTGTGGAACACCCTCCCATCAGATGTCAAAGAAATAAACAACTATCTGACTTTTAGAAAACATCTGAAGGCAGCCCTGTTTAGGGAAGTTTTTAATGTTTGATATTTTATCATGTTTTTTATTGCTCTGTTGAAAGCCACCCAGAGTGGCTGGGGAATAAAGAAATTTATTAATATTTATTTATTTATTTATTTAAACTGCATGAGCCCAGCTGTTCTTGACCCACCAGATTTCCCCTAGGCTTCTCTGCCCTGCCTGCAAGATTCTGTGCTAGATCCACCCATTTTGTCCCTTTGTGGGGGATTAAAAACAACAGTACTTGGAACCTTATCAATTATCCTGTCTAGATATAATAGCTAGCATGGATTTTAGGCTTATATTTACAAAACAGAATAAAGCTGACTTAAAGTACTTGTGGTGGGCTTATGCGATTATATGTGTGGGCTGCACAGAGTGAATTTCAAAAAGACAGGCTATGTATCTACTCTCCAGACAATTTTGTGAGGCAATTCCATTGAAACAAAGAAAGAAATATGATTAAACAAAATGGATATCTGAACATTGTGTCTCCCAAGAGCCTGATAGGTTTATAGCAACTGTGATTTATTATTATTATTTTTTACCCTCACATTTTGAAATATGGTGTTTAGAAAGGGGAACCCCCCCACACACACACATAATGATATTAGAAATCATTTTCCATCTCTATATTGTCTGTTGCTGATTAACTGAACACGCTTGCGATAGCAATAAATTACTATTTTCTGAGAACAAACTGCCAGGAATGAATCTGTAGGGGGGCTGTTGTTTTGATACAAGCACTAATTGCAAGCATTTTGGGTCAAAATTATTGGCTAATCTTTCTGGTGCAAAGGCCTATTCAATTTCATAGCTGAGGTCATTAATCTGATGTTACAGCAATTCATTTTTTATATGCTATCATATTGTTCTGAGAGTTTGCTTTCTTTGGGCAGAAGTGCACATTACAAGAAAAGAGGGAGGGGCCTGTTGTCCAATAACAGCAGCTCCAGGTTACGAATTTCCCTTCTGTAATGTGCAGTAAAACATACCCTATTGTTGTGAGATGCATTAAGCAAGCCCAGAGAGGGAGACTCCCTGGAATCCTCAGCAACCTCTTGACTCCCCTCCTCTGCTTCAGTCTCAGAGTCTGAACCGCTCCTTGTCACAGGTTCCTCCTCCTCACTAAAACCTGTTGTTCCTTTAGTATCCAGCACTTCCTCCTAATCTTCCCCCTTTGACCTTTCCTCAGTGTTCCATCCCCAGGGCCTTGCAGAGCCAGGCAGAGGCTCGGGCCAGGTAGATAATGTGCCCCCCCTTTTTATGCTGGGGATAACTGAAGTCTTATAAATAAGTAAGTATATAAATAATTTTCACAAAAGTTATGCTGAAAAATAATTTTATTTCAAGGCTTGAACCGTATCTGCATATAAAGACAAAATATAGATAAGTATGCTGACCGAGGCCCCCTTTGGAATCGGAGGCCTGCGCCAAGTGGCCCATATGGCCCCCACCCCTCTGTCTGGGCCTGTCCACCCCCAATCCCAGGACTCTGAGCCTTTCTCCTCAAGGATTTCCCTCCCACCACTCCTGTCAGGAGTCCAGGTTCCCAGCTTGATAACACAGTAAGCATAGGTAATTAAAAAGGAGAATTTATTGCAAAAACAAACAGATCGTTCCGGACGGCTCTTACAAAGCCTCCAGCATCATTACTCAAGATGACCCTTCTGAAGACTCCTTCCGGTGTTGACAGATGATATTTAACTTATGACCTTTACGCCTTTTGTTTTGCTTCCTATCTAGCAGCCCTCCCATTCGCCAACTCTTCAGACTTAGTGGATCAGTTCCAACCTCTTCCTTTTCTGAGAGGCTGTCTCTGAATCTATTCACGCCTATTTGTGGTTCCGGCAAGCTTTGGCTGTGTTCTAGCCTGCTCTCAGCTACTGCCATATCAGCTTGCCTGTCAAGGTCAGGAAGAGCCGAAGTCTGCAGCTACCGGCTCTCCCCTCCTGACTAACATCTAAGCCTCTCTGTTCCTGACTGCTTTCTGCAGTTGGCTGCAAACCTTTGCTTGGAGCTGGCTCATTCCTGGCAACACCCCATCGTCCAGATAAGTCCCTCACATGATCATGAAAGATAAGGAAATGAATGTCTACTAGCCACAATCACTGTGTCCTTTCTCCAGTGTAGAAGGCAGTATGCATCCATATTTTCTTCTTCTTTGGTGATCACCAAGGACTTTAAATTGTGCTCTTATATCAAACTTCCATTTCTGCGTATACTGTAATGTTTTACTGTTGCTATGGCCATTGGCTAATGCGAATAAAGTTTTATCTTATCTATTTATCTATCTATCTCATAGCCAAGTAAGATTGTCTTCTATTGCACATCACTTGGGAAGACTAATGCCAGTGTACTGGAAGAAGCAAAGATCACCAGTGTCAAAGCAATGATTCTTCAACATCAACTTTGTTGGACTGGTTGTGTTGTGTGAATGCCTGATTACAGCCTTGCAATGCAGATACCAGTTGCTGGGAATCATGTGAGGAGAATGCTGTGGGGCTCAGGTTCTGCTTTCGGGCTTCCTATAGGTCCCTGTGGCCACTGTGAGAGCAGGATGCTGCACTACATGGGCTTTGGAGTGATCCAGCAACAGCTCTTCATACATTTGTATGCTGTGCTCCTCTGGGGTCCATTAATATCTGAAGGGCACCACATTGCCTGCCCTTTTGCTAGAGCTTAATGCAGAATACCAAGCAGTCCAGTTCTGCAACCAGCCTAGATGGGTTTGCCTGGAATGTTGCTGTGATCAGGGAACTTCACTGCAATAGAGAACTGCAAAGGGAGGGAGGGGTGTGTTTCCCATCCCGGTTCCAGTTATAAATAGATTTTCTCTCTCTCAATTGCTCAATCCGCTCCAGTTAATCCATTCTCTAATTACAGGTGTCAGTTCAGCTGCTGAAGAACCTCATTTATACACCATCTCCAAAAACTACAATTAAAAACCACCTATCATGTGCAACAAAACACAACCAATTACAATCACCATTGGCAGGCTGCTATTTCGGCATTAGGTATAATTAGCTGTGTTAGAAAGCTGGTGGGGGCGGGGAGAGAGGAAGAAAGCCACCATTGAGGGGGGAGGAGTTTGCTAGATCCTGATAAATTGCAGCAGCAGGATGTAATGGGATTTCCAATACCCTCAGTGCTCATGATGCTAGAAATAGATACTGCCTGTGTTTTCTTATTGCGATTACTAACAACTCAGTAGTATCTATTGCATAGGTGCATAATTTGGAATCATAAAGGCCTGTTTAAAAAATGCATTCCCTACTATCAGGTAAAGTGGAGTGGTTGCCTCAGGTGGCAAATGCTGAGGGAGGTTGGTGGCAGCCTCCTGGCTGTTCCTTCTAAGCCCCACTGGCTGTTCCACCCTATTGCAGGACAGAGTCATGAAAGCTGTACAGCCTGTTCTAGCCATCCCTTAGACTAGCTTGCTGCTTTCAAGTTTGGAGGACAGGGAGGTTATCCTCTCACCAGTGTTTTGAAGTATGACTCAGCTGCCAATCTGGTTGGCTTCCGCATGGGGAGGGAACACCATCTTTGCCTCTGACATCAAAGAGTCTTGGTGTCAGGGACTGTGCTGAGGAGGGCTGCACTGAGGAAGAATGGTGGGAGCCACCCCCACCCCCTGATCCTGATCCTGAATCTTCCCAGGAGCAGGAGGACAGTATAGATTTGGAACAGTGGTTTGTAGAGGGGCATAGTTCAGAAGGCCGAAGCTGGGAAATACAGGATGGGGAACAACTAAAAGAAGAAGAACACTGGGAGAGAGGAGGTTAACAGATTCACAGTCATTGAGCAGCATTCCTCCACTGCTCTCCCCAAAGTCAAGAAGAGCTCAGAAAGTCTCAGAACAGAAAGCGTAGAGGGTGTCAGTATCTCAGCTCACAGTCAGAGGTAAACTGGCCTCCCCCGGGCAAACTGAGTGAGATACTTATTTACGTTCCGTCTGCGTCTCCCGGCAGACGTGGTCGTAAACCGGCGATTCTCCTCGTTAGATGTGAGGAGAACACATCCTCTGCTTCTCTCTCCTTGCTTTCCCCCCCAGGGAGGGGAAATGAGACAGACAGGAGTCCTATTTACATGTCTTTTATTCCTGTCATTCAGCAGTACATAGAAACGTGACTGCTCCCTTCAGACTCCATCAGAAGAGTCATAACTCCACCCCTGTACTTCCAGCACAGGTCAGATGACACTCTGAGCTAACATCCGGTGCTCAGTACAGAGAATAGACTCCCCCTTTTTCCCAACAGTACAGTTCGAGACAACAACATCCTGTTTTGCATTCCAGCCACCTGCAGCTGGCTTTTGCATTGGTGCTTTTTCCCAACAAAGGGTACAAGCTCAGATTACAAGACGTAGGAGTGACGTAGATTAATAGGGATGGGGGGTAAGCCTTAATTGGGAGCACCACCATTTCTAGGAGACGCGTTCTTTTTTCTCTCACTGTGTTTATTAAACAATCTAACTGGTAAGACGTTCCTTTCATTTGATCTTATCTACTGCCACTGGGGAGGAAGCCAATTCCCTGAAGCCTGACACTTGGTATTTCGGTTTCAATGAATTTGGTTTTAAACTGCTAGTGCTTCTGTATGTGGCAGAGAGAAAGGCATGCCACCATGCGGGGATAATGGCAGAAACTGCCCGTTTTCAGGTTGCTGCCCTGTGATATTCCATGGGGCACAGCACCATGAGTAAAATTTCCCCAGATAATCTAAGTGATTTTACAAGTCTTCCTTCTTTTTGTGCATCATTAAGAATACAGGGGCAGGAAACCTTTTTTTCTGCCAGTGTCACATTTGATCTTAGGCAGCCCTCTGGGATCTGCATGTCAATGATGCACAGAGCCAGATTCAAAAGTGGGTGGGGCCAGAAGGAAAAGTGAGTGGAGCAACTGATATGACTCTTTCCTTTGTACAGCAGGCAACATTCAAGCCATGCAAAAGCCAGAAGCGTCTGTCATCACTCCAAAGCCACTTCTGCCCTGCAGAAGAGGTGGGGTTGCGGGCTTCACGCCCCCGCGCGATTGGGGGGATCCCCGGCTGCGTCACCCCCTGGCCAGCCAATTGGCTGGCTCTGGGAGCATGGCCTGCCCTATTTAACCCAGGTGCGGCCAGGGATCTCCCTCTTTTCCCACCTGCCAACTGTTCCTGTTTCCCACCCTCCCGTCCCTTTAAGGTTTTCGTTCCTTGACCTTGCTATGGACCTTGGTTGGTTGACCTTGAGGGGCCTGGTAGGAATTTTTCCACTTGGCAAATTGGCACCAGCCACTTGGTTTTTGCCCACCTCGTAGCAAATTGTCAAAACTTTCTTGCTATTGGCGGTTAGGCGTTGGTATTGGTATTGTTTGTAGATGGAAGAGCACTATCACCTGCCCCGCATAGTGAAGGGTAGTCCGATAAAGCAGTGTTCCCCAGCCTTGGGCCTCCAGCTGTTTTTTGACTACAACTCCCATCATCCCTCGCTAGCAAGACCAGTGGTCAAGGATGATGGGAATTGTAGTCCCAAAACAGCTGGAGGCCCATGGTTAGGGAACACTGTGATAAAGGATTCCGGGGGGCGTGGCCCTGTCCAAAACCTGGGGAGGGCCTAAGGCATGCCCCCGAGTGGTGACCCCAGGGGAGTTCCTAGCTGATGTGCATCAGCAGGACTCCCCCTACCGGTGTTTAGCCCTTCCCGGACTTCAAGCGGACGGGCTGAAGCTGGATATAGTCAGTCAGGACCAATGCCTAAGCCAATACAGCTCATCACCTGTAACCAATAAAGTTGTGGCCTTATTTAGCCCATTAACCTTAATAATTGTGTCATGTGTCTTTATTTCCACTGGGGGCGGGCGGGAACTTGTCACGCATAGCTTGCTATCTGCAACCAGCAAATAACCAATGTTATCACAGCTCAAGGGCACATCTGTCCACAGCACCAGAGAGGCACAAAAGTCTAGCTTGCCCCATGATCCAGACGTTCTCCACACTTAGGATCCTATAGATCAGGATGCAGATAATCAGCATCCATGGTCTCTTCAGCAGCACCCCAAGAATGGGATCTACACCTTTAATTGTTTCGTTAACGTGTTTTCCAGAATGGTACTGATTCCCTCCTCCACCTCTTTCCCCTAATTCATTCAAGCACCTCATGTGATGACCAAGAATGAAACAGATAGGAAATCAACAACAAACGGATTCAAAAGTAAATTGCTTAATAGCTCCCGGCTCTCCTCTCTTCTCGCTCCTAGTTAGACCAACTTCACTAGAGAAACAAACCAGACAGGAAATCAATTCAGATAGCAAGGGCATTAAAAAATAAAAACAAAGCAAGGGCAGCTGAGCATCCATCATAGCTTTAAAAGTGCTGCAAAAATGCAGCTTTCTCTGTTTTGCAGCACTGAAATCTTTGATGCTTATATTCAATATTTGTATTTAAATTGGCATATAGCATGCACTTTGAAGGTACCGTTCATTCATTCATTCATTCATTGTGCTTCCTACTTTAGAAATATCCATGACCAAGTATTACAAGAACAATTTCCTATAAATTGCCAGTACTGGAGTCTTAAGATGTTTTTTGCCATATCTGCTGAAATCCAGAGGAGAGATTGTTCCATAATGCTGGTGCCACTACAGAGGAAACCCTCCTCCTGGTTGTCATTTGATGGACTAATGCAGGTCATGACATCACCAGGTGGACCTCATCTGATGATCTTGGTGAATGAGCACATTGTTAAGGTGGGAAAGGGAGGAAACGAGGGAGTCAATCCATGGTAGATGGAGGCATCCCCAAAGGTGACAAAATAGAGATGAGATGTTTATCCTAAGACCCTGTGGGGTGGTTCTCAGTATTACAGCTGGGGTTCAAGAGAGGTGCTCTTCAGTGATCCCAAGGGATTGGACGTTTTCTTGACTATGGATAGGGGAGAAATTCATTTGGATCACATTTTAATCCTAAGCCAATAGGTGAACTGAAACCCAGTCATCCTTCAAAATCCATCCTTCTCTGAATTCAGTGGTGCATTTATCAAACAAAAAATGCATATCAATCCCCCTGCGCACGTGCGCGCGCACACACACACACACACACATTAAGGGGAATTGTTTATATTGGTGAAAATATGAATAAAGAAAGTTTGTTTGTAAAAATGTGTGCACTGAGCAACTTGTATGAAAAATGCCATATTAGCTGTGAAATCCGCACACAAAAATGCTTGCAAATGTTCTTGAGGACTTCAAAAGAGAAAAAGACAAAATTGAACTGATGTGGAACATGGAGAATGAAACTGAAGATTGGAAGATGAGAAACTGAAATGGAGAGATCTGCCATCGCACAGTTCTCCAGGACCAGGAAAAAGTTGTTCCTCCAATAATGGACTATAATATAGTTTGCAATGGGAGCTCTGCTATGGGCTAATCTGCAGTGAAACTCAGCAGATGTAGGCATGACGGATTCTTTATTCATGGATCTGGAATGTCTGACTATGGCAAGAATTCCTGGTGGTGGATAAGTGATTACTCAGGCTGAGAGTCCTGACTGCGCCAAAGCAGAGGCACCATTCAGTGGGCTTTTTTATTTAGTGCACAAAGATGTTTCTCCATCCCCCCACCTAAAAGGTAAAAAGCATGTGTGGTGCATGAGTCAACCTTTAACCAATCTGCAGATGTGCAAGAAGGCACCGGGTGCGGTTGATCTGTCATTCATACGTAAGTAACTTTTTCTTAGCAAAGAACCATTTCACGTATATGTCTGCATCCCGGTTCCAGAGATCGCTTTAAAAGCATTGCCCAGACTTTATTAGCTGACTAACAAAAGCAGCCCGCGTCTGTGGGGCGAGTGAGCTTTCTTCTAAGTAAGTAATCTGAGCGATTCCCACTTTATTGTTGCGAGTGATGACTGATAAAAGGAAAGGAGAAATACCAGCTCCAGCCATTTGCCTATTCAATATTTGCTGTTCAATATTTGCCTATTCAAATTGTGCCTATTCAAATGTAAATCTACTCTGTCTGCCCTTCCATTCCTTCAGTAATGCCGATCGCTCGCTTCTGATAAAGGACACAAAGCTTGCAGTTTGAGGGGGTCTTGTAAGCTAGACCAACCCTCCTGCACGTTTCAGGAAAATCCAGAGAGACAGCGTACCCAACACATGACTGCCCAACCCTGGGCTTGAAGAGCTGCAGGAAGGGGAAACCATCACATGTCATTGGTTGTGTTGCTGCTCTGCTCTTACTGACAAGAGGTTTTTACTAATAGCCAACCAAGATCTACCCCGCTAGTCCTGCCCACTGGGGCTGCACAGAACAAGGCCATGTTCAAACCATACAATTTCAGCTGATAGCAGCCTTAGCCTGCCCCCAAAGAATTCTGGGAACTGTAGTTTGTCAAGGATGCTGAGAGTTAAGAGGGGGGCCCTATTCCCCCCTCAGAGCTGCAATTACGAGTGTTCCCTGTGAAGAGGGAACAGCCCTTCTAATAATGGATAGCTTTAGCATACTCTGGGACTTGCCGATCAGAAGGTCGGTGGTTTGAATCCCAGCGACGGGGTGAGCTCCCGTTGCTCGGTCCCTGCTCCTTCCAACCTAGCAGTTCGAAAGCACATCAAAGTGCAAGTAGATAAATAGGTACCACTCCAGCGGGAAGGTAAACGGCGTTTCCGTGCACTGCTCTGGTTTGCCAGAAGCAGCTTAGTCATGCTGGCCACATGACCCGGAAGTTGTACGCCGGCTCCCTCGGCCAATAAAGCGAGATGAGCGCCACAACCCCAGAGTTGGTCACAACTGGATCTAATGGTCAGGGGTCCCTTTACCTTTTAGCATACTCAGGAATCAAAAGTTTTGTGTCTCTTTTGTAGGAAATGCAAACTTTTTTTGTGTATTCTGCAATCTTCATAGACCATTCTAGCTATCGAAGGTCAAACCAGGGTCAAGGGTCAAGACCGGAGCCAGGACACAGGAGCACATCAGAGTTGAGCAGAGGTGCTGACTTGCGCCCAAGATTGAGGAGGCCTGTGTTGTGTGTGGTATCATGCACGTGACTCGTGATTCATGTGTCTGATATCATGTGCGCAAAGGACAATGCATGTGTATGATGTCATGGGCAACGTGTGTGTGATGTCATGTGCACAGCGTGCAACACAAACACAATGTCGCATTGTTGGGAGGACGCTGAGGGCAGAGCCCAGCGCAGCGTGGCTTCAATTGCTGGCAGCTCCTCCTCTCTCACACCCTGGAGGAGCCAGCCACCGAAGCCATGCTGCGCTCAGTTCGGCGCTCAGCCTTCTCCGCCTCCTCAACATTGAGGGGGCCCAGCCCCCTCTCCACAGATACTGAGGGGGTCGAAGACATCTCAGCCCTATAGAGTTGGCGCCAGTGGAGTTCAGCAAAAGCTTGCTGATCAAGAAAGACTCAGCTGGAATAGGAAGTTCCATAGTCCTTCTTGCCCAGGAGGACTCACCTGATAACAACACAAACAACGTAACAGGCTGTATGTAACTATATAAATTCTTTTTAAATGTGATTCAACATATCATGTCAAAATATATGGTTCTATAGACCAACTTATCATACAGGTATATGAGAAATTAAAGTCCAGCAGATTGATCAAGAAATACAATCTATTCAGTTCTTATATTGGCAATATCCACGGTGTGGAATTATTATATCAGTCTTGTAGTGTTCCACGTGAAGATGCTTTTAAGAATTCTAGCATTCCTTGCATGCAGGTATCAGACAAAAAACTTTGGAAGAATGGCACATGCAGAAAATAAGACAAGAATTCCAGGATATTCCTTGTTCCGCCCAACCGGGCTTCGTCAGCCGTGCATTATCTGGATTATATAAACGAACATAATGTGATGTAATTTTATACAAAACCAAGTAAAATAACACTCATACTAAACAATAAATTTACATACTGTATTCTTGCATATCAGAAACATGGAACATAATGGATTCAGTCATCATGACCATTAACCTAATGCCTCTTTATATAAAGAGAGACAATATTGACTACAACCACAGCTGGCTATAATTTCCGTAAATGCTTCTTTAAAGAGACCATAATTTAACTATATACCATAAATAATTTTTTTAAGAAATTGATAATATTCCTTTAAGATGTTAACTACATAATAACTCATAAAAAAACAGCTGTAACCTAATTCTGTATTCAAGCCTGAAGGATGTAAAATGTTGAGTAGAAAAATCTGGTTTCTTTCTGCAAAAGAATCTTTTTGGCTTGTTCTATAGGTCCCTGATATGCCCAGATGACAAAAAATGTTAGATCCTCATCAGAATGTGATGCTTGAGTAAAGTGTTGTACCAAAAGGTGTGTCAACGACACCATTTCTGATTCTGGAACAATGCTCAGATATCCTGACCCTGACAGGTGTGTCCTACATACAATAAACCACAAGCGCACATAATCACGAAAATTACGCATGAAGTGGCGCATGTGGCGAATGATTGTAAAACAAACTTAAAGCCTTCTTTATTAGAAGACTCTTTCACCTGCAATGCATTTTTACATGAGGTGCAATGACCACATCTAAAAAAAACCTCGTGGAGGACTCAACAGGGAGCCTGGATGGGTGACTGAAAGGTCCATTGCCAGAAGGTTCTTTGCTGAGAAAGCTACCACTTGCACTATAGTCATTCACCACATGGGGCAGCCACAAACTGATTCCAGCAGCTTCTAACAGTGATCTCAGTTGAGCCCTGTTTGTTTGTTTGTTTGTTTGTTTGTTTATAATAATATTTATTAAACAATCAAAAGCTTCAAAAATTTAAACATAAAATACAAAAACCAAAAAAACTACAAAAATATGAAAATACAAAACAAAACACATAGAAGTACACAATAAAATAACAGCTAACAGAATAGAGAAAAAGAAAAAGAAAAAACACCAAAAAAAGAAAACAAGAAAAAGATTAGTGTTTCCATATCTTATATCTCATTCACTAGTTTCTTGACCTCCTCACACCTCCCTTTTTGTATTCCAGTTCAGATATTTAGTTCAGCAAGTCCTTACCCTCTATCATTCATCCTTACTCAACATCTTAACCTATAATAATATATTTTCCACTATTGTCATCCATATTTACATATTCTTATTAATCTTTTAACTTATTTTCAATCCAACGTCCCTTTAACATTCATTAATTTTACAGTATTTCTGTAGGTAGTCTTTAAATTTTTTCCATTCTTCTTCCACCACCTCTTCTCCCTGGTCTCGGATTCTGCCAGTCATTTCTGCCAATTCCATGTACTCTATCACCTTCGTCTGCCATTCTTCCAGAGTGGGTAAATCTTGTGTCTTCCAGTACTTTGCAATGAGTATTCTTGCTGCTGTTGTAGCATACATAAATAAAGTTCTGCCCTTCTTTGACACCAGTTGGCCGACAACGCCCAGGAGAAAGCTCAGTTGTGCCCTGTTTGGATACCTCTATATGTGAATGCTATAAGCTGGTGCCCATGGGCCTGTATATATGTGCTTCTTTTTTACTTACTCCCTTAGCAGATATACAGTCATACCTCAGGTTACAGACGCTTCAGGTTGCGTTTTTTCGGGTTACGGACCGCCGAAACCCGGAAGTACCATAACTGGTTACTTCTGGGTTTCAGTGGTTACACATGCGCAGAAGTGCCAAATCGCAACCTGCACATGCACAGACGCGCCGCTGCGGGTTGCGAACGCTGCGGGTTGTGAATGTGCATCCCGCACGTGGGTATACGTCCACTGTATACCCAACCTGCTTTTCCAGGCACCCAAGGTGGCATGCGGGACACGGGTGATGCTGTGGGTTAAACCACAGAGCCTAGGGCTTGCCGTTCAGAAGGTCGGTGGTTCGAATTCCCACGACGGGGTGAGCTCCTGTTGTTCAGTCCCTGCTCCTGCCAGCCTAGCAGTTCGAAAGCACATCAAAGTGCAAGTAGATAAATAGGCACCACTCCGGCGGGAAGGTAAATGGCGTTTCTGTGCGCTGCTCTGGTTCACCAGAAGCGGCTTAGTCATGCTGGCCACATGACCCGGAAGCTGTATGCCGGCTCCCTCGGCCAATAAAGCGAGATGAGAGCCCGCAACCCCAGAGTCGGCCACGACTGGACCTAACGGTCAGGGGTCCCTTAACCTTTACTTTTAAGGTGGCATACATTTATCTCATCACATTTTCAGCATGGATTTGGACCAGGTCTCCATAGCTAACATATCACACACCTTCCACTGCACCATAAGAGAGCCAGTGTGGTGTAGTGGTTATGAGTGGTAGTCACGTAATCTGGGGAACTGGGTTCGCTTCTCCGCTCCTCCACATGCAGCTGCTGGGTGACCTTGGGCCAGTCACACTTCTTTGAAGTCTCTCAGCCCCACTCACCTCACAGGGTGTTTGTTGTGGGGAAGGGAGGGAAAGGAGAATGTTAGCCGCTTTGAGACTCCTTAAAGGGAGTGAAAGGCGGGATATCAAATCCAAACTCTTCTTCTTCTTCATAATTTCCCTGTAGGTCACACTGCACCATAGGATTTGGAGTCTTAAAGCAGTGTGAACAGTTCCTGCACATGCCATTTTCAATGTAGCACCAGGGGCTTTTTAAAAAAAAGATTGTGCTTTTTAAAATAAGTGATAACAGAGAACGAATAATGCTAAATGTAACGTGCCTTACATTTGGGTTTACCTGAGTATTTGAAATGTTAATTACATTAGCTTCTGCTAGAGGGAATGGATTGAAAACTTCTTGCTGCCATGCAATAAAAGAAGTCCAGTTACCTAGATTCTATCCCCAGTCTCCCCTCCCTTTGCAAATACCCTGACAGCTTGCCAAAGCTGTTCTGCAGTCCCAAAGTGTCAGCATGAAATACATCTTGCTTTATTGGCGTTGTTATGCAACACCTATAAAATAGGGAATTAAATAAAAGAGCCCCCTAACAAAAATGGAATTATGGAGACAATTTGCAGACACTAGCTTCCATTGTTCCCGTGCCAAGTACCCTCCCTGTGAACAAGATGCTAAACCAGTCGGAGTTGCATTTTACAGCCAATTAATTATTGCATTTGGGCGGGGCCAGAATTGCAGTAAAATAAACACACAGACTCTAGCTCTGTTTGGCTCTCATAACATTCGGTAGCAATATTCCAACGGCTAGGCTTGGAGGAGAGTTGTAAAATTAATGAATGTTAGAATGATGTTGGATAGAAATTAAGTGGTTTCCAGCTGTAATGCTTTAAGGGAATATGAAAAAAGGGTTATAAATAGGTAAAAATCTAATGCTATTATTTTTAAGATCAAAGATTAGGATAATTAAAGAGGGTAAGGATTTGCTGAACCAACAGATTGAAGTGGAATACAAAAAAGGGAGGTATGAGGAGGTCCGGGAAACAAGCTAAAGGAAAATAAGTAATGGGAAATCTGTGTGTTTTTAATTATTTTTATTTTGTATTTTTGTTATTATTTTTTTGGTAATATTTTTTAAAAAATCTTTATAAATATCTTATAAAAAAAAGAGAGTTTAGGAGAGCCTGCATCTCCAAGCAAACTCGCTGAATTCAACTTACTGAACGTCTCACACGCGAAAACATGGATTGGAACATAGTTATCGTCTGGATTTCACACTTCTCCAAATGTTCTAGGGTAAAAAGGAAAAGGGAAAACTAGCAAAGTAATAAAGTAATAAAATGTGTATTTTAGGTTAAAGTTCATTTTAGATCATCCATCCGTTGAAATAAAATGTACATTTAAATAGTATTTTGCGATTTTAAAATTCTGTTGAAATACAGATCTTGGAGTTTGTTTTTAAAAAACCAAACAAACAGGTTTCTCTTCAGATCATATAAATCTTTCGCCTTTTACTAACGATTTCCATGGGAAAAACCAACCAACCAACAAACAGATGAATATGGAAACAGGAATAAAATTAGGAATAAACACATACAAAACTGATATAGACCAAAAAAAGATTCACCCCCCTTTTCCCAGTCAAGGTGTTATGTACTGAGTTGAATAGGATCCAAAAGGCAGCAGTCTGATTGGTCCTAGAACAATAGAATTCAGAATGCAGCAGTCTGATTGGCCCTAGAACAATAGGATCCAGAATGCAGCAGTCTGATTGGTCCACAGGAGCCACCCAATCCAGCTCCAGGTGGAAGGGAATCCGCAACCTGATTGGCCTGCAGGAGAATCCCAGAATTAGCCAATCACTTGGGGCCCATTGTGTAAATAATGTATATAAGGCAGACATTCTGGGGGAACTTCCATTCCTCCTCACCACTATGAGCTTGAAATCCGCTCTCAACTCCGAGTATATTTCACAAGGGCTACCTAAAACTTTGCAGCTATTGCAATTCCTTTGTGATCCCAAGGTCCATAATGGCTCCCTGAGCATTCTTCTTCCAATGAAGACAAAGAGCATAGGGGGTGCTAGTTTTGAGATCCAAGGGCCACACTCCCATCTGGGCAATGTTCCTTGCCTGGTGTCCTTCAACCCAAGCCCTGGCCTCTTTTGCCTCTATTCGTGCCCCTGGCCAAGGCCTGCTCCAAAGCTCTGGGCGCATTTTTGACCACAAGACCCCCTTTCTTGCCTAAACATGTCTCTGTATTAAAAGAAATACAACATAACGAATGTGACTTTCTCCCATGCTGAGCTCCCTTGGTGATATACTTGCCATTTGGAGCGGTGATTCATTAACTGACGACACAAACACTGCGTTGCTATAAAAATGACAGAAATGTTTGTGGCTCCCCCCCCCCTTTTTCCTTTGTTGCTTTTCAACAGCATTTGGGAACTTCTTGTACTTTGCTGTACGATTTCATTGCCTAAAGAATTGTTCTTCCTTCTTATAATTTAAATGGGAAACACTGAGAACTAGTTTGGAGCTGCATTATTCAAGTCATATGAACGTAGAGAGCTGCCTCGGAGTACAGTAACAGACCGTTAGTTCTCAGTTAGCCCAATGAGCTTTCAATTGTGATCTGCTCTGACGGCCAGGGGCAGAACATTTTAAGCCATTGCGCCAGCTCAGCCAATCAGTGTCACTGCCTTCAGCACCACAAGAGCAGATAGTGATGGAGCTTAAGGAAACCTTGAGTGTTGATACTGGGACAAATTGCTAGAAATAATCTCTCTCTCTCTCTCTCTCTCTCTCTCTCTCTCTCTCTCTCTCTCTCTCTTTTTTTTTTTTAAGCAGCATAATGGCCAAATGAAAGCTAGATTCCAGATCATGGTTTCCTAATTAAAGTCTTGTTTGGCTTTAACAATAAATTGGCTGCTTAAAAAAAAAAAAAAAGCCATCCTAGCTTTTCCTGCTCCATCACTCATTTGAAAAAGCAGAAACTTCGCATATCCCATCATAAAGTGATCTCACAAGAGCTAATCTGTAATGTGATCTGTAGACTCAGGTAGGTAGCTGTGTTGGTCTGGCGCAGTCGAAATAAATAAATAAAGAAATAAAAATCATCCAGTAGAGTAGCACCTTAGAGACCAACTAAGTTTGCTCTGGGTATAAGCTTTCGTGTGCATGCAGATTCTGTAGACATTATTCCAAATTTGGCAGAATCATCAATGCATATGTATAAAAACATATTATTGTGAGTTTCGTCTCAGCAAATCCCGAATGGGTAGGTTGGCTTTTTCTCTATTGCTGGGGGGGGGGGTAAATTAAATTATCTACTATATATTTTGGAAATTGGTCTGTCTGTCTGTCTGTCTTTTCTTGAGATATTGTCACTAAACTTGGCAGAAGGGTTCCTGAGGTGGGGACGGTGATGTTTGTCAATGTTTGTACTCCAGGTTCTATTTTGAATGTGACTTCGGTATGACTCCGCCTGATTTTTTTTGTGTGTGTGTGGTGGGTCCAAACTCACAAATTGCACTTTCCGTTAAAAAACAACAACAACCCACATAATTTACTTGTTTCTTTAAAATCTTGGGCAGTGTTGGGCATATAAAGAATTTGCTCTAAAACAAGGAACATAGAAAAATGCAAAAAAATAATAATAAACAGACCAAAACAAATGACAATAGACGCTCCGTAAGACTTGTCTCAGCAGGAAATCATCAATTAAAACTAACAAAGAGAAACAAAATGAAGAAAATTGGCACACACACACACACACACACACACACACCCCTTGCATGAGGTACATTAAAAGCAATGTACTGCTTAGTCTGTTAATTAAATGCAGTGTAAAGTACAGTCTATTAATTGAACAATATGGACATTCCTGTTCATTTCAGGCTTAAGAGGTGTTGACATTGTCATTGTCTTCATAAAAAACGAAAAGTAACCTTCATAAATCCATTTATTTTGCAAGGTCCTCTCAGTTTTTGAGCTCTGAACACCGTTGTGTCATTGTGTGAGGTATTGCAGGCTCAAGCAATGTCATGTTTTGCTTCAGATTCTCATTTCTAAAGTGCCCAAAAGGTCACTTCTTTCTATTCTCCATTTAGGACCATAAACTGAGGTTCCAAAGGATTAGTCACTGATTGAATAACCTTCTGAATCTCCTGCCAAAAGATGCTTAACCTTCAGAGACGTAATGAGACAACTTTGTTGGACGAAAGCCTCCTAAAATCTTTATCCCAGTTGATATATGTATTGGAGATGATTTGATTTGATGTACACACTTGAAACATTTTTATATTTATAATTGGTTTGTCTTTTAAAATTGGTTTTGCATACGCAATTGCTTCATCCTTTTGCATACGTAACTGTTTTGTGCATGTTATTATCATGTAAATCACTCTGGCCTCATGGGAAGCAATTCATAAATGAAATAAATAGCACAGCCCAGAGGCAACACAGCTGGAATATGCAGAAACAGTGGGATACTATCATATGAGTTTAGGCAACAATTAGTATTTAGCTGGGGGGAGAGTTCCAGATCTAGGAAAAAATAAATTATATCACAGAATACATTGTTGGTCTTTTTCATGATTCTTGAACCACTGCAAGACATCTTGCTACCAGTACCAATCTCATTTATATGACGGGGCTAAATTTAGAAGTATGCATTAAAGCTTTTTGCCATTTCTGCAGTTCTTGGCCACCTTCTTGGTAACATCTGGCACCGGCTGGTATTTCTCACAGGAAACCAGCATCTGTAAATAAAACCTGATATATAAATATTCCATGATTTTCTGGCATCTGGGCCCAAAACTCTTTGGGGATTAGATCTGAGAGTTTCCGAGGGAATATGTAGCTGGAAGCATTTCTTTCCATCTGATATGTGTACACAGTAATGGTGACCATGTCCTAGATTCAAAGGTTTAATTGTGGTATAAAAAGTGACTTTGTGAAAAAGATATGGTAACTCAGGGACCCATGAGAGACGATACAGGAGATATGACTTTAAAGCTGGATTGAGGAAGCAGTCTTAAGTGATGGGGTAATTCATATTTTCTCACTATGTTAGTTCCATGATCATGTAATGTGCACAGATGGTCCTGCATTTTCTTGCAATTTATTACATGGCAAAAGCACTTCGTTTTCTTAATGGAAATATTATTTTGTTCCCTGCCTTCCCTCACCCTCACCCTGTTAGTGAATTGTGCCATATAGGTATATGTTGGGGAGGGGGCTTGTTTTCCCCCAAATAAAACTCTTTTACTTTATCCAATTCATACGTTTGTTTGATTGTTTATGCCCACATTCACAATTTTTAAAGCATTCTTTAAAAAAATTAAAACATTCTAAAAACATATCTTAACACGTTAATGCATTTAGTTGTCTCAGAGTTGCCAGGAGCTTAAAATACCTGGGAAAACAGGAATGTTTTCGAATTTCTCCTGGAAATTTATTGTGATGAATCAAATGGCAATATCTATACAGCATGAATGTGATTTCTTTTTATTATATATATCCAAAAGGTGTGTTTTTTAGAGCAAGACCAAAGTATGTGTTCCATAAGAGCATTTCTTTCCCTGTGTTTCCGACATTATATTGTTTGCCCCTGCATAAATACCGTTAAGCCTTACAGGTGTCAAATGTGAACAAAAAAAATCTGATTGTACAAGCTTTAATTCATATTCATCCCAATGGTGTCTTGTCGGTAGGAATTGGGGGGGGGGATTTCAAATCAGTTCACATTTACAAGTTAACCTGTAAATTGAAATATGAACTTGCTTCAGAATTCACACTTCTCCAAATTTTGCAGGGCAGCACTCCAGTCAAGTTATTTGTATGGAAATACAGACTCTGGGCTTAAGAAATGCATATACAGTATGGGTGAAAATGCATCATTTAGAGGAAATTGCTTTGCAAAAAAAAAAAAAATTGAATCTTAGGCAAAATTGCATGGATAATATTCCTATTCAGAGAATTTGTTCTGAAATGATGAATTTGCAAAATGTGAAGAAGTGAACTTAAGGCTGAAAAAAACGAGAAACCAAGAGAAACAGAAATGGATGGATTCAGCCATCCCTAGTTGTGGGATATGCCACAATAATAATTTCCAAATGTCTAAAGGTAATCTCGTATCCTAGACATGACTCATGCACCGAATATTAACCCCTTACCTCTTGACTGACCTCTGGGAACTACACGACTGGACTACTCAAGAAACAACCTTTCACTTGATTAAATTAAGAATCTTCTCTGGCTGAGTCAATTCCCTTGACGGTTTCTTGCAATCATTCTATGTTATTCTTGTTCTGTGTCCCTATCGAAAACCTCTTGTTCCTGTCTGAGTTTGTTTTGGGAATGTGCGCATATAGAGTTGGGGGTGAATTTCTTGTGGCTCTCTGCCATGGCTGGCACTGGGGATTGCAATCCCCAGGGAACGCTGCTATTATACGCGTTCCAAGGGCACCATTGCTGTACGTGCCCAAGCCCTGCAAGCTGGGAGAGAACTCTCACAAAACATACTGTGTTTTCGTAGGTGCTGACCAAGGGAACTTGCAGTTTACCAACCCAAGTTCTTCTCTGGAGCTTGAAGTTTTGATAAAGACAACTGAGCCACTCCTTACCTAATATAAACAAAGGGGCTTAGTGACATTTCAGGATGTTCCATTGTGAGCCAGGAAAACCAAAAATAGTCAAAGGGAGTCATGCATCATGTATAGCCAGGCCCAAAAGCTCAATGGAAACTTCCTGGTGTTAAATCTTTCCCAAGTGAAACTCTTAACAGCAAGCTTAGCATCAGAGCACATAACCGATGCCTGTGACAGTTGTTTGGACAAGGTTCTCAGCACCCCAGTAAAGTCAAAACCTATTTTAAAGCTGAAGGTTTACAATACAGCCAGCCAGTTGGAGCCTTCTCATCTATCAGGGCCGCTGTCTCCTTGCATGGGCTTCGTTGTGCAATGGTACTTTCTTGGGCAGGCAGTGAGACACATGGCCATAACTGCTCCCAGATAAATAAGTTACATGTTTTTCAGGGAACGAGCAGCTGGATCAAAGGAAGTTTGCCCTGGGCACTCTTGTATTATTTACACTCTTTGAAGATACATGGGAAAAGGAGTAATCAAATATCCAGAAGGCATTGTTTACCTAAAGCGAATGCCACCGTTGCGCATCAGGTTTAGAGTCGTCTTCAAATTCTTCCTAAAGGGTTCCTTTAATGTGGAAATTGGTTTCAGATCAGCCTCTGGGCTTACACACTGATTCCATGGGATCTCTTGCACTGAAAAACCACAACAACTATGCAAAACGTGTCTTTTGCAAAATGGATGTTGTTGTTAGCACACATCCTGTTTGCACTGGGAGTCGCACTGCACAATGGATTTCGTGTTATTCAGACTGTCTGCACTGACCCAAGTTAAAAAGTGAAAGCTAGAGACTACAAAAATCAACACATCACGATGTACAGCATGAATGCTACACTTAATCAGAATTTGGGTTGCATTTGATGTAGCACTAAGCAGATTGTCCAGTCAGCACAAGGATGCACAATGGAATGATCTTCCCCTCTCCTCCTAGGGAAAAAACTTCTTCCATAACCATTTCCCAAAATAGCTGCACAGGTTTGTATTCTCAGCACATATGGTTATACTAACCTAGCTGTTGACATCCTCTCCAACATAAAGCTTCCAGATATTGTTGGACCACATCTCCCATCAGCTCCAGTCATCAGGGCCAATGGATAGAGATGATGGGAGTGGCCACAGGTTGCCCACCCCTGGCTTACAGGCTCTGGCTTTTAGTTCTCTGGCTCCTGCAGATCCTGACCTGTGACTCCTGGGTCCTGGATCCTGCTCAATACAGTGGTACCTCGGGTTAAGTACTTAATTTGTTCCGGAGGTCCATACTTAACCTGAAACTGTTCTTAACCTGAAGCACCACTTTAGCTAATGGGGCCTCCTGCTGCTGCCGCGCCGCCGAAGCACGATTTCTGTTCTCATCCTGAAGCAAAGTTCTTAACCTGAAGCACTATTTCTGGGTTAGCGGAGTCTGTAACCTGAAGTGTCTGTAACCTGAAGCATATGTAACCTGAGGTACCACTGTACCTGCCTACAACTCAGCCCATACTACAGTTTTAAGGTGCCTCTGAATTCCTTGGGAATATAAAACAAATTCTGATGGTGTTGTGTTGGAGTGTGTGTTTGCTGCAGGAGGAAAAAAAATGTGTTTCCTTATTGAGTTGTCGAAAGGCTGTTGTTGTTTAAGAAAGGAATGAATCTAAATCAATTTTTTGACACACGCTCTGCACTGTACCTGGAGGAGCAGCGGCGGCAGATGTCTGAGTCTCCAGCCTCAGCACTTTGATTCTTGCATGCTCACTTGCCAGATGGCCTGCCAACAGAGTGAGAGAATATTCTTGCACATGTCAGGAAAGTAAGCTCATAGCCCGCCAACTGTCTCCTGTACTCCAGCTTCCGCTCCCGAAACAGATAACTGAAAAAAGTAACTGGGGCCATATATTTTCATGCCATGAGACGCTCCTCAAAACGACCGGTTTATTGAGCATTTGCTTGCAAAGAGCTTATGTGAAGGTTACGTGATGTCCTGTATTTACGGAGCCTTCGTGAGAGCCAGTGTGGTGTAATGGTTAAGAGCAGTGGACTCATAATCTGGGGAACCGGGTTCGCTTCCCCGCTCTTCCACATGCAGCTGCTGGGTGACCTTGAGCTAATCACACTTCTCTGAAGTCTCTCAGCCTCACCCACCTCACAGAGTGTTTGTTGTGAGGGAGGAAGGGAAAGGAGAATGTTAGCCGCTTTGAGACTCCTTTGGGTAGTGATATCAAATCCAAACGCTTCCTCTTCTTCGTTGCAATTGGTTTGCAGGGCATTCACACAATGATGAACATTCATCCTGAGTAAATCATTCCCATTTCTAATCTGGCTTTGGATAAACTGCCTCTGATTTCACCAGGTGAAGGGGGGTGCAAAAAAGGGCCACACACACACCATGCATTCACCTATTTTGGGGAGCAGACTTTTGTGTCCTATGGGGCCTCCCTTGTGGCAGCTCAGGGCCGCTCTTCCTGCTTGGATATTTCTTTGGAACTTTAGCCAAAATCTGCTTCTCTGCAATTTCTACCCCACTCTGCCTTTCATCCAAACAAACAAAGCGGCGTTACCAGAGTTAAATAGCACATTCCAGTCAGGCAAAAGCACCTGGACTGTGAAGCAAAGCTATCCTAGGGAGAGGGGCTTTGACCTGGGGAGAAATTCAAGGGCCAGATGCAAAATCCTAGAGCAGGCATCCTCAAACTCAGCCCTCCAGATGTTTTGAGACTACAAATCCCATCATCCCTGCTAGCTAGGGTTCATGGGGGTTGTAGGCCAAAAACATCTGGAGGGCCAAGGTTGAGGCAGCCTGGCCTAGAGGCTCACATTTGGCTCCCAGGCCTGAGATTCCCCATCCCTGTTCTAGACCTTAGTGATTACTTTTCCTAGGCAATGCCTTCTCTTGAACTAGAGCACACCTCTGGCATAGGATACACTTCAGTCAGAAAGAAGATGTAGAGGGCATGCCAGTGAAGGAGCTAGTCAGGACCATTGATGGTCCTTACTCTCCAGCAAGAACAGAAGAGTAACAAGAAACCACTAATTTGACCAGGGGCATATCTAGCGGTTGGCCCTGCCAAAGGCCCAGGGCAGAAGTGCAAAAGTCATGCCTGCCAGTCCATGTGCTCAGACAGATGGACCAACAGAGGCAGGAGAAGGAGGAGAGCAGAAGCATATTGATGCAACTCTTTTATTTGAGGAACTAACTTTGCTCAGGCCTCATTGGAATTGGGACTCAAAACTTGTATTCGGGACCAAAGCTTACTCCTGATATATGTGCCGTCATAACAGAGGTGGCTTCCGATGGCTGCAGAAGAAGTCACTGGCGAAGCACAAAAGGCAACTTCTTGAGTTTCTGGTCCATGGTCTCTCCCAGCATCTTTGTGTTCTTGACCAAGAATGCATATTAAGATTACCTAAATTAAAAAAATCCTTCCAGTAGCATCTTAAAGACCAACTAAGTTAGTTCTTACTGCATAACTGCATTAGATTACCTAATGCAGTTATGTTTTAACTGTTACTAGATGGTGGGTTTGTGCTCTTGTTTCGTAATGGGAAAATACAATGGTAGACCAAACAAGATTTCAAAGAGAAAGAGAATTTTAAGTAGACTGCCCGAAACCCTCGGCCTAGATTTACATGTAAACAAGCTGGTCTAAAAGTTCTGTAACACAATTATTATCCCGAGCACCCAATTTACTGAATGGGATCATCTTCTTCTCGATCCAAATGATTGTGTACCCTTAGAAGAATGGCATTTGATTAGAGTCATCATCCTGCCTTGAGTGCCCCGAAAAATTATGAAGGCTATTAAGATTATCCCTCTTCATGTACAATTGAATACATTAAGACTAAATGCTCTTCAAGATAACAATCTCAATAGTGTTTTGAAAAAAGGAAGGTCAAGGATGCAACTGCGGCAGCCCTCCTCTAATCTTAACTTTTCCGTATGTTGGATGAAGAGAACTCTGAAGCCATAGGCTGCAGCAAGACACATTCCAGTGCATTGTGGGTAACAAACACATGGCCGCCACTACAAAAAACAGAACAGCACAGATACCTGCACCTGACTGGTAGCCATTTAAATTTTCCCTAATGGCCCTTGTGTGGCATTACTCTAGGAAATATGTGGGGAATTTGTGGCCTTTGGATGTTATTGGACTCCAACTCTAGTCATCCCTAATCATCATGGCCAATAGTCAGTGATGATGTAAATTGTAGTCCATCAACATCTGGAGAGCCATATGCTCCCCACTTTTCCTCTAGGGAAAATATTTAAAGGAACACCTCCACTGTGTGCTACTTTATTAATTTCCTCCTGAGTGATGGCTGTTGAAAATCATGGAATATGCAGAGAAGGCAAGACTGACAGTGATGATAAGAGTCACAATACAGTGGTGCCTCGCAAGACAAAATTAATTCGTTCCGTGAATTTTTTCGTCTAGCGAATTTTTCGTCTTGCGAAGCACAGTTTCCCATAGGAATGCATTGAAAATCAATTATTGCGTTCCTATGGTCAAAAAAAGTCCAAACAAAGCCAAATTTGGTACAACAAGAGTTTATTAAGTGCTCTTTAAAGTGACACATACTGTAAAGAGCATTTCAAAATTCAAACCAAGCAAGATGAGTGCTGCAACCCCAGAGTCGTCCGCGACTGGACCTAAGGGTCAGGGGTCCCTTTACCTTTTAGTAGCTTTGTCAGCCTTACTTTCCCTAAATTTCTTTTAAAGCCATACAGACTGATGGCAATCGACACATGTATCTATCTCGTTCTTCGGCTCCAGGAAGATCTAAGCATAACTTTGTATTGCTGGGTCTGTTGTAAAGTTTTTGTTTGTTTTAAAAGGGGGCAGTCGTATGTGCCTCCAGGAAAGGGAATGTGGAGAGCTTGCTCCCTTTCATCAGTACCAAAGGTAGAAGAGGGTAGGCAATTTCACTCGGCTACTGATTTATGGGGAACGACAGGTTTGGATTTGCAAGGCAGGTTGCTGTGTTTCTGTACTGTGTGAGCTTCTGGGAAAAGAAGGCAAGATTTGCATTCCCCTGTCCGTGCAGCTGGGCACAGTTGCTGTTGATTCGTTTGAAACCATCCGTGCATAAGAAAATTAATGGTAAGCACCGGAAGAAGGTAGGAAGAAGGGTCACAGCTCAGTGAAAGAGCACCTGCTTTGCATGCAGAAGGTCCTAGGTTCAATCCTTGACCTCTGCAGGAAAAGCTAGGTTAGTTAGACTCCTTGCCTCCAACACTGAAGGGTCAATGCAGACAATACTGAGTGGGCTCCAGTATCTCCTCCATTGGAGGTCTTAAACAGGGACTGGGTGGCCATCTATCATCCTGATTCCTCAGCCATGGTTCCTGCATTGCAGGGGGTTGGGATCTCCAGCTGTTTTTGGACTGCAACTCCCATCATCCCTAGCTAGCAGGACCAGTGGTCAGGGATGATGGGAATTGTAGTCCAAAAGCAGCTGGGGACCCAAGTTTGAGAAACACTGAACTAGATGATTCTTGGGGTCCCTTCCAACTCTACAGTTCTGCGACTCTGTGGGGGAGTAGCACATTGAATGCCCCTTAATTTATGGGTTCTATGGGGTAATATACCCAACCCAGAGCCCCAGTTATCAACAAAAGAGAAGCTAGTTTCATTGATGCTTTGGCCCCTGGTACAGCCACACACTTCCTTCCCTGCCATACAACATGCTACCATCTGCCTTATTGCAGGGCAGATTTGAGGGTAAACCATACACGGAACGAGTCTGCTCCTGCGGCTTGATGGAGGTAGAAACTGTCTCTCATGCCTTGCTATGCTGCCGTTTCTATGGGGATATACACTCAGTATTTATTACCCCTGCTATGCAAAAATCTCCAAATGAATCCAAACTTCAATGTCTAAAATCCCTGGTAGAGGACAAGGATCCTGAGATCACGTTAAGGGTAGCCAAATTCTGTGCGATTGCCATAAAACTTGGGGAACAAGCTGTGCTATCATAATGATTAAGGTTTTAAATGATAATTTTAGGTTATATGTTAGTGACTAAGTTTTAATTTATATATTTTTTAACTCTTGGTATATCTGTATTGTCCCTGTTATACCTAATTGCAAATTCAAATGTATCCCTATCGTGTTTTATGACTTCCTTGATATTGCATGTGGGCTGGAACTGGTTTGTGACCGAAATAATAAAATTCAATTCCCTGCCATCAAATCTCCCCAAGATATCAAAACAATAGCCAGCCCTTATTGAGTCTGATCCCACTGCACTTGGCGGATTGCTCATAGGGGTCTCTCCAGGTGATGAGTTCTTAGGGGATCTACAGATTTAAACTGGGTTAACAGTAATTGCTTCCCCATAGGACCTCTCCAGGGTTTCAGGCCCCTATTAGAGGTTCCCCCCCCCCCCTCTGGTGGCAGATGACAGAAGCTATGACACCACGAGACCGGTGTAAAACCAAACAAATAAAGGTTTATTACAAAACAAGAAAGCTTGTGGGTGTTTTTCCTTGCAGGCAAAGTTCAAACTGCAACTTTCCCTCCTTTTGTAGTCACGACCAGCTGTACCCAATCTGCCCAAAGCTCACAGAAACAGTTCTTAAAGGTACAAACATCCTTACTGTTTCTTTGCAGAATGATTCCCAACATTCTCTCCCAAGCCTACTCGGAGATGCCAGGGATGGAACCTAGGACATTCTGCATGCAAAGCAGACCACTGAGCTGTACCACTGAGCTATGAGCCTTCTCAGCTGCTTATTCTGGGTCAGCTTGAGGATCACTGTACTTGCTTCCCATTCTACAGACTCACTGCTCACAGCGAATCATAGAAATCGCTCTGCTTCAGATCACTTGCAGGCAGGTTTAGCGCTGGCCTCGACAAATAAAAGTGTCACCAGAGTTCCATCTCTTCCTAGGGAATCCCCCCTCCCAGCTGTGCAAATGTTTTGCCTTTATCCAACCACTTCTGCTCCCAGTGTGGTGAGCCAGTGTGGTGTTGTGGTTAAGAGCGATAGACTCGTAATCTGGGGGACCAGGTTCGCTTCCCCGCTCCTCCACATGCAACTGCTGGGTGACCTTGGGCTAGTCACACTTCTCTGAAGTCTCCCAGCCTCACTCACCTCACAGAGTGTTTGTTGTGGGGAGGAAGGAAAAGGAGAATGTTAGCCGCTTTGAGACTCCTTCGGGTAGTGATAAAGCAGGATATCAAATCCAAACTCTTCTTCTTCCCTCTCTCTCTCTCTCTCTCTCTCTCTCTCTCTCTCTCTCTCTCTGTGTGTGTGTGTGTGTGTGTGTATTGCTACACAGAGTGAAGACCCCGATGATCACAGAAGCCTGGTGCCAAGGTGATCAATTCCTGCTTCGTGCATATTTGTGATTTACGTCTACAAGTTATCCAACTGGGTCCCAAGTGGCTTAGAGAACTAGCTTAACGTTAAACAACGGGTGGTTCCACTTTGACTTTAAAACAACAACAAAAAAGCAAACCAACCCCCCCCCCCAGCAAATACTGTCCAATCCAAAGGCTGGTGCTGCTCTCTTAGCATTCTGCAAACTGGAAAACTGGAGACAGATTCTGTTGATTTATGCACAGGGTGCCCAGTGCCAAGCATGTACACAGGGGTAGACATCTAGGTTAAAACCCGATTCCTCCTGATTATTTTCCCCACCACCCAGACCATGTTGTGCTTGGCAAGCAGGGCTCTTGGGAAAGGAACAGCATGGAAAGGTTTGGCCATGATGTACTGTGTGATATGCCTAAGTGCATTCAGAAAGAACAGCCTGTGTCAAAACCTCTTACACTTCTTGGTTGCTTTAAAGGGGCCGGGGAGAGAAACCTGTTTACAAAGCACTTGGGAGGGGGTGTCTATTAATGTATGTGTACAGTCAGTAGAAGGTTTGGCAGCATGCAAAAGGCTTTGCCCTTTGACTGATGGTTTCTTGAGCCAAACGCCAAAGGCATTGCATGATAAGAACTGGCCTGCTAGATCAGAACAAACTCGGTCTAGCCCAGTCTTTGGCCAGCTGATGCTTCTGGGAAGCTCGCAAGCCCGGCTTCGAAGTGGCATCCTTCCCTTGCAGTTTGTTGTCAGGATCTGGCACTGAGTAATGTATGTGCATGTGGATGTGTGTGTGTATGTGTATATAGCCTCAAGCAGGGATGAGGGCATCTGTCGATTTTGATTTCTCTCCATTTCTCATTTTCCTAATCTTAAAATCAGTTCTCCACATTTCCACATGAGGTGTTGTTGTTGTTTTTTTTAAAAAAAGGCCTCATGAAAATTCAGTAGCATTCCAGTGTGGTTTTCTCCTAATACACCCCTCTATGTATACAACTTTGCACCTCCTTACAAAGCACCTTTCCCTAATACAGTGGTACCTCAGGTTAAGAACTTAGTTCGTTCCGGAGTTCTGTTCTTAACCTGAAACTGTTCTTAACCTGAGGTACCACTTTAGCTAATGGGGCCTCCTGCTGCCGCCGCGCCGCCGGAGCGCGATTTCTGTTCTCATCCTGAAGCAAAGTTCTTAACCCGAGGTAAATTTCTGGGTTAAGCGGAGTCTGTAACCTGAAGCATCTGTAACCTGAAGTGTCTGTAACCCGAGGTAAGGTAAAGGTAAAGATACCCCTGACCACTAGGTCCAGTCGTGACCGACTCTGGGGTTGCTCATCTTGCTTTATTGGCCGAGGGAGCCGGCGTACAGCTTCCGGGTCATGTGGCCAGCATGACTAAGCTGCTTCTGGCGAACCAGAGCAGCACATGGAAACGCCATTTACCTTCCCGCTGGAGCGGTACCTATTTATCTACTTGCACTTTGACATGCTTTCAAACTGCTAGGTTGGCAGGAGCAGGGACCAAGCAATGGGAGCTCACCCCATTGCGGGGATTCAAACCGCCAACCTTCTGATCAGCAAGTCCTAGGCTTTGTGGTTTAACCCACAGCACCACCCGCGTCCCATAACCCAAGGTACCACTGTACAATGATTTTTTGCATGTTGTTTTCAGGAATCCCCCCCCCCTTTGCACACTTTTCCTGCTTCTCTGTGTCATTTAGCTCCTGTTCCTGGCCTCCTTGAATTTGCCTAACCTCTCTTTAAAGGGATCTGTGCTCGTGGTCATCACCCCATCTTGCGGCTGTGACTCTCTCAAGTTAACCACGCACTGTGCATAAGTCGGTGCGTGCCTTTCAACACGCTGGCTATGAGTGTTGCTTATGTAGCCCCTAGTCATCAACTTTTAAAGGATCTCAGGAGCAAGAGATTTAGACTCCTTCCTCTGACCGTGCATCCCTCACGAGTTGAATGGGAGTAGAGCCAAGATAACCACAACGGATATTGCAACAATACCCTCCAGGCGATCGTGTTCCAAAATGGATCCTAAAAGCAACACCGTTAAGATGTTGTATACTGCCAGTCTTTGACACCAAAACATCGATTCAAGGCTTTGTTTGTAAGTTCTAATCCAGGCACCTCCCGCTCGGTTGCTGGCAAAGGAATTAAGTTCTTGTAAGGTCTGCTTCCAAGACGCTAGCTCTGAGCCATCCAGACTTAGCAGCCAGACTTATCAAAGTTTATCATCTATATAAAAAGCTGTTTGCTGACTTTCCATGGTTTAGTTAGGTCATGCAGCTGGTGTGTAGGGCCTCCCTGCACTCCAGAGGGAGCATGCAATCTGCTACTTTTTTTCTTCCTCTCCCATTGATGTGAATGGAAGACATTTACGACAATATGAAAAAAGCAAAATCAGGGAGACTCATAAAACTGAATGGCAAGTTTGGTTTCTGTCTCGGTAACGTCACTCACAGTAGCAGCTTCAGTCCTAGAATCATAGGGCTGTAGTGGTGGAAGGGACCCCGAGGGACATCTTGTCCAACCCCCTCAATGCAGGAACCTCAGCTGAAGCATCCATGACAGATGGCTATCCAACCTCTGTTTGAAAACCTCCCGTACCTTCTGAGCAAGTCCATTCCACGGCTTTTACCATGAGAAAGTTCCTCCTAATGTTTAGCTGATATCTCCTGTGACATTAACATATGAGAGTGCTGGAGGTGAAATAGTTAAACAGGTTACCCAATCAGAACCCAGGGGGGTGGAGTCAGAGGGACTATAAAACCAGCTCTGGGAGGGGCAAAGGGGGGAGTTCGTTGGGAGTTGAGTGGTTGGTTGGAGTGGGAGGGAATTGGGATAGAGACTGTGGGTAGGTTGAGTCAGTGTAGTGAAATAAGCTAAGTCAGGAACAGTTAGAAGCTAGGAACACAAGTAAATATCTGAGAGGTGGTTTAGTGAGTGAGAGCAGGTAGCGGAAGTTATAGGTCTGGATAGGCACCCCATGATTGTAATTGACCGATACCCTTTATGAAACCATACGCTTGTTAAACTGCAATAAATAAACAGAAGTTTATGTTCCAATTCAACCCTGACTGGACTCAGTACTGTCCCAGGTAGGGCCTGGGTGGTGGCAGCGAGAAATCAAGTGGTGGCACAGGGATCAATAGACGGTGAAACATCCGGGGAACCTGTGTGATCGCCACATCTCCTTTCTTGCAATTTGAATTTCAAGCTTTCTGCATCTTCTTTTTAAAAATAAATTTAATTAAGGTTTATAGAGAAAAATACAAAGATTAGTATCTTTCCTCCTTTTTTTTAACCAAACTAAGTATCTTTTTCTCTTTTTCTGACCAAACAAAAAGGGGGAGGGAATAGAGATAGATAGATAAATAAATAAATAAGAGTAGGAAATTAGCGTTATAGCCAGGAAAACTAACACAATAATCCCCGTGTCTGAATGCACCCATAGAGAAGCTGCCTTCTTCCAGGTCAGGCTATTTGTCCATCTAGCCCAGAATTCCTTATTCTGACTGGCAGCAGCTCTCCACGAACTCAGGAAACCTTTCAGACTGCGGCCCTTAGTCTTAAAAAGTTTCTCTGCCCCTGTATATTAGACACTCTCAACTTTCCAACTAAGGAGGGTTGGGATCATAAGCCAACAAGCCAAAGCATTTTGCCACTTGCTCAGCTGACCGATCAAATTTAAGAAAGGCGACCCAAACAACCAGGTGGAAGGCGCTACATTCTCCTGTGCTTCCTGTCCCTCTTTCATTAGAATTTAATAAGACAAACGTTTTGCTTATTTTGCAATGAAGACGTTGACTGTGGGGAAAGGAGCTGGCAGAGGCAAACTTACAAAACTAATGGATTTAATTTCATGTCGGGTAATTTCCACAAGCTGTGCAAATACTTTTTAAGAAGGGAGAGAGAGAGAAAGTACTTTGGCCCAGCATGTTCTGAAAACTGACAAGTCTTAGGCACGGATAGCCAAAGTGAAGTACTTGTATGTCCCACTGATTTTAAAGTATGTGGTTAAAACTTTCCCACTGATACCAGGGGGACTTAGAAATACTATCACCCAGTGTCAGCAGACGTGCTCTGATCTGCCTTTAAATGCCCTTTTACATACACTTTTATCCTCTTAAGGAGCTCAAGACAGCATAATTGGCCACCCCAAGGTTTATTTTACCCTCACAACAACCCTGTGAAGTAAGTTAAGCTAAGGGATGGTAGCCACTCCAGTAAGTATTGTAGCTGAAAACGCTAAACTATGGTTTAGCATAGTTTAGCATCTTACTCTTGGTCATTCGAGATGACCTGTTTATTGAGCGTTCATCTTAATTTGTTTGCAGGGAGGTCAAACAATGTTGGCTATTTAATGAGCATTCATCCCAATTTTTTTTTTTTGCGATGTTGTTGTGTCAAAGCAAATATTAACCCCTCAGTTTCCAAAGCATTCCACCATTGCTTTCCTTATCACAAAAAGTCCAGTTTGGGGGAGAAATGGGTTAGTTGCGCAAGACCTCAGAGTCAACGGTAATTGTGCAACCCCGAATTTGCCGGGATGTGTTTGAATCCCACCTGAAAATAGCCACAGTCTGGAGGTGCCCCCAGCTGAAGAAGAAGAAGAAGAAGAGTTTGGATTTGATATCCCGCCTTTCACTCCCTTTAAGGAGTCTCAAAGCGGCTAACATTCTCCTTTCCCTTCCTCCCCCACAACAAACACTCTGTGAGGTGAGTGGGGCTGAGAGACTTCAAAGAAGTGTGACTGGCCCAAGGTCACCCAGCAGCTGCATGTGGAGGAGCGGAGACGCGAACCCGGTTCCCCAGATTAGGAGACTACCGCTCTTAACCACTACACCACAGTGAAACTGATGAGGTAACTGACATCTGCAGCTCTTGCTAATGACATATACTAGCCCTGTTAGGTCTGCACATGTGCAGTTTGAACTATGCAACCTTTAAATCAAAACATATTTTTGTCCCCAAACCCCACACACCCTCCCCGCCAAAAAGGGCAAAAGAAATGGGGAAATAATTGATTAATGTGACTTAAATGGAAAGTGAACGAGGATCAAAGAGCAGCTACAGTGTTTTAACACTCACCATTCCTTTTAAAACCCAAAATTCCTTTGAAGTGCAGGAGAGCATCTGGCCATTAGGAGCACTGGAGCTGAGAAACGATGGAGAACATTAAAGGCTAAACAGTATTGCCTTGAGCAACTAGCACCACACACTTTGGATCACAGAATTTCCCCCCTCACCCCCCCCCAAATGACCAGCTGGAAAACTACTGAAGCAAAGTGTGCTTGCAGTTTAGGGTTCACAGATAAGCCAAATCGAAAGGCAGCAAATAGGACTCTCTCCAGTGGTGAAGCGTGGGTTGTCAGCACCCGGGGCAAGGCAAGTAATTTGCGCCCCTAACCCATGGATTTGCGCCCCCTAACCCTAACCCGCAGATGTTGCGCCTGGTGCAGCCGGTCCCCCCTGCACCCCCCACGCTACGCCACTGACTCTCTCTTGCTTGTATGCCAGGCTACCCATATATGCGATTTACTTCCCTGTCTTTTTGCATGAAGGAAAAACAGCAATGCCACAAAGAGGGTAGAGAGTAAAGGCTACAGAGCAGAAAGAATACTTAACGCCAGTATTCAGAGTAGGGATGTGGAAGCAATTAAAGATGTAGGAAGTTGCTGGTGGAGGTGTCTTCTGCCTCCAGTACCACTTTGGGGTTTTTTTGTTTTTTGTTTTTTAAATGCTTTTTATTAAGTTTTCATTTTAAATACACCAACACCAACAAACAAAAACATCAAGTCTTTTTACATGTATCCTACTTTATGCTCCGTAGAACCATTGACTTCCCTCCTTCCCTTCCGCAGGTTTTCTTATTCCAATCTTTAATTCACAGTTTCATTAATAAAATGAAATGACATAAGATTTATTTCAGTTCTGCTAACATCTTCAAATTTCTACAGTTCTCACTTATATAAACCATAAATTTACTCCATTCTTTTTGGTACTTTGTCTCCTCCTGACTGCGAATTCTATGTGTCAGTTTTGCTAGTTCTGCGTACTTGACCAACTTTGTCTGTCACTCCTTTCCAGTCGGTATCTCCTGTGTTTTCCACTTTGGGGCTATCAAGACTCTAGCTGCTGTTGTAGCATTGGTCCGTCTTCTTGATATCCTCTCCCATCAAACAAAGCAATAGTTCTTCAGGCTTTTTTGGGAAAGAATATTTAAGCATCTTTTTAAATTCATTATAGAACAATTCCCAAAACTCTTTCATTCACTCCAGTACCACTTTGACTGGTCCACAGAAGTGGCAAACCAGATTTTGTCACATACTGATGTCACACCTCTTTCCCTTGGTTTTTGACTACTGCCTAGGGATGGGGAAGTGATTCAATTCAGTTCACATTTAAAGGCCGATCTTCCGAATTTGCACTTTCCAAAACAATATGAGAACCGAAACACAGCCGTTCTTCAAAATTCACAATTTTCTGAATTTCGCGATGCAGTTCCACAGCCAAGCAATGTTCACAAAAATGCATAGACTGGGGGGGGGGTACATAAAAAATGAATGCCTTATAAAAATAACATACAGAAATGCATTTCATTACGGGAAATAGCTTGCAAAAATGTGCACATTAGGTAAAAGTGCACATATAAAAATGTGATTATTCAGAGAAATTCACACCAATATGCTGATTAATTTTCATGCAGATTTCTTTTTAAAAAATCACAAATTGTTGCAGAAATATGGGAAACTGAATTTAAGACTGGGAAAATAAGGAGCCTGTTGTTGTTTAGTCGTTTAGTCGTGTCCGACTCTTCGTGACCCCATGGACCAGAGCACGCCAGGCACTCCTGTCTTCCACTGCCTCCCAGTTTGGTCAAACTCATGCTGGTAGCTTCGAGAACACTGTCCAACCATCTTGTCCTCTGTCGTCCCCTTCTCCTTGAGCCCTCAACCTTTCCCAGCATCACTGCCTTTTCCAGGGACTCTTCTCTTCTCATGAGATGGCCAAAGTATTGGAGCCTCAGCTTCAGGATCTGTCCTTCCAGTGAGCACTCAGGGCTGATTTCCTTCAGAATGGAGAGGTTTGATCTTCTTGCAGTCCATGGGACTCTCAAGAGTCTCCTCCAGCACCATAATTCAAAAGCATCAATTCTTCGGCGATCAGCCTTCTTTATGGTCCAGCTCTCACTTCCATACATCATAAGGAGCCTAGAGAAACAAAATTGACAGTACTTTCTATGCCTCATTCAGAGGTATACTACTTATTTACTTTGGAAATTCACTTTTGGCAGGAACCTTCCAAACTAGTGGTTCCCCCTCCCCAGGTGTGCTCTACAATATACCACTGATTCAATAATAGTGGATTAGAGGTGGATTCATATTGGACCATCCAAATACCATTCTACTTCATTTTCAGTAAAATTTTATTGCATTAGCCGTGTGGCCATAGCATGATATACATTGAGAAAACATCGTTGCTCTGTGATGCTTCCCCCAACGTTACCACATTATTGCCATCCACTTTATTTGGTAGATGTATCTGGAGAGGAATCGGCAATGACGCCCTTAGGTCACAACAGCTTTTACCAAAGTGGTGCCCTCCAAAAGCGATTGGAGGACAATATCCACCAGCCTGGCTTTGCTGGCTGGGGCTGGTAGGGTTTCAGGAGTGTAAGAAGGCATCCTTTTCTGTTCCACCCTGTATCCATCTCACGCAGCACTGTTTCCATTCCACTGCTGTTATACTTCATCCAAAAACAACATTATCTGTCTCTACGGTAAAATTATGTAAGTGATATATGTAATTAATTAGGCAAAATGCATATATTGTGTAATTATGTTGTCATTACATTACTCCACCTGCTTCACTTCAACAAAAGGCAACTGCAACATAATCAGTTGAGCATCTTTGTGGACCAAAAGCAGCAGCGACAGTACAAATGGCAAAAATGTACAAAACTGGGTCAAGTATATGTTGGAAATGTAAAGAAAAAGAAGGTACTTTGTATCATATGTGGTGGGAATGTAGAGAAGTGTAAAAAATTTAGGAAATGATATATAATGAATTGGAAAAAAATGTTTAAAATGACATTTGTAAAGAAACCAGAAGCATTTTCGTTAGGGATTTTAAGCCGAGACCTGCCAAGAAAAACAAAGAATTTATTTATGTATGCCACAACAGCGGCAAGAGTCTTGTTAGCACAAGGATGGAAGAAGGAGGAAATCCCAACAAAAGAACAATGGCAAGAGAAATTGATGAGTTATGCAGAGCTGGCAAAGTTGACACATAAATTATGTGAGAAGGACAATCGTGACTTCAAGGAAGATTGGGAACTTTTTACAAACTATTTAAAAAAAACAACAAAATGATTTGGACTCCTTGGCAGGTTTTGAATAAACATCCACAAATTTATTAATATGACATATGACAGATAAGGTAATGATATGTACAACTTTTAACATGCAGAGAATAATATGTGCAAACAAATCAGAGAGGGGAGCTGAGGGAAGTCTTTGGTGGGGGTGGAGAGGGAGGGACGGCGGGGAATAAAAAGGGGCAAAAAATGTAATTGATTATTTGGATTGATAATTAGTTTTGTTGAAACTGTTTAATAAAAATATTTTTTTTTAAAAAAAGCAGCAGTGACAGTGAATACCAATCTTTTACGCTGGATTGATTTCCATTCTGGATTTGGGACGAATGAGCAAGCACTGGCAGTTTTCCCTCGCGTTTCCATTTTCCTCTGGATTTGCCAACATCCAAAATATCTGGAGGGCACCAGGTCGACCAAGGCTGTTGAACAGACAGGCTGATGCAGAATTTGGAGGGTCCTTCCCTTTGCACCGAACACTGACTTGCATCGTGCCAGATCCAGAAGTAGCCCAAGCAGGGCGTTTGATCTCCAAACAAATTCTGCTTCTGCTGGATAGCAGGGGAACCCAGAGCATCTGAGTAATGGTTTTGTGTTTTTTTCAAAGAACATTTAAATCAAGTGTCGAAGAGGACTTCCTACAGGTTGAAGATGTCTGCACTGCAGCTGTGCTCCAGGGATGCCCTCGGCGTGAACCTTCCTGACAGCTTCCCTGTTTTCCACAGAACACATGGAGAAATGGAAAAAGTCCAGGTGTGCTGTGCATCGGTTCTGAAAGAGTCCGAAGAAAAACCTGAGACTTACAGGCATGTTTGCTTAAACGCTTTTTTAAAAAATATATATTATTATTTTTTCCAAACCAAACTATTTGAACAGCTTGCTTATTGATGTACCAAGCCAGGCTTTCCGGAAAAAGAAGCTTATGGAGTACTAATCCACTGGAGTCCTCAGAGGAGGCTTCAGCCAGTATGTACATAAACAGGCTAATACTGGCAATCGTTTCAAGGGCCTTTTGGAAATTGCCTGAGTTGCTTCAGCATGATTTGTTGTAGCTGGGATTCAGCAAGCTCTGCCTGGCCCCCCGCTTGTCCAGAGGGGACTTGTAGAAGCAGAAACGGACAGGTTAGTCCTGTGCCCCGCTCTACAGGAGTATGAGGTGCAAAGATATCAAAGGACCCGGTGAAACAGTTTATGTATACGACCAAAGCTGCCTGGATTTTGTTAGCCCAGAGACGGAAGGATGGTACCGTTCTGACCAAGGGAGAATGGCAGACCAAGTTAATGGACTAGGCCAAAGTGGCAAAATGTATGGGAAGAATTAGAAACCAGAAGGAATTTTTAATAAAGAATGGGGAAAGTATATAACATACATGAAAAACTAGTGCATACAATTAAATGCATTAGCGGGATTGATATAAAACTTGCAGTTAAAAATCTGAATGAAGGAATATTTAAAGATTTATTAAAAATTGGAATCATAAAGGGGATGCAGGGGGGAAATCATAAGATAAGGATCCACAAAAGGGGGGAGGGAAGTCAAAGGGGATATACATGTTGTTTTCTGTTTTTATTTGATGTTTGTAAAAACTGAAAAATTCATATATCTCAAAGTATGGTCCTTTATCTAAAGCTATCTTCTGTTTGAAGGGCTGTCTAGTCCAGGTTCCAAGGGAATCATAGAATTGTAGAATTTGAAGGGGCCACGAGGGTCATCTAGTCCAACCCCCAGCAATGCAGGGATATTTTGCCCAACGTGGCGCTCGAACCCATAACCCTGAGATTAAGAGTCTTGCACTCTACTGACTGAGCTACTGCTTAGAGAAGAGGGATGGATTGTTAAATCACTCCAAAATTATAGCTTTGTGAGTGGGATAGGGCTCTCCTAACTGTCCGCAACCTTACCAAACTACACTTCCCAGGATTCTCTGGGGGAAGCCATGACTGTTAAAAGTGGTATGATGGTGCCATTTTGAATGCAAATGGCGCCCTAGTCAGTTCTATGAACTTCCATTGGACTGCTCTGATTAGGTCTGCCACTGGAGACACCCCATTATTTCTGACATCACCTTGCCAACAAAGGCCCGTATAGTTAAAGCTATGGTTTTCCCAGTAGTGATGTATGGAAGATCAAACCTATCCATTCTGAAGGAAATCAGCCCTGAGTGCTTACTGGAAGGACAGATCCTGAAGCTGAGGCTCCAATACTTTGGCCACCTCATGAAAAGAGAAGATTCCCTGGAAAAGACCCTGATGTTGGGAAAGATGGCGGGCACAAGGAGAAGGGGACGACAGAGGCCAAGATGGTTGGACAGTGTTCTCGAAGCTACCAGCATGAGTTTGACCAAACTGGGGGAGGCAGTGGAAGACAGGAGTGCCTGGCGTGCTCTGGTCCATGGGGTCACGAAGAGTCGGAAACGACTCAACGACTAAACAACAACAACATGCAGCACTATGGAGAAAACAAAAGGTATGCATCTCTCGAAAAGCAAGGTGCCACATCCTGCAGAAAGCAAACAGGACCTATGGAAGTTTTACATCATCCCATTTTCACCCCAACACGTGTGAGTGCCAACTTCTCCTCCTCAATGAACAAAAAATACTTTTTTAAAAAAAAATGGAATAGGTGTTTGCCAGGCTATACAGTATTGCCGCTAACTTTTTTTGACAATATGATGTGTGAGGCTTTTGTCAGCAACGACAGTAAGAATGCCGTTTTTTGTTTCTTTAGAGCCTTGAGGTGTGAAACATGGTGCCAAAATTCAAGAAACCAGCCGTAGGGGGGAGAGAAGCCAACTCTGAGAAAACATACAATGAGAGCTGATTTTTTCCGTATTGACACCATCTGCAAACATTGTGGCTCTTAGTCCTGCAGATATAAAGGAAGAGATTTGTTTGCTTGCAGCTTGCTCAAATATGTTCAGATTTTCTCGTGCACTCAAACACTTTGGCTGGCAAAGAGGCAGAAAAATAAATAGCCTCCCCATCAACACCATCAAACTCCTATTGCTAATATTACTCCATCCATCTGCATCCTTTTCTCTCCGGCCTTACAGCTGCTAAGCTCTCTGCATCAGCCACATTTCATAGTGTTATTAAATAACAATGAATATATTCTTACTTCCTGGGGTGAGGGGATTAAAACAGGATTGGGTATTCAAAGCAAAAGCAGAAGGTTGTTTCAGAGAATCACAAAATCTGTACAGATCCTACACTTCTTTGGTGCACATGACTGATGTACAGTCAACCAGCTGTACAATGAAGACCATTTGTTGTTGTTGTTTAGTCGTTTAGTCATGTCTGACTTTTCGTGACCCCATGGACCAAAGCATGCCAGGCACTCCTTTCTTCCACTGCCTCCCGCAGTTTGGTCAAACTCATGCTGGTAGCTTCGAGAACACTGTCCAACCATCTCATCCTCTGTCATCCCCTTCTCCTTGTGCCCTCCATCTTTCCCAACATCAGGGTCTTTTCCAGGGAGTCTTCTCTTTTCATGAAGTGGCCAAAGTATTGGAGCCTCAGCTTCAGGATCTGTCCTTCCAGTGAGCACTCAGGGCTGATTTCCTTCTGAATGGATAGGTTTGATCTTCTTGCAGTCCATAGGACTCTCAAGAGTCTCCTCCAGCACCATAATTCAAAAGGATCAATTCTTCGGCGATCAGCCTTCTTTATGGTAATGAAGACCATAGAATCACAGAATTGTTGGGAAAAGACTATGAGGATCATTTAGTCCAGGCATGTCCAACTCCCAAGAGACTGCCATCTACTCCCACTATAAAAAAACTGGCAGTGATCTACCCGTTGGATTGACCAAAGTTGTTAAGCTTTTTGGGGGCCGCCTTCACCAAACTTGTTGAGCTTTTTTGGGGAAGAAAGAACCAAAGTTGTTGAGCTTTTTCTGGGGACACTTCAGCAAAGTTGTTGAGTTATATCAGACTGCGCTATATGCCAAAGCTCAGCAGAAAACCACCTACTCTGCAGGCCCAAGTTCTGGGTTTCAGGCTTCCAGTAGACTCCAACTCGAAAACCCTGGTGAGCTGCTGCCAGCCAGTGCAGACAATCTAAGCTAGAAAGACCATTGGTCCAACATGCTATAAGGCAACTTCTTATGTTTCTATACGAACTTTAAAAGGCTTATGTGAAACAGATGAATGGATACATTTTTTTGTTATTAATTATACTTCTGAGACCTTCATTACAAGGTAATGTGGTAAAACCATGTTCCTCAGGACCTCTCCGGGGCCTAATTACCACAGAATAACAGCATGCTTTTTATATGCCTTTCTGTGGATCTCAGCAGAAAGAGAGAGAGAACTCTCTGAGGGTGAAGAGAGATGGTAGCAATACATTTGAACAGACATTTAAGCAGAGAGCATTAAAACAGCCTCACAGGTTCAGAGAGAAGTTTGAGAGTAGCTGCAGCATTTTCAGGGGATTCTAGATAGAGGGCCTGTGGCAAAATAATTTCTATATGTGATCCAGAATACTTTGGGGGAAGTGTCATTTTTTAAAAAATAAAAAAAAGAGCAGCATTCTCATAAAGGTCTATAATAGCAGGACACAGGTTGCAATCCTTTTCACACTTACCTGGAAGTAATCAGGTAGGTTTGAACTCCGTGAGGATGAGCAGATATCCGATTAGACATATTTTTAACATATTTGGCAGTGTAGAAATGGAATAATCAAATGATTTCTAGGCACAAGTCCAAGAGCAGACCCTCCAAGTATCCCTATTTTCCAGGGAGATCCCTGATTTAGAGAAGCCGTCTTGGTTTCTGATTTGATCCCAGAATGTCCCACTTTTCCTTAGGATGTCCTTAATTTCATTGGAGAAATTTTGGAGGGTCCAACCCCCGAGTCATCTGAAGGCAATCCTGTATAAGGAAGTTTTTTAATGTTTAATGTTTTGTTATGTTTTTATCTATGTTGGAAGCTGCCCAGAGTGGCTGGGGCAACCCACTAAGATATGTGGGGTATAAGTAGTAAAATTTATCATTATGGACATTCCCATTTCCAACAGAGAAATATGGGAGGGTATGCAAGAGGTTCCTCTTTTGACCCACCACTTTCCCCGGGAAAACCCACTGCTTACAAACTCCAATCTGCGTAAAACCCAGTTGGCGCTTGTTCCAGTTCAGCAGCGAGACAAAAAAAAAACCTCCTTGACCTGTACCTGGAAATCATGGACAAACAGAAGTGTGGATGAACTGATGGTCTAAGGACCCCCTTATACGTCTTTCATTGTGTATTAGTGATTATTTGTGCTCACGATTCTATTGAGGTGGTTATCTAAAATCCTGTTTCCACCTGTGAAAGTTTTGGAGCGGACATACTGTTTCGATTTCCAATTGGTGTATGCCTCACAGCATCCTGCTGAAATCATGTGCTACCTTGACTGTCAAGAGACAGTATGCCTCCAAAGCAGGTGCTGGGAACTGCAGGTGAGCAGAGTGCTTTTGCCCTCATGTCCTGTTTGCAGGTTTCCCATGGATTGGCCACTGTGAGAACTGAGTGCTGGACTAGGGACTTAGCTACATTACTTTAAATTTTAAACAAAACAAAAAAAATATCCTTCCAGTAGCACCTTAGAGACCAACTAAGTTTGTTATTGGTATGAGCATGCACACAAAAGCTCATACCAATAACAAACTTAGTTGGTCTCTAAGGTGCTACTAGAAGGATTTTTTTTATTTTGTTTCGACTACAGCAGACCAACACGGCTACCTACCTGTTACTTTTAAAGAAATGTTATAAATGCGTTCCAACATTGTGACACCAGATGGCTCTGTTGAGCTGAAATAGTTCCCTATGAAATTTTCCATTGTGAGCTTCAAAATGGTTTTTTTCAGAGCATCTTCAGAGTGTTTTTTAAAGCTGTGAAAGGTAAAGGTAAAAGGTAAAAGACCCCTGGACGGTTATGGGGCAACTATGGGGTGTGGCACTCATCTTGCTTTCAGGCCAAGGGAGCTGGCATTTGTCCACAGACAGCTTTCCAGGTCATGTGGCCAGCATGACTAAACCGCTTCTGGTGCAATGGAGCACTGTGACAGAAACCAGAGCACATGGAAATGCTGTTTACCTTCCCACCACAGTGGTACCAATTTATCTACGTGCACTGGTGTGCTTTCGAACTGCTAGGTTGGCAGGAGCTGGGACAGAACAACGGGAGCTCCCCCGTCGCGGGGATTCGAACCGCCAACCTTCCGATTGGCAAGCCCATGAGGCTCCGTGGTTTAGACCACAGCGCCAACCACTCCCTTTTATAGCAGCCTAGATGGGCAGGACTCTTCTTAAAGAACCTTTTATACCACAAATGTCCCAGTGATTTTTGTCTCGCTTTTGTTGCACCTTCAGATGGCGGCAACACTTCCAGTAACACTTCCTAATACACCCTCCAGTTTAGTAACATTGGGGATGCATCATGGGATAAACAATAAAGCAGATGGTGGGCAGATGGTTCAGTATACAGTGGTACCTCAGGTTACAGACGCTTCAGGTTACAGACTCCGCTAACCCAGAAATAGTACCTCGGGTTAAGAACTTTGCTTCAGGATGAGAACAGAAATTGTGCGGCGGTGACACGGTGGCAGCAGGAGGCCCCGTTAGCTAAAGTGGTACCTCAGGTTAAGAACAGTTTCAGGTTAAGAACGGACCTCCAGAACAAATTAAGCTCTTAACCCAAGGTACCACTGTAAATCCACCACGAATGCCCTACACTGGTACCTCTGCTCTTAACCTGAAACTGTTCTTAACCTGAGGTACCACTTTAGCTAATGCCACTGCCGTGCGATTTCTGTTCTCATCCTGAAGCAAAGTTCTTAACCCAAAGTACTATTTCTGGGTTAGCGGAGTCTGTAACCTGAAGCGTTTGTAACCCGAGGTTCCACTGTATTATTATGTCGATGACATATTGCTGGAGACAGCCAAGGGGAAGGGGAAGGAGAGACCCTGTCTGAGGAGCCCCTAAACAGCTCATAAGTTTTGTGCAAGCAAATCCCACTGAAAGCTCAAGAAATAGGTCACCCGGAGAAGCCCAAACTCATTTGCACCTCAGCCTCTGGTTTCCGCAACTGAAACAACAAGGCTGTTGGCACCCTTATGCCAGCCCTGCCTGTGAAACCTATATAAAACCCTGCACAAAGAACGTGGATCATTAAAGCACCCCATTAAGGCCGCTTCTGCAGTCCGTCAGCTTTTTCCACTATAACAACTGCCGAAAGGCCTGATGTGCATTCCAGGTAACCTGGGCCCACATTTAATTTCCAGGAGTTCCTAAGCTGCTGTTTCCTGGGAGGAGAAAGTGAAGGGCAAGTCTGTTTTCTACGCAGTGCTGACTGATCCACAGACATCATGTGACTCACATCCCGGCTGGATCCACATGGCATTCATTTGCTTTAATGAGTCTGCCATATGGCCCGGACTGTAAAGGTAAGTGTAGCCGGGACTGAGCCACACCAGTTCGTAATAGTATGGCCCTTTCAAACTGGTTGCACCTCGGAGCATGGAATAAAATCTGCAAAGCCTTTCGTGGTGTGTTATCTTAGAAGCCACTGAAAAATCAGGAGCGACGAAAGAACATTGTGATCCCGCCTCCCCAGTTTAAAAACACACACACACACACACAAATCCACTTACACAAACCAGTGGCTCTTAAGTTGGTAGTTCTCTTCCAAGATGCATTGGCGGAAATGTTTTCCAGTCAGTTCTTGGAACATGCCTGGATATTTTATCCAGCATCCTTACAAAAGGCGACTCTGAAAACCTTCCTAGAACAGAACAAGTTCAGCTCCAAAGCAATGGCTTTTTCCATCCATTTGGTTACAACTTGGCAGCATCAAGTTGTTAGCATTCCCTTCACTGGTGAATCTGCAACCAATTCAGAACCAGTCTAGGTTACACAGAGAAGCCAAGTGAGATTATTGGCCCATTGACCTCCGTATTGTCTATACTTTTTGGACACAGGGGCCACATTCATGGTTGGGCAGCCCACCGAGGGCCAGAAGCAGTAGGCTTCTGAATACTGGTCTCTGGAAATCACAGGAGGGGAATGTGCTCTTTGTCAGGCCCTGTTTTCCAAGGATTTACAGTCCCAGATTTACAGAAGCCGTCCTAGTTTCTGATTTGATCCTGCAATGTCCCGCTTTTCTGTGGGACGTCCCTATTTGTATCAGAGAAATGTTGAAGGGTATGGAGTTATGGGACCCTGGAGCCAAGGGGATAAGTACAGTGGCACCTCCGATTTGGGGCAGGATCCATTCCAGAGCTCTGGTTGGATCCCAAGGTTTCTGCAACTGGAGGGACTGCTTTTGCACATGCGCACGGAGCGGTAGAGTGCTTCTGCGCATGCCACTTCTGGCTTTCACAACCTGAAGTTTACATTACTTGAGGGTAACGTAAGCCACGGTGCTACTGTAACTCTACAACCTTTAGAAGACTCCTGACGGCAGCCATGTACTGGGAAGCTTTTAAATGTTTAATGTTTCATTATGTTCTTATATATGCTGGAAGCCACCCAGAGTGGCTGGGGCAACCCAGTTAGATGGATGGGGTATTATGATGATGATGGTGATGATGATGATGATGTCCTTTCTTTCATCAGAGAAAAAGTTGGAGCATATGAGCTTATATAGCTGGAGTCAGCCAGGACCCCACACATTGTGTGCACACCGCAGCACATCACAACTCATCACACGTCCAGACGTACTCTTTCTCGTACACATACACATATGCTTAGCCACACACCCCATTCTCTCTCCCCTAAATGCAGGCACACCCCACTCTTCCCCATGGCAGTGCTGGGCTTTCCAGAGTGTTCACTGGGAAGAGGGATGAACTGTTAAACCGCTCTGGGAATTGTAGCTCCGCGAGGGCATTAGGTGCCTCCTAACAACTCTCAGCACCCTTAACAAACTACAGTTCCCAGGATTCTTTGGTGCAAGCCATGGCTGTTTAAAGCGGTGTGATATTGCTTCACATGTTTATATCATGCCAATGGGGCCTATATCTGGTGTTTACTGAGCATTCATTCTGGTTTCTCTGCAAGGAAGTTCCGTGACAATGAGCATTCATCTGATCTGCTCGCGTTGTGTTTCTGCATCTTCCCAGTCATTGATTCATCATTCGTTCATCGTGTCACTTGCCAAACTGCAAAAAGCCAGTTTCTCTCTCTCTCTCTCTCTCTCTCTCTCTCTCTCTCTCTCTCTCTCTCTCTCTCTCTTTTTAAGATTAGTTGTGCTAAAGCGACAAGAGTGCTTTAATCCACTTTAATTTGCAGCAAGTGCTTTGAAACTCTCTTGCAAAATAGTGGCAGTCTGGGGGCACATAGCTTTTCAGATCTGCTTAATGCTGTTGCTCATTTTAGGTTGCTTGGCTTACTCACCCTTTTGTAATATTTCTTAGATGTGTTTATTGTTCATGTGTAAGTCCCATTGGAAGTTTGCTGGGGTTTTGTTTTTTTAAAAGCAACAACAACCGAAGGGCAGGATATTAAGTGTTTTAAATAAATAAAGCTTAACCGATAAAGTTCAGTAGAAACTTTGAAACAGGGAATAAACAAAGAATGAATAAATAAACCAAACAATTTGCTACCAGCTAACCCCAGCTCAAATAACATGAAATATATCCACAGCCAACACAATTTGTTTAGTCCAATTTGTTTCCCTCTGTTATTCTCTCAGCTGCAGATCACAAAGCCAGACTCTGGAAAGAGAATATGTTACTGGTGCCCAGCAAGTTACTGTGGTGATTTTTCTGCCTTCTGCATATTTCAAGTGTCCAGACACATAGAGCTTTGTTATACAACCAGCACAAGTGCGTGGTAAAACTCTGCCTGGCTAAAGAAGCATGCTTGAATGCAGAGGGGAGAGGCTCCCGCTCGCACATAGAAAGCTAGCTTGTCAGGGGCAAGGCTAGTCTGAACCCTTGTGCCTGCGGTGCTAGCTTTCTAGGTGCACAGTATTTTTTTATCATTAGGGAACATTCACACATGCAACTTCTCACCTGCAGCCTTTGGTCATACAACTTAAGACTGATTCTGTAAATTGGCCTTCAGTTGTTCTGCACTACATGTCTACTCACATTCAAAGTAGATATGGCATGCTGTTATATACATTTTTCATCAGCCATGGGGAGAGGTTGCTTAACCCTTCCATTTCCCACCATTCCAGCCCCTCCCCAAGCCAGTTTTCTTCCTGCTGCTGTGGGCTCCTTTGAGAGGAAGAGAAGGATATCCATTTAATTAAAAAAGAAATGTACATCTAGTTGGGGCCATTGACTTTTCTGCTTCTCTACCCATCATTAACAGAACTCTCTGCCCTCTTCTCCTCCATGCCCATGGCCCTCCTTTCAAGCTCAGTATTGCAATGACTTTGCAAGTGGTTGAAACAACTTCAGGTCCATGCATTGCAGAGGCACTCAAAGACACAGAGATAGGTCACTGCAGGTCAGTGTAGAGCCATCATCCACAAAAACTCTGCAGAAGATGCTGTGCATTGAGACAGGGGAAGGAACTGGGTCAACTGCTACTTAAAAATAGATTCAAAGGACGTCTCCTTCCCAAATGTCAATTTGTCACTGCAACGAAGAGTTAATGGGGAAAATAAATCCCCTCTCCCAAAGCTCAAAGGCAAAGGGTGGTTTTTTTGGGGGGGGGTTGTAATAAGAGGTGACTTGAGGTCATCTTACTTCCTCTTCAAAGATGGCCCAAGGGGAAATTTGTCAGAGTGATTTCCACCCACTGCTGCCAGCCACACAGCTATTAGTTCACTTACTAATCAATGCCATTCTACCTGCCAAACAAATGCTCTCATCTGGGCAGCTGTATGCAGTATGGATCTGATTTTTATCAAAGCTGATGAGCTTCGTGGAGTCTCCTATCAACGTGATGGACGAATTGGGGTCAGATTAATAGATGGAAGAAGAAGAAGAAGAAATCACTCCTACAGAATGCAGTGGTGGTCACCATTTGGACGGCTTTAAAAGAGGGTGAGATAAAATCACGGAGGAGAAGGCTGTCAATGCTATGGTGGCTATTCACTGCCTCCATGATCAGAGGCAAGAATGCTTCTGAATGCCAGCAGCTGGAAACTACAAGAGGAGAAAGTGCTCTTGTGGTCAGGTCCCGCTTGTGAGCTTACCATAGAGACGTGAGAACAGGACACTGGACTGGGTGGGTCATTGTCGAACCAGCAGACTCATCTCATGTTCTTCCGTATACATATAAGTACTCATCAAGCAAATTCAGATGAATGAAAGATGAACACTTGTTGTTGTATAACTGCCCTGTATATAAACCAGAATAAGTGCTCAACAGTGTTGGGATACTGCCAGGGAGACGGGGGCATCAGGCAGGCCCCCAGCTGGCTCCAGCCACCGGCCAGCAGCCCGGCGAACTCCGATCTCCCTTGGAACATCATCAAACAGCAAGACAAGCCTCAGATACCTTTAGAGACTTGGCACGCTCTATCAGCAGAGTGAATAAATATTCTCACAACGGAAGTGGCAGACAGAGACATGTGTAAGCATTATTTACAGGCGTTTATTCAGCATAGCTCAGGAACAAAGGAAAAACATGTCTGCTTCCCTTTGTGTCCAAACAAACAGCAATATAGTAAAAGCAATATACAAACGGAAGTCCCCAGCAAGCCTGTGCTGGAAGTAAACAGGCATGTGACACACAACAGACATGCCTGATCCCTTTTAAGGTGGAACAGAACTATATCCTAACAAACAGAGGCTGGATATAATCTCACCATCGCATAAGATTTGTGCAAGCAAATTGGGTTGAATGTTTAATAAAAAGGTCAACTGGAGGAGCCCAGTAATTCTTAAAGAAAATCCAGGTGAGGAACGCTCCTGATTCTAGTATGCTAAAACTACAAGAAAACATGAAGAAGCCAACTAAAATTACATCCCCACGGGCCATTTGTTTGTCTCTTTGGTGCTTGAATGATGGTCAGGAGTGGCACTGGCAACACTGGTCTCTATCCCTCTTTCTTTCCCTACCTCCTCTGATGCCCTCTCTTGTCTCGACCCCCCAAAGGCTTGCTTGGCTGTTTGTTGTGGCAGCGCTGGCTACAAGCTCCCCAGGCGAATGGTGCCTCTGGGACTGGCCAGGAGGCGCTTCCCAGGCCCCTGTGGGGCAATGTGAGGAGGCACCTCTCTTTGGGGCCTGGGGGGGCAGCAGCGGCTGCCCAGAGGATTCCCAAAGAGAGAAGGTTGAGGGAACACTCCAGGGTGTTTGAAGAAGGGTGAGGGGCTGCCGGCTCTGCAGAGAAGGGGTGACATAACTGGGCTCCTGAGCCCCACAGGGGTTTTTGCAGAAAGAATGCAGTTGGTCAAGGGAGCTAGGGAGCCAAAAAGGTTGAAAACCTCTGCTATAAGCTATCACTCTGTAAATTGTGGGGCCTTGAAAGACAAACAAATTTATTATGGCCCAAGGTTTTGTGGACTGTGTTCCACTCCATCAGATGAACAATGAGTGTACTTGGTGCACACTTAGAATACCTAGTTGATCTATGGTCACCACTACAACATTTACAGCAATGTGTCAGAAGACAAAATTCAGCCGCTTCTTCCAACAGTTGTGCAAAGCAGCCTTCGCTCAGGACACTTAAATGGGCTGCTTGCACTGAAAGGGTTTGGAAACACAAGAATGCCCTTGTAGCTTTTATGTATGTTGATAAAGGACTTGAATTCTCTGCCTTTCCTCTTCTGCTTTCCAATACAGAATAGGCTGTGCCTATAATAGTTTTTGCCAATGGACCATTGGCTCCGATTCTGTTTTCACTCTTTCACACTTGGAAGCATTTGCTTCTATAACACATCTGTGTTTAGCCTACCAGCAGCTGTGGAACATACCCTGGAAGAGGAGATTTCGTTAACAATGAAGAAATCAAAACACAATTGCTAAGGGGGAGCGGGGAAATGACTCAGGGTTGCAGTAGGAATAGGATGAAGCAAAGAAAACATAGGAAGCTCCCTTTCAGTGTGTCAGACCATTGTTCCGTCGAGGCCAATATTGTCCACACCAAATGGCAGAGGCTCTCCATGAGTCTTTCATTGCCCTGCCTGGGGATGCCAGGGAACGACCCAAAGACCTTCATCATGACAAGCACATCCTCCCATAAGGGAAGTCAACATGATCAAGAACATGAGGTCTCAGTAGACCTATAAGAGCAGGGGAGCAAAGTGACCTCCCTGGGGCCCAAGCCTAGCCATTGTGTATGGAGGTCCTGGGCTGCCCAGACAACAAGACCAACTCACCAATGAGGTCCAAAGGAAAGCAGAGCAAGATATTTGGCACCAGCTTGGCTGCAGGAGCTGCTGGAAGGAGGCGTACAAAGAGCCAATCCAGACTTGCATAGGGTTTACTCCTTAGCCTTTACTTCCCCCAAAGATGTCCTGCAAGGCAGTGGAGAAGAAGAAGAGTTTGGATTTGATATCCCGCTTTATCACTACCGTAAGGAGTCTCAAAGCGGCTAACATTCTCCTTTCCCTTCCTCCCCCACAACAAACACTCTGTGAGGTGAGGGGGGCTGAGAGACTTCAAAGAAGTGTGACTGGCCCAAGGTCACTCAGCAGCTGCATGTGGAGGAGTGGGGAAGCGAACCCGGTTCACCAGATTACGAGTCTACCACTCTTAACCATTACACCACACTGGCTCTCAGTGGAGGTTTAGGATACGAGTTTTCCTTCTCCTAGATGGGCTCCCTTCCCAGTTTGATGAGCCCCATCTGCCTCCCACTTCCTTCTACAACACATGCAGAAACCACCTTGGACCCACTATTGATCTCATCCACTCAATCCAACGGAGCCTGTCTTCCCAAGCAGAGAAGCCCTTGATGTGACTCACTGAGGGTTTGAGAACCAACGGCTACCCTTACCTGGTTTAGCCAGGCAGTCAAAGTCATTTGCCAGGCTACAGCTACTGCTGCATGCTGACAACTTCTAGGAGCCAGGGCTGAGAGCCTAGTGGGGTCAAAAGGCAGGCAAACTGCCGCAGGAGGAGCACACTGTGTCTCTCACCTGAGGTCCTACCCCTCCCCTAACCCTGTATACCCAATAATCTACATCTCCAATAATCCCTCACCCTTGGGCCATGCTGACTGGGGCAGTTGGGAGCCCAGCAACATCTCAATGAGGAGGGAGTTCCACACTTTGAGGCCTGACACAAAGATGCTGGCTTCCAGGCTGCTGCCATCACCCCAAATTTCTGAGGGAAGTGGAACTACCAAGAAGACTCCCTCTGTTGATCTTAATACCTGAGATGGTCTGTAGGGAGTGAGGCAGTCTCTCAGATATTTGGGGCCTAAGTCATTTTGGGCTTTAAACACTAGCATGAGCACCTTGCATTGGGCCTGGAAATAAACTGGCAGCCAAGTTTTATTCCACACTTTCTGGTGAATTTCATCTAGTCCAACCCCTTGCAATGCAGGCATGTGAAGCTGTCCCAAATGGGGAGCGAACCTGCGACTTTGCTATTACCAGCACCATGCTCAGTCTAACCAACTGAGCTATCTGGAAGAGAGTTTGCAAGACCTCCCAATCAGCTCCGATGGTGTGACCTGAATTTGCTGGTGTGCGACTGAATCCCTTCCGAAAACAGTCTGGAAATGTCCTTTGCTATTGTCTGCACACAGTTGGAGAGCTTTGCTAAAATAACAAAATGTGGCCATCGGGATTTGGAACAGTCGGTCGAAGTCAGTCAAAAGCATTAGGGTGGATAAGGGAAGAGGGAATTCTGAATCAGGGACCGCAAGAGAAAAGGGGGAGAAAGACTTCAAAAGGGCTTCGGAATCCACACCTCTCTCTGAAGTCGGCGCTGGTTCAAAGTCTCATTAGACCCGTTTACAGGCTGAATGGAATTATTACCAGAAAGTGAAAAAAAAACACATCAAAAAATGGTTACAACAAGAGGCAAAATGCACTTCCAGCTGTATGCGCCAATTATGCTTCATTCACTGTTTTTTTGAGGACTTCTTGGACTATATTTAGTGGCAAATCTTGTTCTCTGGCATCAGAGGGTGAGGGGAGGGGGCACAAGCAGCCCCGACTCTTTTCTAATGATTAACCACTTAATTTTGTTTAAAACACATCTAACATGAAATAAATGGCTGTGGCTTTCACTGTCATGACGTTGAGTAGCCGGGCAATGTGTGCTTTGCACTTCCATTGCCTTTCATCTGGAGATCTCAACCCATTTTGGAAAGATTACTTAGTGATGCCCCATTACCTCCTGGGTGATACGTGCTGAAGCGGAGAACTGCACAGATCTGCTTGTGAGCATGTGATTCTGACTCAAGCCCACTTTATTTATTATTATACTTATACCCCAACTTTTCCTTCAAGGAACTCAAGATGGGGTACATAGGGTTGTCTTCAACTAACGTTTACTCAGGGTAGACCCAATAAAATGGATGGCCTTGACTAACTTAGGTCCATTAATTGCCACAGGTCTACTCCGAGCAAATTTATTTTGGTCTTTTTGCCAAATCATGGGGGGGGGGGGTTGCCAAATTCTACCAAACCAGTCACAAATTTAATACAATTTTTCCAAAAATTGATTTCCGACACTCAGTTCTTGATGTGTCCAAAATTTCCTCTTGTTGCATTATTTTCTTAGTTATTTCTAATTCACATTCCATTCCTTACAATTGACCTTATATTAGAATAGTTTTTGTTGTTTTTTAACTTACTATCCTGTTTTTCGAAAATAATTTTGTTTTAAAAAAAATGATATTTATTGAGAATTTAAAATTACAAAGAAAAAAAGGAAAAGGAAAAAAGAGAAACAAAAAAAGAATTAAACAATACAAGTCAATAAAAAGAAAAAAGAGAACAAAACACACAATACATCAAAACCAAAAACAAAAGCAAACAAAAAATTAAAAACAAATCCAATATTCCCTAATCTTTATCTTTCGTTAACTTGTTTCATCGACCTCCTTGCACCTCCCTTTTTTGTCTTCTAGTTATTAATTATCTCAGCAAATCCTTTCCATCTTTCACTATATACTGTCATTAAATTGTCTTAATTTATTTTAACCTTATCTTACCATAAAAAGCCCTAAAACTTAAAACTTATTTGTACATAACTCCTTTTTCGAAAATATTTTTTATTGGATTTTACAGAACAAAAGATTATATCAATACCAAATACATAAGAGATTTCTCTGAAAGTCTTGACTTTCCACCATCCCCTCCGTGGGTCCAATTGTCAACATCTTCAACTGCATATTATTTCATAATCCATGTAATATAACTCTCCATATTATCCACAGTATTTGTTACATTCCAACTGTTATTAAAATCCTGGCAATGTTTTTATCTGCTTACAATGGTCTCCTAAATAAATTGTAATTTTTTCCTATTCTTTCTTGGAAGTTTTTGTCTTTTTGGTTCCTGAGCTTTCCGGTCAGTTTTGCCATTTTGGCGCAGTCCGTCAGCTTAGTTTGCCATTCTTCTCTGGTAGGGACTCTTACTCCTTTCCACCTCTGTTAACTTATTATTCTGAACCATCACCTATCTGCTCTGGAGACAAAGCATGGCCTTCCCTCTCTCCATGTTATCCTCACAACAACTCTGTGAGGCAGGTAAGGTCGAGCGATAGAGAAAATGAGCATTGTGGCCTGAGGGAATAAAATTGCTCAGTTTTGCTGCTTCCATCACTGTCTGCAAGTTGGAGGATGAACTCTTGAGGTAGAGAGACTCCTCTACTTGTGGACGCTCCCTGAAGGATTTCAAACCATGAACACCCAGGGTCCTAAATTACCCAGGGCTAGTAGAGGCAAGGGGTGGACAGGGTGGAAGTGATGGAGGGGGGCAGCAATGGGCAGTGACCTTCCATGCAAATGTCAGCTCCAGCTGAGCTGTGCTTTCTACACTGGTGTGACATGGCGGTTCACGTGCTGGGCTGAAAACAGAGAGAACGTGAATCCTGCTCCTATAATCCCTACCACAGCCCTGTGAAATAGGTTAGGCAGAGAGGCAGAGACTAGTCCGAGGTCACCCAGTGGGGACTCTAAGCACAACACCACACAGGCTGCGCGAGAGGGTAGAAGAGAAAAGTCGTCCTCCTAAAAATATTATAAGAGCCCACCCATCAGGGGATCCCATTCCCCAAATAGCTGGGGGTAAAGGTAAAGGTATTCCTAACCGTTAGGCCCAGTCACGGACGACTCTAGGGTTGCGTGCTCATCTTGCTTTATTGGCCGAGGGAGCCGGTGTTTGTCCACAGAAAGCTTCTTTTGCTGTTCTTTTGCACGTTCTTTTGCTGTTGATTCATAAACTGCTGCATATATCCAAAGTGGTGATGCCTAGCCCTTCCAGATGTTGGTAAAGGTAAAGGGACCCCTGACCATTAGGTCCAGTCATGGCCAAATCTGGGGTTGTGGCGCTCATCTCGCTTTATTGGCCAAGGGAGCCAGGGTACAGCTTCCGGGTCATGTGGCCAGCATGACTAGGCCGCTTCTGGCAAACCAGAGCAGTGCACGGAAACGCCATTTACCTTCCCGTCGGAGCGGTACCTATTTATTTACTTGCACTTTGATGTGCTTTCGAACTGCTAGGTGGGCAGGAGCTGGGACTGACCAATGGGAACTCACTCCATCGTGGGGATTTGAACTGCCAACCTTCTGATCGGCAAGTCCTAGGCTCTGTGGTTTAACCCACAGCACCACCCGCAAGAGTGTCATCAAGTTGGCAAAAGGTATTTATTCCACAAGACTAAGTTTCATGTTCGTACCAGAAGCAAATGCCACTGCTTTGTGTGGCGGGGGAAGAAGCTGCAGAGGGGGGGGGAGAGAAGCAGGCAGGGGGGAGAGTTGTGTACCCCTCTCCTCTCCCACTTAGACACTTCCCCCAGCACAATGCTCTTCATGGCAAAGCTTTGCGGGAAGTGAAGTAGCAGCCTGGGATTTAAAATACAAGGTAGAGGCAGACTGCGTAGCCCTACCATCATCACCCTTTCTTTTCTCTAGATCACAACCACCCCACACATTGCAATCCTTTATTCCGATCTGGAATTCTGCAGATTTCCAGCCACAGTGCCTGCCACTGTAGAGGAGGGCAGTTTAATAGATATTGGAATGCCTCTCGGACTAACATTTTGTATCCCAGGGAATTTATAATACATCACGGTTTAAATAAACAGTCCTTTAGCTTTGTGTAATTATATGCAGCTGCACAAACCTGTTTGCTCAAAATTCAGGAAGTGACAAGCGCTGCTTTTTCAGACATTCCCGGATTCCTAAGTTGTTTATCCCAGAATGTTGGCTGCTCCTAACTTCGCTCGATTTATTTATTTATTCTCTCCAGCTCCCCCTGTCCACCACCACCCCAGCAATCATTGGGAAAAAGCAGTTTATTTAACCTAGCATGGTGCGTTTACCACACCTGGATCTTGTATTTGGTCGTTTCGTATAAAACTTCTGCACCGGTTAGTGGAATAAACTTGGAAGACAGGAGTCCATACGTATCTAACAAGCATTCTGTGCTACAGTGAACCTCTCACCCTCCAGGTGTGATGGACCCCAACTTCATCAAAATGAACTAAAGCAGTGGTTCCCAATTGGTGGTACGCAGATACCAGGGGAGGCATATATAACCCACCCAGGTGGTCCGTGGCACCATTCACATATCAAAAAACTGCCATGTTGTTGTTGTTGTTGTTGTTTAGTCATTTAGTCGTGTCCGACTTTTCATGACCCCATGGACTAGAGCACACCAGGCACTCCCGACGTGGGGATCCAGGGCACAGTCCTTCAATGGCTGCGCTCGTTTCTCTCTGGTCGGGGACAGAGGGTGGCGCTTGGGGGGAATTGTCATCGCGCCACTCCTTGGTGTGTGGAGTACCTCAGGGTGCGATACTCTCCCCGATGCTTTTCAACATCTTTATGCGCCCCGTCGCCCAGCTTGTTCGGAGTTTTGGGCTGGGTTGTCATCAGTATGCCGATGACACCCAACTCTATCTGTTGATGGATGGCCATCCTGACTCGGCCCCAGACACACTGACCAGATGTTTGGAAGCTGTGGCTGGATGGTTACGTGGGAGCCGGTTGAAGCTAAATCCTTCGAAGACAGAGGTCCTGTGGCTGGGACGGGGCGATATGGGATTGGGGGGGCAACTCCCATCTCTTGCGGGGGCGCAATTAGTGCCAGCACCGTCCGTTAAGAGTTTGGGTGTAATCTTCGACACCTCCCTTTCCATGGAGGCGCAGATTGCAGCTATAACAAAGGCGGCATTTTTCCATCTCCGCCAAGCTAAGCAGTTGGCTCCTTACCTCTCTCGCCCTGACCTAGCCACTGTGATCCACGCGACGGTCACCTCCAGACTGGATTATTGTAACTCGCTGTACGTGGGGCTGCCCTTGAGACTGACCCAGAAACTCCAGCGGGTGCAGAATGCTGCAGCGAGACTCCTTACGAGGTCTTCGCTGCGAGATCACATTCACCCGGTGCTATACCAGCTGCACTGGCTCCCAGTGGAGTACAGGATCAGGTTTAAGGTGCTGGTTTTAACCTTTAAAGCCCTATATGGCCTAGGACCCTCGTACCTACGGGACCGCCTCTCCTGGTATGCCCCACAGAGAAACCTACGGTCTTCAAATAAAAACCTCTTGAAGGTCCCAGGCCACAGAGAAGTTAGGCTGGCCTCAACTAGAGCCAGGGCTTTTTCGGCTGTGGCTCCGATCTGGTGGAACACTCTGTCACAAGAGACCAGGGCCCTGCGGGACTTGACATCCTTCCGCAGGGCCTGCAAGACAGAGCTGTTCCACCAGGCCTTTGGCCAGGGCACAGCCTGACTCCCTCCCTCGGCAATCTTCGCAGAGCTCTGGCCCAATGGTTGCTAGTGGCTTGAATTAATTAATTTTTATAATGAATGATTTTAGAATGTTGTTTATGTTGTACTTTTGTACTGTTTTATTGTTGTTAGCCGCCCTGTGCCCGGCTTCGGCTGGGGATGGCGGGATATAAATAAAATTTATTATTATTATTATTATTATTATTATTATTATTATTATTATTATTATTCCACTGCCTCCCGCAGTTTGGTCAAACTCATGCTGGTAGCTTTGAGAACACTATTCAACCATCTCATCCTCTGTCGTCCCCTTCTTCTTGTGCCCTCCATCTTCCCCAACATCAGGGTCTTTTCCAGGGACTATTCTCTTCTCATGAGGTGGCCAAAGTATTGGAGCGTCAGCTTCACGATCTGTCCTTCCAGTGAGCACTCAGGGCTGATTTCCTTAAGAATGGGTAGGTTTGATCTTCTTGCAGTCCATGGGACTCTCAAGAGTCTCCTCCAGCACCATAATTCAAAAGCATCAATTCTTTGGCGATCAGCCTTCTTGATGGTCCAGCTCTCACTTCCATACATCACTACTGGGAAAACCATAGCTTTAACTATACGGACCTTTGTTCAAGGTGATGTCTCTGCGTTTTAAGATGCTGTCTAGGTATGTCATAGCCATAGAGTTATCAAAACTGCCATAGAGATATCAAAATATTCAAAAGTAGGAGGTCCATGGATTGGCTTTTTAAGAAAACAACAAGGGATCTGCAATCTTTAGCTAATTGGGAACCACTGGACTAAAGTGTTCTTGTTGCTCTAGCACAAAAAAATCCAACATAGTAAAAATTAAAGTGGATTTTTTGTGAGGAAGGTAATGGGGAAATAAATGCATGTAAAAGTGTGAGGTGAAGCCTTTCTGCATATGAAACAGCTTCAAATGAAAATACCTTATGATTTATTACTTAAACCATATCATATTTATTTCTGCACAGATTTATTTTTAAAAAGCACACACAACAATATCATAGAATTGTAGCATTAGAAAGGACCATTAGGTCATCTCAAATCCACAACCCTGACATTGAGTCTCATGCTGACCAACAATTATGTAATAGTTTGTTTTAGAGCCGATTTCTCCTTTATCCTTTATTTTTTTTAAAAAAAAAATGTATGTAATACTTGAAATTCACAAATAATCTGATGCCCTAAACTGCAGCTTAGGTGGAATCTACCCACATATTAAAAAATGCTGTGAAAATGCTTTTTTAAAAAATGTTGTGAAAAATATATATGGAATTTGACATAGCTCACTGTCACCGTCTAGTGTCACATTTGCATATTGCACTTTACAACACATTTAAAACATTTTATTTGCAGCTGTGTAGCTGAGTCCTGAGTTTGTGCATAGGTTGGTCACTTGTGTACAATGATGCAATGTTGCCACCTGTGTATCTGGAAAACCTATGAAGTCCCAGACTATACCTGCACCATACATTTATGCACAGTTAAAGTGCACGGCTTCCTCCAAGGAATCCTGGGAAAATCTAGTTTCTTAAGGGTGCAGGAACTGTAGCTCCCTGAGGGGGTATACTACAATTCCCAGGATTATTATTTTTTGTAGGTGGGGGCCATGTTATTTATTTAAATGTGATTTAAATGCATGTTGCAGATGTGGCCTAAGGCTGTGTATTGTCCTGAATTTCTTTATAGCGCTTTTAAAAATGAAAAAAATAAATGGAGCAGCTGGTAGGAGTCATGGACCAGTGCATATATTTTGAATGTTAAAACAGCAGAGCCTAAAGGTTAGAAATTTAAATAAATAAATTGTGTGTGGAATCTGGAGGTCATTCACAAGATATTGCTCTTTAAAGGCCTACTTTACTTCAGAACAAACACTCCACTCTGTCCTGGAAAAAGCACCTCATGACCTCTTCTTCATTAGCAAGTTAAACAGAAAAACCAACACAGGTGTGATATTAAACTCCCAATCCAAATACACAGAACTTGGAGAAGGTTATATCTAGCACTAATTAACCAGAGATTATATTTTGATTCATGGAAGTAAGTAAATAAATACAGTTCCTTCACCAACCTCTGTACCTATAAACATGCAAAACCCAAGTCCACACACACACTCACAAACCCCTAAACTATGCAGATAAATCCACATCTTAATAACTTCCAACAGGAAAATGCTGCCACATTGCTCTTCTTCAGCAAAATGACATGCAGTGTTTTATTTACTCTGTAGCTTCTTAAGAATAACCTGGACACCTTTCACTGCTTCGAATGTCGACATGTGTTTATTGAACAAGCGGCAAATTCATCTGTCCCCACAGACTTGTAACAATTAGACTCACAAACTGCCCTCAGCTACTGGGGTTGGTCCAGAATAAAAGCTGTTCATAGACAACATCAGAGAAATCCAGGAGATAGTCATTTTTCCTGGGGATATTCTGGCTGCATCTACACAGCTATAATAAACACTCTGGAAAAAACCATTTTAAAGCTCACTATGGAAAATTTCCTAAAGTTCCAATTTTAGCTCTACATCACCATCTAGTGTCACAATGTTATAACACATTTATAACGTGTTGTTGTTATTGTTGTTGTAGTAGTAGTAGCTGAGTCCTCTGTCTGAGGACTATGGCTAAGCAGTTGAAAGTATGACTCAGTAGCAAGGCTTAGGGTGGATTTTTTAAGAAGAAAAACAGACCCTTCACTAATCTTCAGGGAGGGAGGTGTTTTGAGCTGAATAATTTGGGATCACTGTTCAAAAGTGTGTTAATGTGCTAATGTGTGTTAATTTGGCGTTTCGAGAAAGGGCTGTGGGCGCCAGTCCCAAAATGGCTGCTTTAGTATGGGTGGGACACAAAATGTGGAGCACAAAATGGCTGCTACATTGGCTCCCACAAACAAAAGAGAGGTATCAGTAGGCTTGAGGGAACCCAAGCTTTGGAGAAACACACACACCCAAAAATGGAGGGGAAACTAAGAAGAAGACACCCTGAAACAACACAACGAAGGCTGAGCCTGCTCTGTCACCACCGAAGGCTGAGTGACTGTTTTGTGAGGAGATGGAATGGAGCAGCTGGGACTCCACACGGCAATGTTTAGTTGCCGATCCCAGCAGTTATGATTTCGCATGCAGGATCAGAGTCATGAGTGCAGTCAAGGTTCAATGCGATCTCAAGAACACCTCTTTATAGGCCCCTTGATAATTACTAATGAGAAATGAACGGGGGCTTTGTTCCTGTCGCAGGCAGGAAGACAAAGCAAACAAAAGCTTTCTGAATTCCTAGAAATGTCTCTTGGGTTTATCATTCTCTCTCTTCAGGCACAAAGCAAATTGCGCACGGAAGGTTTTTAGTTTATTACCATGACCTTCCCTTTGCTTTCCACTAGGCTACTTTTGTGCCCTATTTCAATGGGGGAGGAGGGACAGAAAGCAAAGCAATCCAAGGACGGCTGCAAGATCGGTTTGCTACCCCATGGAGGTACAGTGGTACCTCGGGTTAAGAACTTAATTCGTTCTGGAGGTCTGTTCTTAACCTGAAACTGTTCTCAACCTGAAGCACCACTTTAGCTAATGGGACCTCCTGCTGCCACCGCGTCACTGAAGCACGATTTCTGTTCTCATCCTGAAGCAAAGTTCTTAACCCGAAGCACTATTTCTGGGTTAGCGGAGTCTGTAACCTGAAGCATATGCAACCCGAGGTACCACTGTACAGGACTTTGTATGGCTACGTATGTTGCATACAAATCCCTGTTTACATGGGAGGAACAGGAGTGACCACACGTCCCTTTCAATGAGTGTACAATCTGTGTCACTGTGTACACAACTGTACACTCATTCCTGGAAGGAATGGTAGGATACAAATTTTATTACTAAGAATATATAATAATGCTTTGCATACAGCAGGTCCCAGGTTCCGTCCCAGTTAAAAGGAGGTGGTGTCAAACATGCAGATGCTGTCGATGTGAAATATCTCTGCCTGACAGCCAGCAGAACCAGTGCAAGTCAGAGCAGCCAACATGGGACTAGCTCAGGGATTCAAAACCAGCTGGTTGGCCAGACCTCCATTTCCCAGTTTTGACAAGTGGACAGGAGCACCACCTGTAAATCACCTGATAATGACATACAGTGGTTGACAGCTATCAAAGTTGTGTTCACTTTTTTGGAAAAATGGAGGCAGCAGAACTACTAGGAAGAAGAAGAAGAGAAGAAGAGTTTGGATTTGATATCCCACTTTATCACTACCCTAAGGAGTCTCAAAGCGGCTAACAATCTCCTTTCCCTTCCTCCCCCACAACAAACACTCTGTGAGGTGAGTGAAGCTGAGAGACTTCAGAGAAGTGTCACTAGCCCAAGGTCACCCAGCAGCTGCATGTGGAAGAGCGGGGAAGCGAACCCGGTTCACCAGATTACAAGTCCACTGCTTTTAACCACTACATCACACTGACTCTCACGAAGGCTCCGTAAATACAGGGCATCACCTAACCTCCACGTAAGCCCTTTGCAAGCAAATGCTCAATAAACTGGTCGTTTCAAGGCACTCCCCATGGCAAGAAAATATATGGCCCCATGACCTTGATAACTGCACAATTCTGTTCAAGAACATGCCCCAGACCACTCCAATATGCTTCATCATTCTGGGTACACAGAGATCCACTTCTATCTAGGTCAGCATCCTGTCCACACAGCAGTGGCCAAACAGATGCCTCAGAGATGTCTACAAGCAGGACATGAGTTCAGTGGCACACTTGAACTTGTGACCCCCAGCAACCGAGGCATGGTGTCCTGGTGCAGATGATCCCATAAGAAGCAGCATTGGGGATACAAGTCAAGTGGTCCAGGTGATCACATCCAAACCTGAGCATTGAATCGACATCAGAGTGATCTCCCACCCCTCACCCATGGGGGGTGGGAATTACAGATGAGGTGCTTCAAGGGCAATGGCTGAAAGCCCTTTTGGAAGTATCCTGCTAATGTATATAATCTCTCAGGATGGAAGCAGTTACTGATTTCGATGAATAAGCCATGCTTCTTAATCGGCTTGAATACCAGCCTTGCCTCTAACTCCTAATGAATGAAAACACTAGGAGATCTTCAATGAAAAATGCATGGGAGTGTGCCATTCATAAAAACATTCAATTACACATATGAAGCATATCCTGCCGTGACCCATATGGAACTTGGCTTTAGAAAGTAGAGTGACCCTGTTTTCTGAAAGTCTATCAATGGCTCAAACTGGTTGCCCTCTCACGCAAAACTGTTCTGTGCTTCTTCGGGAGGAAATCAATAAGCAGAAAGTAATCTCTGAGTACGGCTACAGCAAACAGAACGTCCTTTGCCCTAGGCACAAAACAGTTTCTTTTCTATTTTCGAATAAAAGTGGGAGGGTGGGGAGATGAAGAAATGTTTTGTCTCTTGCCTATATTGCTTTATGGTGGTCTTGAAAGTATGCAAGGGCCAAGCTGTGTATTTACTCATTCATTTATTTGCAGCATTTGCCAGCCACACTTAATTGTATGTTCTCAAAGTGTTTGATTCACAAATAAAAAACTCACAAGGAAACCACAATGAAACAGAGCAGAACAGAGGACAGAGCGAATAAAAAGTCAGCAGCAACAACAAAATAATCCCAGGATTGCACCAAACACCTTAAAAGGCACAGGCAAATTGGAAGATTTTCACTTAGCACCAGAAAGACAACAAAGACAGCACCAGGGGAGGGAAAGGCAATGGGAATTCCAGAAACAGGGTGCCATAGCAAAAAAGGCCCTGCATTCTGTCATCACCTGCCTTATTTCAGACAGTGGAGAGATCCAGAGCAAGACATCAGAGGGTGATCTTAACACTCTGACAGGATCATGTGGGGAAAGGAGTGTTAGAAACTGAGATATGAAAGCTAGGAGCTAAATGGCACTTTAAACCTATGGGCGCCACGACAAAAACAAGAATACAAAGCTGAAAATGAATGAACTGCAGCTAAAATCTAATATTCATTTTTCACATGGCCTAGTCCTCATCTGAAGATTGCAAAAACAAAGCCATACTTCCCCTGCCTGCCCCCTAATATTTTTTATGAGGGTCCCTTTTCAAGTCCTCAGACAGTGGCTGGAAGTGGGGAGGCAGAAAAAAAGTCCTTCTCCTTTCCATCCAGCAGTGGCAGTTTTAATCTGAAATCTTAGGCGCAGTAGAAGAAGAAGAGTTTGGATTTTATATCCTGCTTTATCACTACCTGAAGGAGTCTCAAAGCGGCTAACATTCTCCTTTCCCTTCCTCCCCCACAACAAACACTCTGTGCGGTGAGTGAGGCTGAGAGACTTCAGAGAAGTGTGACTGGCCCAAGGTCACCCAGCAGCTGCATGTGGAGGAGCGGAGATGCAAACCCGGTTCACCAGATTACGAGACTACCACTCTTAACCACTACACCACACTGGCTCTCTACTGCACCCATTGCTCAGGAACTGCTCACATTAATGAAATTCCCTGTCGCAAAATGCACCTAGAACAATGGGAGTTTCGAACACTGGAGGAAAGTAAATCCTGCAAATGGGTACAGGACAATGTCCAACTTCTTTTTTGCAATCCCTGAGTCTGGCGCCTCCTGAAACTGCCCTGTCTTCCTTTAAGTTAGTTTCCTCCATATTTTCCTTGGCTTTCAAAAGTGCATATCCCTCTTTCTGTGTAATTTCAGAACAACTGGAAGGAGCAGCATTTATTTATTCATTTTTACTCATCTCTGATTTATTTATTTCACAACAAATGAAGACTCTCTGGACAGTATCCATGTGACAACAAACATACTACTCTGAGAAATGCAAACTGTATGCATCTAAAAAGTGGCAGTTTGCCTTCCTCTGATCAGTTTTTTGTGTGATTAAAAAATAAATGGTTGAGTTTCCCCAATTCTGCTGTCAGCTGTCTGAGAACAAATTGTTAGGTTCCTGTCATGTGTGAGTGTGGAGCACACTAAAGTAAGAAAGGGATTTTTCTTTCCAGAACAATAACCATCAAACCATTCTGTCTAGAATTCTAATCTGAGGTTGCTGCTGTGAATTCTGAAACAAGGTGGTCTTTATTCTGGAATAGTTAATCCAGAACACTTTGTCTCTGGATCCACTCATTGGTAGCTCTGCCCTCTGCTGGTATACAGATTATCCCTTAAAAAAGTAGCCCTTGACAGAGAAAAAGAAAACCATCATGGAAGTAAGGCTTCATAGATCTGAATTAAAAAATTTGTCCAGAATTTACCACAGATGGTGGAGCAGTAGAAGAAGGGAGTTTCAGTCACTGCCTTCCTTTCACTATTGTTTGTTTTACTGAAAAATAGGGCTATTTTGCAATGAATGAAAGAAGAGAGAGTGGGGATAATGAAAGGGAGCCAGTAATTAACCCACTTCCTTACAGGGAACAGAAACTGACGATCTAAGTGGCAATTAAGGCACCATTCATCCACCCGCCATTTTAAACAGGAAGCTGTAAAAGACACAGTAGGTGCAAGAAGGAAGCTACTAATTAAGGTTGCAGGAGACCTTTCCTGAAAAGAACTTGTTTGTGAGAGAACATTATAGGATGATCTTGGCTGTAAGGATTGGGTACTGTTGAATAATCTAGCACTGTTTTAAGCGCAGTGTGGACCACTGTTTTAATTCCTCTTTTTGCTGATTGTGGAGGAGCAATGCCTTAGGAGCATTATGCAAGGCCCCAAGCTTAGCCTGAAACAAGTGTGCCATTTCGTATCTCAAACGGCCACCTTGTTATTAAGCAGTCTGAGGACAACTAAAATATTATAAGCCCTCCTTTATGTTTTATTAAACCACCTCTTTTCACCTCCAAAACAATGTAATCTCCATCTACTAAAACCACTTTATCTCCCGCTCTAGGTCCCTTTACTGTAGGTTCGTCTGTCATTCATCGCGAAAGCACCCGAGTACAGTAGCTGTAGCAAAAATCGAGGGGATTGAGAAGTTTGTTGCCAACTATAGAAAAGCATAAGGTTACTGAATAGCTAAGCCTATGCATAGGAAGCACATTCATTCGTGCAAAAATGAACATGGAAGATTACTCGCTTTCAGTCATCAATAGGCATTTGCCCTCAGTCGTTACCTTAACGAGGACACTGGAAATTTATCAACAGAGTGGTATAGAGCAGCCGGGTACACAGGGTGAAGCTGAAAAGATAAATTCCAAATTATACTCTGACTCTCAAAATAGCTTGTGCCATCCATGTTTTAGAAAAGTAAATTTCAAGTAAATTCATTACTCTTAGACTTCCCCTGTATATAAGCAGACAATTGCTCCATCTTCCATACTATCACCCATATACCTGTACATCCCCTTGAAAACGTTAACCAAATATGGAATACCCATAACAAATTAATACACTGAATGGCAGTGGGTCTTTCCCAGTCCCAACGGGGCTTTCTTTGTGGTGGCACCTTGGTTGTGAAATCCATTCTCTAGAGAGGCTTGTCTTCATTTTCAGGATGCAGAAATATTTTAATTTTTAATTTTAATTTCAGGGGCTCTTAATGGGTTTGTATTCCCCTGCCCCTCCCACAGAAGTGTCTTTTCGTGTTTCAGTTTTTCTTTAAGCTAACCTGTGTTTGTTTGCTGTAATTCAGTCCTTACAAACCTGGACTCCCACAGATGTTATGGACTACAACTCCCATCAACCCCAGCCAGTTTCATGAAGCTTGCTGGAAGTTGCCCGACTCTTTGTGGAATCAGTGGGGGTTTAAAGAATGGGGTGCAAACTTCTTGAATGTAATGGATGGAGAAATAAATAAGCACGGGCAATGTGAACTGCTCTCCTGACAGCTGAGGAAGGATCCTGTTTCTTCTATAACCAGGAGCTGCTCTTTGAAAGAATGATGAAGACCCTGTAGATGCCTAAATCTCCCCCTCTGCTCCAGCATACACTTTCAACCCTACCACGTTCGTGGTTTCCATGGCAACTTTCCATCTGTTTTTGACTGTTTTCACAGGCTTTTTAAATTAAAGCTTAACTATGTCAGTGTTACCAGATTAGCTTTGTCTTTGAATAAACCATATGCCTCTTCGACAAAGCCCGCTATGCCGATAACATGGAGAGGAAATGTTTAAAGTTGGTTTTTCACACATCTCCTCTGATTAAAAACAAAGCTTCTGGGCGAGGGGAAAGATGGGAATGTTTGTACAAAGATCCATTTGTCATCATCCAATAAAGCTCTCATGCCCTGCACATAATTGATCATTGTATCAGCTAAACACGACAAGGGAAGGAGAGAATCGCGAAACAAGCAGACCTCCAGTTGTCCGAAACTTTGCATTTCCTGAAAATCAAAGTGAAGTGACAGTTGTTAGGAGAGTCCTAGAGGTCTCTTGGAATAGTGATTGACTTACACTGCTTTGGGAACTGTAGTTCTGCAAGGGGGACTGGAGCCTCTCAGCACCCTTAACAAACTACAGTTCCCTAGGTTCTTTTTGGGGGGAGAGGGAATCAAGACTGCTTAAAGTGGTATGATATTGCTTGAAATGTCTAGTGCAGAAAAATGACTCAGTTTTCTATTGGCATGTATTTTCCCCCATGTTCTTGATTTGCATATATTTGCATGCATTTTTGCAACAAACTGATAATAACTCCCCCCCCCCCAAAAAAAAGAAACCCTTCAGAATCTTTCCAGTATCCCCTGGAATCTACTTTATCCATCAGTTCACCTTTCAGATCCCAATTCAGATCTCCTGGTACCAGCCAAGAACGCGCAAAGAAGAGATCCTATCTAAACGTTGTGGATGGTAAACGATGAATCACAAAATGAAAATAACAGATGTTATAATTAGTGTCTTTGGCCTGATGCTCACAGAGAAAAAACAACAACCAGAGTTGATGGTTCTGCCCACTTCCTTTATGATATACTGGGGATATTCTTGGATTGAAATTCCTTGGAAATATTGTATTATTCCATGCCTTGGCCTCACGAGCCTTGGCCTAATAATACATTAGTTTATACCTCAAGGATTCTTTCCATCTTGACATTAGTCAAGATGATCTCTTAGCTTTGTGTGGTGACGAAGGTAAAAGTAATCAAAACCTACAATGAATAAATAAGCCATTAATAAAGGATGGCATAAACTTACAAAAGAGCAGGTATGTTAATGGCAAGAGAGAAATCATGTCGCCAAGTGAGCTTCATTGCTGAACAGGAATTTGAACTCTGGTTCTCCTTAGTTCAGGACCGATACCCTATCCACAATACTACCCTTACTTAACACACATTAATGATTCTATATTAATAATAATAATAATAATAATAATAATAATAATAATAATAATATTTATTTGTTTATTTATTTATTTCCCGCTCTCCCCGGCCAGAACCGGGCTCAGGGCAGCTAACATCAAAATTTACAATACATTAAGACATAAAATTCAACAATTGACTGAAATACAGCTTAAAATCGGATTAAAATCAAAATAAATTACCCGTTAACCATTTCTGCTATATGGTGTAATCACATTGCACGTGCATTTTACTTGCACAAATTCAGTTACGGTGGTGGCCCTCCCAGCTATGGTTGCAAAAGAGGAAGGGGAGAGACGAAGGCATTAAGTAGAGTGAGGCAGCGACCCCAGGTAGCTGTGTAGGCATGGAGCGGTGGCAGAATTTTTGAGGATGCAGGAAATCCTGGGTGCCAGGACACACGTTTGGGGAAAGCACTCTTTAGTGAGAGAACCCCAGTAGAGATTTAGCATGGCAAAACATGCAGCAAAGAGAAGAGCGTTGAAATATAGGCTGTAAAATGTGCCCTTGCCAGTGAACCCCAGCATATCCCACCTCCCTAGTACACAGATAGACTGCATGTTTAGTAAGTTATGAAATGTTTTACTTACAAAACTCTTCAAAGGTCTAATTCATGTGCTTCTCCATGCAGCAGTGAGGGGGAAAATTGCGTAGGCAGTAAAATGTTGCTTGGTTACAACATGGTAAAGGTTCATAAACTATTGATACAGCATAGGAAAATGTTGGTTTCAGACTCAGTTGTTCTCTTAAACAAAAGAGTCTGGTTAAAGCCATATGGCTGGAAGGAGCAGCTCAGAGCTCCTCACGTACCAAATTGACATGTAGACTGAGCAGAACAAAAGGCTCGGTTGCCCATTTCCCCCTAGGGAGAGGGGAAATGATACAGGCTAAGCAAAAACAGAATCCCTTATCATGTAGGGAAAGGCGACAAACCGGCACATGGTGCGCAGGCAAACTCTGTACAAATATTTGATGGAACTCATAGAAATTGAGGTGTGAGTGCGTCAGGCCCAGCCCACCCATTAGCCTCAATGAAGCAGTCACCTCAGGCACTGGGGGAGGAAGAGGAGTGCGGGGGGAGCACACCGCGCCCAGCAGTGCGATCCCGGTAGAGTGCCATCGTGGCTGCCCCCGCCCGTGCTGGGCGCCACGCCGCCTGGCAGTGGCGTAGCGTGGGTTGTCAGCACCCGGGGCAAGGCAAGTAATTTGCGCCCCCTAACCCGTGGATTTGCGCCCCCTAACCCTAACCCCCAGATGTTGCGCCCGGTGTGGCCGGCCCCCCCTGCACCCCCCACGCCACTGCCGCCTGGACATGCGTCATGCCCCTGCGGGCAACGCGCCACACCCCCCAGGACGCACACCCCACCCCCAGGGTGCACCCCAGCCCTGCCCCCGCCTGCTCTCTGCCCCCCCCGGTGCCAGAGCATGAAGCTCCGCCCCTGACCTCAGGCAGCAGACTGGGGACAGCTGGAAGGGACAGCAGATTGGGGGCCCCTGAGGAGCACACTGTGCAACGCCTTCCTGCGCTCGTCACCTGCTCCTGCTGCCTGGGAAGAGAAGGGCCTCTGCTGCCGCCACCTCTGTCCTCCTTTTTTCTCTTCCACCACCTTCAGCACACCAAGGCTTCCTTGGGCCGCCTCTGGACACCCCAGGCAGTAGAAGAAGAGAAGGTGGAGGTGGTGGCAGCAGGCATATTCAAGCTGGAAGATGTCTTGGGCCAGCCTCTGTGTGTGTGTGTGTGTGTGTGTGTGTGTGTGATCTCACACGTTCCTGGTATCCTGTTTGTCTGAACAGGGCTCTCAAGCGTACAGCAATCAAGTACAGTGGTACCTCAGGTTGCAGACGCTTCAGGTTACAGACTCCGCTAACCCAGAAATAACCTTTGGGTTAAGACCTTTGCTTCAAGATGAGAACAGAAATCGTGCAGAAGGCAGCACAGCAGCAGTGGGAGGCCCCATCAGAAGAAAAGAAGAAGAGTTTGGATTTGATATCCCGCTTTATCACTACCTGAAGGAGTCTCAAGGCGGCTAACATTTTCCTTTCCCTTCCTCCCCCACAACAAACACTCTGTGAGGTGAGTGGGGCTGAGAGACTTCAGAGAAGTGTGACTGGCCCAAGGTCAGCCAGCAGCTGCATGTGGAAGACCACACTGGCTCATTAGCTAAAGTGGTACTTCAGGTTAAGAACAGTTTCAGGTTAAGAACAGACCTCCAGAACAAATTAAGTACTTAACCCGAGGTAAAACTGTATACAGAAAGCCAGTAGCACAGAGGCTCGTGTGATTCAGATTCTCCGAGTAAAATGCTTCAGGCTCCCAAGTGCAGGATCTCTCCAAATTTGGTCAGACAGAGACGGCTAGTCAGGTCAGTAGTTAAGACATGAAGCTCAAGTTGCCACCAATCAGCTCAAAGCTCCGTTTCAATTTCTCATTTTCCTCCTAGACATTATTTATAATAATCAGGCCAAAGACAACAACTGCTATATTTTTCCAAGAGGTCTGCCCAAGGCCAATATCTAAAATGCTGTGTGGAAGGCAAATCTCTAAAGACCTAAGGAAGGAAGCTGAAAAAGGCCAAAAGAGAGCGAGAGAGAAAGATGGAACAAGACATTTAAGATACAGGGTAAACCTGCACAATTTTGAAGTGCGAGACGAGGAACCGGTGGCCCTTCAGATACTGCTGGACTACAACTCCCATCATCACTGACTATTGGCCATGCTGGCTGGAGCTGATGGGAGTTGGAGTCCTCCATATCTGGAGAACACCGTGTTGTCAATACCAGAATTTATCCCAGCCTGACAGGAACTTCTTCCCACAGTGCATAGTTAAATTCTGGCACTGGTGAGAGACTTGTGACCCTCCAAGGATTGTTGAACTACATCTCCCATCATCCCTGACACTGCTGGTTCAGGGGGATGGGATTTGGAGTCCAGCAGCATCTCGGGGTGGGAATCACAGGTTCTTCATCCCCATTTGAAACCCATTAAGCTGGACATACCCCACTCCAGCCATAGAAAGCAGCCTTCTACCAGGCCATATAACCCAGTATTGTCTGCTCTGACTGGTTATTCAGGGTCTCAGCCAGAGCCTTTCCCATTTCCAAGATCCATTTAAACTGGGCATCACATGGCAGGACAGGAGAAGGCTGGCAGGTGGTGTCTGGCTGTGTGCAGAGTGAGGCAATGCCCCCTCTGTCCTAATGAACCAGCCTCCGCTTGCTCTGCTGTGTCCGCATTCGCAACTTGTGTTTTGCAGTTGCGCCCCCAGCCCAAGGATACAAAAGATTTCAGGTTCTTTGTTTGGATTCTTTTAATTGGGAGCTTTGCTGTTCTGAAAAGCTGCTCCAGAAATAACTTGGCAGCCAAGGCAGCAGGTTGAATAAGCCCCTCGGAGGCACTTAAGAACGGCTGCTGATGCAAGAGGCCTCTTAATTGATCCGAATCCATCCAACGTTTGAAATGCACAGGGCAGCTGCGGCCTTGCAGTTTCTGTTAGGAAGAGAAGGAGCAAAGCGAAATTACCGTTTCAGAGGGGAGGGCTCAACCTTGGCTTCTGAAATTGCCGTGACCTGGGGTGAAGGACAGGAGGTGGAAATGACAAAAAAAAACCTTCCGAAAAGGTTCTAGATTCAGGTAGGTAGCCGTGTTGGTCTGACACAGTCGAAATATATATATAAAAAATAAAAAAATTGTCCAGTAGCACCTCAGAGACCAGAATCATAGAATCATAGAATCATAGAGTTGGAAGAGACCACAAGGGCCATCGAGTCCAACCCCCTGCCAAGCAGGAAACACCATCAGTCACTCAGTCGTCAACAGGTTTACCATACCCATTGAGTCAATCACCCATCTCCTACTACCCTCCTGAGAAAACTCCCACCCCACCCTCCCACTATATATAAGGGTCTGGTGACTTCAGTTTCAGTGTATCTGAAGAAATGTGCATGCTTATACCCAGAACAAACTTAGTTGATCTCTAAGGTGCTACTGGACAATTTTTTTTTATTTTTTTATATATTCCTCCAAAAAGGTGTTGCAAAGGTGGGGGTGGCTACAGCACATGCCTCAGTATTAACCTTTAGATTGACTGAATAACATTAAAAACAGCCAAAACACCAACTTCCAAGCAGGCATAACAAAGTTACGCTGCATGATGGGCTGATCTGTAAAACGCACACTTCCCTTAACTGTGTAAATGTTCACAATCTTGGTTCGCAGTTGATAAATGAATGAAATAGGTGTGAGGAATCTGGTGCTTTCCAGATGTTGCTGGATTCATAATGTTTTGGGTTGGATGGGGGTCAGACTGAACGTTGCCCTGAATTCCTTCCAGTTCTTGGGGTCCTGTACCCATGGGGGTTTACTGAACTAGTCAGACAAGTTTCTTTGAAAGACAGTGACTTTAGCTGGCCACTTAAGTGTGCTCTTTTGAGCATCTCAAAGGAATGGGCTAGGTTGCAAGAGCTACAGTGAGAGATCTGGAGGGTGGCAACACGAGAACGGGGACTTTTCTGCAGTGGCTCCCCTGCATTTGTGGAATGCTCTCCCCAGGGAGGCTCGCCTGGCACCTTCATTACACATCTTTAGGCACCAAGAAAGAACATTCCTCTTCTTCCAGGCCTTTGGCCGATTAAACTATCTATGGCCTTTTAAACTGTGAGGGGGGGGTATTGTTTTGTTTTTAATTATGTAGTGCATTTTCATGTTTTTATACTGTAAACTGCCCTGTGATCCTCAGATGAAGGATGATATATGAATGGAACAACACAACCATCTCCACTTTGCCTTCAATAAGTTCAGGTGCAAGATAATAAATTCTGTACTGCTCCGTCCGGTGGGATTTTGGCAGGGGGCACTGAGGGAACCCCCCAAATCCTGAATCCATCATTGCCAGGAATAAACCTTTCAGACTTAAAAAGGAAAGAATGAATTTATATAGAATGGCATTTTCCTTTCACTTTTTTGAAAGCACATATATTATGGGGATCCCTTCAAGATGTTTGCAGTGAGTGTCGGCTGCCAGAAGGGAAAGGAACCTACGATGAGATACATCCTTTTGAAATCCAAGTAGTTGCAGGCCACTGGATCTGGAACGCGGCAAGGAAAATGTCAAACTGAACGACTGTGATGATTATAAGTAGAGTAATAGGCCTGAAGGCAAGTGAAGTAATCATATTAGTCAGCGTTCGTAAGAAACAATATATGTATATATTTCCTCCAAGGCTAGTGGGAGGGGATGAGAATGTCAAGAGCGCTAAGCAGTTTTATGCCACTTTTGATATTTGATCAGACACTGATCTTCCAAAGCTCATGGGTGGAAAAGGCCCAGATCTGCCGTCACTGATATATTTCTGGCCCAATCTTCCTCCAATGACTTTCAGGGTGGTGCACATATCGTATTTGTCAGCACTTTGGCCTCCGGACACTAGTTGCAAAGAGAGGGTGGAAACCACCATCAGGCCTGGTTTCTGCCCACCATAAACAGAGTTCCAATGTCATACTGAAGATCAGGAGGCAGGCAAGGAGCCGCCTTCCAGATGTTGCTCCTTCCATCAGCTCCAGCCAACACAACCAATCATCAGGGATGATGGGATCTGTAGTCCAGCAATGTGTGGAGGGTCACAGGTTCCCAGCCCCTGATTTGTCAGTTGAGGGGATTGGTCTGAACATCTTTGGGTCCCCTATTCTATATCTGTAGGGTGGGATTCTGTAGGAAACAGTGGTGGTGGTTGGTGTTCATTGGGACTTGAAGGAGAGAAGGCAGGCTAGTGGCACGCAAGCCAATGGCAGGTTGATTAGTTTTGCCCCCTCCTTAGGCAACAGGGCATTAGCTGTAGGCTGCTTGCTTCTTTGTGCTAAATTCCTTGCGTGAACTGCTTCCGCTTTAACACTAACACCGAGGTGGTAAACACAAAGGCCACCATCCTATGTTCCGTTTATGCACACTTAAATCCCATCAAAATCGATGGGGCTTAATGCATGCGTCTGATTGCTGAAGTCAAACCCTATTGATTTCAGCGGCACTTGCTTCCACTGAATGCCGGCAGGTCAACTCATTCATGGAGTTCTGCACAAGTCCTGTTACTCTCTGAAGAGCAAGGGAGCGCTCCGTGTGTGCTGTGGAGAACTGGCAAACACACTGCAGCATTGCTCTGCGCAGAAGACAAAGGAAGCTCCTGCACACATGAAGCATTTCGACAGTAAGGTAAAGGGACCCCTGACCATTAGGTCCAGTCGTGGCTGATTCTGGGGTTGCGGCGCTCATCTCGCTTTATTGGCCCAGGGAGCCAGCATGCAGCTTCCGGGCCATGTGGCCAGCATGACTAAGCCGCTTCTGGTGAACCAGAGCAGCACACGGAGATGCGTTTACTTTCCCGCCAGAGTGGTACCTATTTATCTACTTGCACTTTGACATGCTTTCAAACTGCTAGGTTGGCAGGAGCAGGGACTGAGCGACAGGAGCTCACCCCGTCGCGGGGATTCAAACCACCGACCTTCTGATTGGCAAGTCCTAGGCTCTGTGGTTTAACCCACAGCGCCACCCGCGTCCCTCATTTTGACAGTAACTTCAATGAAATAGGGTACCTGAAGACTCTTGAAAGCTACAGAGAGTTTATATTATGTGTGTGTCACAGATCCTTAGCTAATGCCATGGTAGCTAAAATTATGGTGAGTGCATGATGTTCAGTTGATCTGAAGAGCTAGGATTAATCTGCTTAGCTTGGTTTCGTTCAGTTGACCTTCGTCCTATTGGGCCAGTTAATTTATTGCTACAAATGCCAAGAGTGGTTGATTTCTCTCGGTTTAACTTTCACGTGTGTTTGCTCTCTTCTGCTAATGGATAAAAATGTGTGCTCTTCTGTTTACATTCGAGTCTGGATTTTAAATAATGTAATCCTTACTCCAGTTTTAATTTTTAAAAGCTTCTATTACAAGCTACCTAACGCGTCTGGAGAAGAAGTGTTTTTCTTGAAAAGACCTTCCGTGGCTCTGAAGAGAGCCAATTGCTAGCACATTTTGGTTCGAAATGAAACAGAGACGCCATTGTCATGCTGCTTGTTTCCTTGTTTCCAAAGGAAAAGAAGTGGAGCTCCGTTTGGGTCAAAAGCATTTGCAGCTTAACATCCTCCCTTAACTGCCATCTATTACCTGAAAGGGGTCTGCCAGCGATCCCGGCTCCAAAGTGCCTTGGCTTGCTCCAGGGACAGAGAGCACAAAAACTCAAATAAATAACTCTGTTGAGCCAGCATAGACCTCCCACGTCATTTTTGCCGGCATCAATTGCCCCCAGGGTGGGTGGTCCTCACCTCACACACGCTCGCTGCTTGTACGGCGATTCCAAAAAGGACAGACTTGGATCCTTTCAAAGAAAAAAATGAGGGGAAGAGATGCATGATGGAATCGGGAAGGAGACAATATGCCAAAAGCAAACAGGTCTTGCCCTCCAGTAGAGATGAGGGAGAAATTCGACTCCGTTTGCGTGGAAAGGCAAATCCACACTTTCCAAATTAATACGCAGAGCAACATGCAGCCACCCTTCCGATTTGTACTTCCACCAATTTCGCAAGGCAGCTGCCCCGCTCAACTAACATTGTGAAGATAACAATGGACGTGGGGAAATGTGCATATAGGGAAAATTGCATACAATAATGTCTGCTAAATAAATGATCTGCATCTATCATTTGCCAAATTCTTCTCTGAGCACTTCTGATTCAACACTGCCCTCCTGCAATAGGTAAAGGTAAAGGGACCCCTGACCATTAAGTCCAGTCGTGACCGACTCTGGGGTTGCGGCGCTCATCTCGCTTTATTGGCCCAGGGAGCCGGCGTACAGCTTCCGGGTCATGTGGCCAGCATGACTAAGCCGCTTCTGGTGAACTAGAGCAGCGCACAGAAACACCGTTTACTTTCCTGCCGGAGTGGTACTTATTTATCTACTTGCACATTGACGTGCTTTCAAACTGCTAGGTTGGCAGGAGCAGGGACCGAGCAATGGGAGCTCACCCCGTCGTGGGGATTCGAACCGCCGCCCTTCTGATCAGCAAGTCCTAGGCTCTGTGGTTTAACCTACAGTGCCACCTGCGTCCCTTCCCTCCTGCAATACTACTGACTAAAATTATATTTTCTAGGTCAATCAGTCTTCTCCGACCTGGAGCCTTGTAGAGCATAAAGCTATCAATGGCTACCAACCCGGATGGCTATGCTCTACATACACCATTGCAGACAGTGGCTGGAAACTTGGGGGGGGGGGCGGAGTGCTGTTGTGTTCAAGTCCTGCTTGCATTCTTCCCACAGGCACCTGGTTGGTCAGTGAGAAGAGGATGCTAAAGTAGATGGGCCATTGGCCTGATGCAACAGGCTCTTCTTATGTGCTTAGATGTTTTGGAATACAACTCCCATCAGCTGCAGCTGCTTAAAAAAAGGAGAGTCCACAACCTCTTTGGGAGTCCGTTCCACTGTCAAACAACTCTGACTCTCAGAAAGCTCTTCCTGATGTTTAGTCGGAATCTCCTTTCTTGTAACTTGAAGTCGTTGGTTGGAGTCCTACCCTCTGGAGCAGGAGAAAACAAGCTTGCTCCATCCCCCATGTGACAGCCCTTGAGATATTTGAAGATGGCTATCATATCTCCTCCCAGTCTCCTTTTCTCTAGGCTAAACATACCAGCTCCTTCAACCCTTCCTCATAAGGCTTCCTTTCCAGACCCTTGATCATCCTGGTCGCCCTCCTTTGCACACATTCCAGCTTGTCAACATCCTTCTTGAACTGTGGTGCCCAGAACTGGACACAGTATTCCAGGTGTGGTCTGACCAAGGCAGAATAGAGTGGCACTATTCACTTTCTTTCATTCCACCTGCACCAGCAATACTTGTATAGTAGCCTTAACCCTAATGATTACAGCCTGTTCCACTTCTAACGTTCAGTTCCTGCAGTCCTGTCTTTTTTTTGGGGGGGGGGGCGATTCTCTCAAGGAATGGAGCCTGCCCAGGCAGCTGTCAGATTAAGTGGTATTAAGTCAGCGAAGGTCCCGTGTTCATTTGGAGGACAAGTGGCAAAGTTACAAAGCACATCAATTGTGGTTCTTCCTTCCCTCAGGTGCAAGAGCTGTCCGATAAAGGTCATTCCCTAGAAGGAAGTATTTCTCAGAAAAAGACCGAGCACAGATTTCCCAGGAAAGCATTCTCTAGGAATGGATCACAGGTACACACAGCCCAGCGAAAGGCACTGTGGGGCATTGCTCCGAGTCTTTTAAAGGCTGACTGACGCAGACCAAATGAAAAAGCCTGTGTAAAGGCAGTTAAATCTCCACCAACACCTCAGCCTCCAGATATTAATAAGAGAGATTGTCTGTGTGGCAGGAGTGAAGCTTTTGCAGTAGATATGTTACTGGTCATATTTCCTTGCTTCTTTTCAGAAACTCCCCAGTGCTGCAAACAGTGAATGTTCTGTTTATTTGTGCTGTTTAAAGGTAAAGGGACCCCTGAACATTAGGTCCAGTCGTGGCAGACTCTGGGGTTGCGGCGCTCATCTCGCTTTACTGTCCAAGGGAGCCGGCGTACAGCTTCCGGGTCATGTGGCCAGCATGACTAAGCCGCTTCTGGCGAACCAGAGCAGCGCACGGAAACACCGTTTACCTTCCCGCCAGAGCGGTACCTATTTATCTACTTGCACTTTGATGTTCTTTCGAACTGCTAGGTTGGCAGGAGCAGGGACCGAGCAATGGGAGCTCACCCCGTTGCGGGGATTCGAGCCGCCGACCTTCTGATCGGCAAGCCCTAGGCTCTGTGGTTTAACCCACAGCGCCACCCGTGTTCCTTTATTTACCATATAAAAGCCAAAGTTTCTAAAGTCTCTCTCTCTCTCTCTCTCTCTCTCTCTCTGTGTGTGTGTGTGTGTATTAAAAGCATACAATAGATAAGATCAATCAATAATAATTGTAAGAACAGGAAAACCTTCTTAAAATGCCTGATGAAATAGAGAGGACTTTGCCTTTGTCTTGCGCCTGAAGTTCAACTGGGAGGGAGGCTTGTCTAACAAGGATTCTCTGCTGTAGATATGCTAAGCACCTCTCTCTTGTACTTCCTCACACATATTCCAAAACCAGAAGTCCACTGGACTGAACACGATTACTATTGCTACTACTATTGTTATTGTTGTTGTTTCAGTATTATTTTGATATTTCGAGCGGGGCAGAAAATGTTTCATCATTGCTGGTTCATTTTGGGGTTGTGTTTTGCAGAAACTGCTTCCTATTTTATATTTTTGAATTGCTATTGTTTTGTTTTTAATTTCTCCCAATCCCTAACGTAAGCTGCCCTTGAGATAGATCTGCTCAGAAAGGCAGCCTGAAAAGACTTTGTTGTTGCTGTTGTTGTTGTTGTTGTTTAGTCGTTTAGTCTTGTCCGACTCTTCGTGACTCCATGGACCAGAACACGCCAGGCACTCCTGTCTTCCACTGCCTCCCGCAGTTTGGTCAAACTCATGCTGGTAGCTTCGAGAACACTATCCAACCATCTCGTCCTCTGTCATCCCCTTCTCCTTGTGCACTCCATCTTTCCCAACATCAGGGTCTTTTAGCATTATTTATTAAATTTATTCATTTCTGCCTCCAAAGGAAAAGTCGCTGAGTGACTTAAAACACTAATGTACCACAAAAAAACCCCCACAGTGAAACCATTGAAATGCCACCAATTTAACAAGTTGAATTCTACTTCAGCGCTGGTGAAGGGATGACGTCCTTCTCTGATGCTGGTGGCCACTGATGGTTAGGTGGTTCCCACCTCTGGAATACAGGCCAGCTGCCTGTTGTGGATGGGGCTGCGCTCCCTCTAAAGCAGCGGTTCTCAACCTGTGGGTCCCCAGATGTTGTTGGACTACAACTCCCATCATCCCTGAGCTCTGGCCTTGCTAGCTAGGGGTGATGGGAGTTATAGTTCAACAACATCTGGGGACCCACAGGTTGAGAAAGGCTGCTCTAAAGGAACACGTGCATAGCTTGGGAGACTCCTAGATACATCTTTGTCATTGGAGACACAAGTGATCTCTGTGGCTGGGATGTTTGATACGCGAGCTGTAACTGGGATAACTTGCCACCATAAGCCACTTCACCACTTTACTCCATGCACTGGTAAACTCGAGATGTGGGGCTGCCCTGGAGCCTGGTCCAGAAACTCCAGCTATTGCAGAATGCAGCAGGTAGACTGCATGCGGTGCCTCTGTTAAAAAATCTACACTGACTTCCCAGATGCTGCCAAGTTCAAGGCTCTTGTGTTGATAGACCACTTGAGGTCCAGGATACCTTAAGTCCCACCTGAGCCATTCTATCCCAGATTGATCACCCAGAGATGCACTCTGCTGCAAGTTGGGCATTGAGTGTTGCTGGTCCCAACACTCTTCCAGTAGATTTGACAGGCTTCCTCACTCCTAACTTCCAGGCATCTCCTAAAGACCTTCTTATGCCAACAGGCCTAGGCAGCTGTTTTTTTAAAAAAATGTTCTTGACTAGGCAGTCATTTTAATGATTATTTTGTACTCTTAAAATGGTGTTTCGTGTTTTATTGGATACATAGAGAGCCAGTGTGGTGTAGAGGTTAAGAGCAGTAGACTCGTAATCTGGTGAACCGGGTTCACGTCTCCGCTCCTCCACATGCAGCTGCTGGGTGACCTTGGGCCAGTCACACTTCCTTGAGGTCTCTCAGACCCACTCACCTCACAGAGTCTTTGTTGTGGGGGAGGAAGGGAAAGGAGAATGTTAGCCGCTTTGAGACTCCTTCGGGTAGTGATAAAGCGGGATATTAAATCCAAACTCCTCCTCCTCTTCTTCTTCTTCTTCTATACCACCTTGATATAAAATATTGGCAGTATACAAATACTTTTTAAGAATAAAAGGGATCATCTCGTGACTGCTAGATAGGGCTTTATGCTCTAAGCAATGGCTGGGGAAAGGGTGTGGGGAGAGTCAGGAAGCCCCCCCCCCCCCACAAGGCACCTCTGGCGAATGGAAGGATCCTAGCAAAGGTGAAGTGCACCCTCTTGTGGCACTGCTTATGTGAACATGTTGCTTTGTTGTACATAAGCTTTCCGAGTGACTTGCCCATCATTTGGGAACTTTCCCGCAGAGACAACCTATTATTAATGCATACAAGTCGAGTGACACTTGCTTCCTGCTGATCTACTCCTTCCACTTAAGGGACGAAAAAAAGCTATGGTGAATCTTGCCTGCATGTCGGAACTTCAAATTAACCCTCCCCATTCCCATAAAAAAAGGGTTAAGAGCAATCAGCCATTCTTTTGAGGGTTGGTTATTATTAAAGATTAAATACTCAGCAGAATCATCAGACAGAAGACTGATAAAAAAAATGTGTACCTGATCATTCATTTGAGAGTAAGATTATTTAGTCTGGCTGTGTACTTGCAGTGCAACACCGTATTTTGTCAGTCAACGTGGAGATCTATTCCACCAATGATCTAGCCCCATTCAAATGTCCCCTAGGATTTTAAGGGTTTAAACTGGAGAGGGAAATAGGGGCACTCATATAAGCCCTGCCTCCAATGCCCACCCCATCTGACCGTCAGTATTGAGGAACAATACTGAGACAATATAGATAATTCAGAACACAATGGACCATTTGTCTGACTTGGAGTAAGGCAGTTTCGTAGGTTCCTATACACACTCATTCCTTCTACCTGAGTGCAAAAGGAAGCATCTTTCTACAGGGCTGGGTCAACTGTATAGCCCCCAATCTCTCCCCCCCTCCCGCCACACGCTGGGTACTGTTCCTACCCAGCCTAGCCTATTGCAAGCCTACCCAGACACCTTATTTTATCATGTAGCAGTGTTCCCCAAAGTTGGGTGTGCAGCTGTTTTTGGACTACGACTCCCATCATCCCTAGCTAGCAGGACCAGTGGTCAGGGATGATGGGAACTGTAGTCCAGGAACAGCTGCACACCCAAGTTTGGAAAACCCTGATGTAATGCCTAATTTCTCATTTTATTCTATGCCTTTGCCTTAACTTTTAAACTGGGCTCTCTTGTCTTTGCATAAAGTGGAAAGTCAGAAATTCTGTGATAATATGGCAATAGGCTGGAGTTAGCAAATATGATCCCTTCAGGCATTCGATTTTTTACTTTTCTTAACTGTAAAGGTAAAGGGACCCCTGACCATTAGGTCCAGTCGTAGCCGACTCTGGGGTTGCGGCGCTCATCTCGCTTTATTGGCCGAGGGAGCCGGGGTACAGCTTCCAGGTCATGTGGCCAGCATGACTAAGCCGCTTCTGGCGAAACAGAGCAGCGCATGGAAACGCTGTTTACCTTCCCACCGGAGCGGTACCTATTTAACTACTTGCACTTTGAAGTGCTTTCGAACTGCTAGGTTGGCAGGAGCAGGGACCTAGCAACGGGAGCTCACCCCGTCGCGGGGATTCAAACCGCTGACCTTCAGATCGGCAAGTCCTAGGCTCTGTGTTTTAACCCAGAGTCCCACCCGCATCCGTTCTTAACTGTAAACTGGCTCAACTGACCCAAACGGAGAGTCCCTGTGGGGTGACCTCCACTGAGGAGCTGCCTGGCCTTGAAGCAAGTTTTTCTAGTATATGTGCTGCCAAAGCAAGCACAGAAGAAAGTTTTCCTGACCTGTCAATAAATACCAAAGGGGCAGCAGAGAGATGTGTGTCCTGTCTGGAGGTGTTATGACATGTAGAGCCAAGGCCCTGAAACAAATAGGAAAAGCAACAGACAACTACTAAGGACCCTCAAGAATCCTACATTTTAGGAGAGAATTCTGAAGAAGAGGAGAGAGACTACCCTTTACTCCACCCTTCCCTACAACCTGGCTATGCTAGCTGGGGCTGACTTGAGGTTGGGAATCCAACATCTGGAACACCACAGGTTCCTATCCCCTGCCTTGATGGGAAATTCACTTTTTCCTCTTTTCTGCTGTTTTTACACAAACTCTGCACCTTTCCTTCTGCTACCCAGGAAGTACACATTTCTAAGTGTAGTAGGATTGATCTGCCAAAATAGGTGTTGAGCTGAACAAGCCATTAGGAAGCTTAGCCTTGATTATTCTCAATTCCTTGGCTGCACATCTCTATGCATGGATAAAAAAGGTAAAGGGACCCCTGACAGTTCAGTCCAGTCACAGACGACTCTAGGGTTGCGGCGCTCATCTAGCTTTACTGGCCGAGGGAGCCGACGTTTTTCTGCAGTTTTTCCGGGTCATGTGGCCAGCATGACTAAGCCGCTTCTGGTGAACCAGAGCAGTGCATGGAAACACCGTTTACCTTCTTGCCAGAGCGGCAACTATTAATCTACTTGTACTTTGGCCTGCTTTAGAACTGCTAGGTTGGCAGGAACTGGGACCGAGCAACAGGAGCTCACCCCATCGCGTGGATTCGAACCGCCAACCTTCCAATTGGCAAGCCCAAGGCTCAGTTGTTTAGACCACAGAGCCACCCGCGTCCCTCTCTATGAATGGATAGCTGCCATCAAAACCTTCCTCTTTTTATAATAATAATAATAATTAATAATAATAATAATAATACACAAACGGTGCTATCCTAGTGCACAGAACACTTAATCAGACGAAAGCTAGTATTTACCGTATTTTTTGCACCATAACACTCACTTTTTTCCTCCTAAAAAGTAAGGGGAAATGTCTGCGTGTTATGGAGGGAATGCCTACGGGTAGCATGCCTACGGATTTTCCTCCTCTAAAAACTATGTTCGTGTTATGGTCGGGTGCGTGTTATAGAGCGAAAAATACGGTAATTTGTATCTTTGACGCCAGTTATAAAAAGCCTGTTACAGCAGCTAACATTTAGACGCTCGAGACATACTTATATTTGCGTTGTTTTATTAGAAAAAATACTCAGGCAGGGTCTACAATCATCTGTCAATTAAGAATGGTATACAATGAATGCAAAAAGAAATAAAATTAAAAAATACAAATACAAACTATATCTGAAAACACCTATTTGGCAATTTTATAACTTTTTTTTTTTTAAAAAAGAATCAAAGTAATTGCAGATGACCATATAAGTTTAAGCGGTAACTGAAGTGCTCAAGCAAAATTAAAAAATAAGAAATAAAAATAACGAACTGCATTTTTTTTAAATAGTAACATTGCTACAGATCTTTATGAAATACCATTATTAAACGACTATTCCAGAACCATTCCATGTTAGTGGTGCTTATAATCCACACATTGATGAGGAATTCAAATGTATATAGACCATTCTAGACTCAATGGGACCCAAGCAAGCATCTCATCTTCATTAAGGTAGACCCCAATTTATGTTATTGGAAAAGCTAAGTTCTCCAAGCAGAGAGTCTAGAGTTTTGTTTTTTGCTATTTAATAATAAAAAAATTAGTGTAAAAACAGCTGGTATTTATATTCACTGTAGTAATGCAAAAAATAAAAATAAAAATCCTCCTAAACATGGAGGGTTAATCATGCAGTTTGACTGCATATAGCCACCATATAATTATTATTTTTTTACATTTGTTCCTTCCAACAAGCAAGGAAAAGAATGATTTCATATCCCTTACCAGCAATGAGCGCTGTAAAAATCCGAAGGATTTCTGGAAGGATGTTCAATGTGTTTTTTGTTTTTACAACAGTAGTATATAGGCTCTTAGAAATCCAAGAGACATTTTTTTTTATTATTGTTAGGAAAGGTGCTTGCTTTTAAACAAATTCTTCTGGCAGCACTAATGAATTACAGTATCCTTCCATATTATTTCTACCATAATATATACATCTCAACTTCCATGCCTCTAGAAAAAACATCTACAATACATTTCATAATATAAAAATATATTACAAATCTGCAAAATTATTTTACAAGCAATGTCCCATTATCTATCTGTTTCTCTCTCTCTTTTGTCTCCATATAAGACGAACATGGTAACACATATTTTTCTATTCCTGTAGGTTAAAAGAAGTCCATAATTTCTTGCTTAGTAAAGCCAGGAAGCAATTTAATTTTCTTTTCATAGCCAACTTTGGTGCATAAACGATTGTATTTTTAAATGCTTCTTTTTTAAAAAATACAAATTTTTTTACAACTAGAAAAATTTAGGCCAAAAGGAGGGGGAAGGAGAAGGGAGATTTCTTTAGTAGCAAAGAGGAGTTTTAAAGGCCAAGTAGTAAACAAAACAACATTGCTACCTTCTTCTGTAGAGGTTATTAAAGTTAAGTCTTACTAACATACAGTAATAGTCCTTATGGAGAGGATCAGATATACAGCAACACTTAACACCGACCTGTTCCTCTTGAACGTATATTCCACCAGAAATGAAAATATGCCACCACCATTTTGCTTAAACATGATACCACCACTTGTTATGCGACGACAAGTTCACGAAAGTGACAATGGATTACTTTGCACCATACTCTTGAGAGAAGAGTTCCCTCTCTAGTGTGTATTTATTTCATTTACCAAATGACAAGATCCCAAGAAGCTTGCTTACAAAAAAACCCAACAACCACCACTACAGGGAGGGTTGTACAGGGCAATGTATTAATTGCCAGTTCATCCGATACAGGCTACGCCAGGGGGGTGGGGTGGGGTGGGAGAGGTTGCTAAAATAAAAGCCGCAAGCATGCAAAGCCTTTGAGAACACCCACTATACTGCCGGTATATTTTGCTTTCCTCATCTCCCATCGTACAGATATATAGGATCTGTTCCATGTATATGATATATTCCATAGATGCACCGAATTCATTCACAGAATGGTTTGCCAAGCGTAAATAGTTGGTGGCAGCCGGGCGCAGGGGAAGAACATAAGGTGGAGGGGCTTGACTAATGTGCATTTTCAATTCTAATTCCACAGTCAGTGAATAAGATGATAGATGAGGTGCCCGCGCTGAGCTCGCTTTTACCTCTTCAACCTCTTCTGTGGCATTGTTCTAGGGAGGAAAAGGAAACATTGCATTGGTGGCTTCCCCAAAAAACGTCAAGGAAACTTAACATGCGCTGGTTAACGGGTTCACAAATGACACTCTCTTCAATGGCTGTGTCTGTGTGCCACGTTAAATCGCATTCAGCCTGGTGTGTGCAAGCTGGAATCATCCATGTGAGCCCTGGGCATGAAAGGCCCGCTTCCTTTTCTCCTGGTCCCATGCAACCAGGAGAAAGGCTTCAGAAATCTTCATTTTGCTTCCCCTGCAACTCAGTTTGCCCTTACGTATGAATTCGGGCTTGTGGTTTTATCACTAATTATTGTGGGTCATTTTGGAGCCAACCACAGTACGTGATAAACCACAATCCCAAGTTTGGACAAGCAGCCAAGTTTAAGGGAAACTCGGAACAGCAAAGAGCCTCCAGAGTCCTTTCTCCAGCTGTGCAGAAATGTCGCACTCTGGTACTAGACAGCTCTTCAGACATGGATGCGTCATGTGAAAATGTTCTAATGTGGTTCAGAAATTATGAGCAGTGGCCCCTTAGAAAATGTGCACACTACCCAAATAAAGATCAGGAGTCACAACCTCAATTTTGCAACAGGATTCTGTTTTTCGTTTTTCACGTGGCAGCAATTCATGGCCAGCACAGAATCTCCGGTACATGTCTTCGGTCATGTGTGTTCCCGTTTTATTTCTGATGCTCACCATTTTTTTTAAGCCAAAAGTGAACTTTACCTTGGTTGCAGGAGCCAAAATGTTAAGAAAACACTGTAAACATTTTTAAAAAATATTAGCAAATGTATTTTATGAAGACTGAAAAAGCTGGCAGCAACAACAAAAAGTTTCATTATCCAAGAGTGAGTACATTAACCTGGAAATCTTAATGGCAAGAATCCAGAGAGTCTAGTGCAGGCATAGGCAAAATAGGCCCTCCAGATGTTCTGAGACTACAACTCCCATCATCCCCGACCACTGGTCCTGTTAGCTAGGAATCATGGGAGTTGTAGTCCCAAAACATCTGGAGAGCCGAGTTTGCCTATACCTGGTCTAGTGCACACAGTGTTTCAGTGCTACATTGGGTTTGGGTGATTTTTCCAATTCAGTGGCAGCCCTACACCACATGGGGTGCTGATGGAGGGGGCCCTCCAAGCTGCTGGGAAGCTCTTCAGGAGTTTTAAGAAACTGATACCGGGAGGGTGAGGGGTTGGATCCTAACCATTTATTGTAATGCCATTTATTTCAAAGCAAGTGTGGTTTGGATTGCAGTTTAAATCTCCTCAAAACAGCTTGAAGACCTTTCACCACTGCATCATGTACATCTGAAAACCCACAGGGCCAGTGTAACAGGGTAAAACACTCGTGACTGACTGCTTTGTGTTTATATCAGTCATGATTACTTGTGTTGCATAGCGCATTTGATAGCAGCGTGCACTTTCCCAAGGCAAAACTGAAGCTGATTAATCGAAAATATGAGAAATAAAAGGTTAAGTGGAAAGGCTTACTGGACATCAACACCCCAACTCACGTGTTCCCCACCTGGCTTGGGGTCCCATGCAAATGTCCATAAAAGTATATAGCCTCATATATCAAATTGCGTCAGGGGAAAAGGTGTGGTATAATGATTCGTAAACACATGAAGCTTCCTGATATAGCATCAAGCTACCCTTAAGCTCTAGTGCTGGGCTTGATGGAGTTCTTTAAGGATGGCGTTCTTCCCATGCCTACTAACTGACTCCCTGGGGGTTGAAGCAAGGGCTTCCAGTATTCAAAAGAAGAAAAAGGAGAAGAAAGGAAGAAGGTATGCTCTTCTGTTAAGCAGTTCCTGCTCTTAATCTTTGATTGACAACAGCAGTTTAAAATGTGCAGGAACACAGAGGTTTCCTATGACAGGAGAAAGGTTTGTTTTGAATATGCACCATATATTCAGTACAACAGTTTTCTTTTAAAACATTTCAGAGTATCTTTGGGGGGGAAATGTACAGAAGATTTAGTGGTGGGCACCTTTAGGCATTAATATAAAGGAAGCAAATCTGCTTTTAAGAAGCAGATTTAGATAGAGAATCAAATCTCAAGCAGCACCTGATGCTCAAAAACAGGTTACAAGAGCTGACCACCCCCTCTCCCCAAAGTGGAAAGAAAGTTATTTTCAAATTTAAAAATTGCACCGAGCACAGATTTCAGAGTAATACCACGTGTATTACAGGCCAAGAGTAATTAGCATATATTTATTAAAATATATATGAGAAGATAAATTTGGACTTTTAAAAGTTGGTATACAAAAATTGGTATACAAACCAGCATGATCTTAACAGAGGTGATCTTTCAGGATTCCACTGTGTGTACCTCCTTTACTAGACTTTCTGTACACCAAGCACAAAAAAGTAAAATACACTTCGTAAATATACACATTCCCTTTTCCTGTCACTACAGTTTAAGAACTGTTAAAATGATCTCAAACCTCAAAACTTAACTTTTTGATGCTGTTTTTGTTGGAAGTTGATGTATTGGTGTATCAAATGCTATTTACTTTCTCTAACTTCTGGCAATAAAACTAAGGTGAAATTAAGAATACTTCGAGGTCTACTTGACTGACTAAAAAGAAACTGAAGACATATGCAGGCATTGAATATTTTTCAATTCTTTTTAGTTGTGTTTTTTATGTTTTATCACTGCTGATAAATGCCTCCTTCAGTAGGAAAGTGAGGATATAAATCAAATTAATCAAATGATAAATAAAACTTAAGCTACCAGCATTACTATTTTTGGCATCAGCTTCAAAAAGTCAAGCGAGGCTTAAGGTCATAATGAGAAGAGAACAATCAAAAATTTAGAAGTTACCTGTATATGTTTGGATCCAGAAGCAAGGCAGCATCTTTTGGTAGTTTTGATAAATGAACTACTTTAGTTTTTAACTGATGTCGCTCACTTTCATTTACCCACACATCAGGAAGACTATGAATTACAAAAAATTAAAAAAAAATGTCAACCTTTTCCCCCAACCATAGATGTTCTAAACGACATTTAAAAACAAAATTCTCACCAATGAATGTAAACTACCGTCAGATTAGACAATGAAGATGGTCTATGAGTGGAATGGTTTTCAGTAGTAATAGCCTTGCTTAGCTTACACATGAACTAAGGGAACCAATGTTGGATAACCACTCAATGACAATGATAACATGCGTATTCTCAGGATTCTACTTAATGCAAAGTGATGGCAGCATTGCACATGAGGAGGCACTGTATACATCTGATGAAACAGCCATGGACCATTAGAAATTACCAAAAGGATCAGAGTACAGTGGTGCCCTGCAAGACGAATGCCTCACAAGACGGAAAACCCACTAGACGAAAGGGTTTTCCGTTTTGGAGGTGCTTCGCAAAACGAATTTCCTATGGGCTTGCTTCGCAAGACGACAATGCCTTGCGAGTTCCTGCGGGTTTTTTTTCCTTCCCCTCCCCTTTTTCTAAGCCGCTAAGCCGCTTATCAGCTGATCCGATCAGCAGATAAGCCGCTAAAAGCGCTAATCCGTCAATGGGCTTGCTTCGCAAGACGAAAAAAACGCTAGACGAAGAGAATCACAGAACGGATTCTTTTCGTCTTGCGAGGCACCACTGTGTAGGGCTTTCCTGTTCTCCTTGTCATCCGAAAGATGAGAATACTGCTAGATCCTGCACATGACTCTCATAGGTTTTTGAGATGCTAAGCCATAAAGTAGAAATGTTTTAACTTCTTTTGGCAATGAAAATCCTAGCCTGTGCAAGAGCATGGATTCAACCATCAGCATCCATTATAATTCAACTTACCGGTATATCATGATGAGACAACCAATGCAACTACTCTTGGTTTAAGAAGTGCCTCTTCCTCATAGTGGCCATACTTCCATTTGCACACCACAAAAAACTAGCTTTAAACAGAAATAAAAGCTGTCCTGCATGCAATAAGCACAAATAGCTTAGAATATTGCATATAAAATGAATTGCAGTTTCAACAAGTCAGGAGAATTGTAAGGAAATTGCAATCTTCCCAGGCCAGTGTTTTTCATAATGATAGCAAAACACGTGAAACAGCAACGGACGAAGATGCACTAATATACAGTTGACTCTTCAGTGCATGCATGCATGAGCAATCCCACAGCAAAATCTGCTGGGATGATAGACTTAGGATGCAGCAGATCTCTGGCTCAAGTTGGCATCCCCAACCTCAGCTCAGCTGAAGAGACATTGGCATAGCTTGCTAATTTCTAAACTGCTTCCAGTTTTCAGTCCCCAAAAAGGGGTGTTACAGGGACCAGACTGGATCCTAACTAAGCCTGTTCACGTGAACTGGCAATATGGCATAGAACTCTTTTTTGCCTCTGCCAAGCTTAAGTAGTGCAGCTGCAGCTAGCCCACTGCTAAATGGAGTTTGAATCTGGTGTAGCTTACACCGGCTTGCTTTGCGGCATTTCTTGTGCATAGGCTTGCTCCCATACTCACATATCCTCTGGTGTCCAGTGAAGTAGCAGCTTTATCTTTCCAGACTCCTCTTTTCTCTTAGCTATTACCTAAAAACAACAGTCAAAATTATTGGGCTAAAATTGGTTGACTGGCACTCATGACCATGCATGGAAAGTGTCTGATCACTCTGCAAACAATACTGTACAACTGGAATAAATTAGGCAAATTGAATCAATAAGCACAGAAGTATAGACTTCGCACACACTTTTAATATCTGGAGGCCTGGTATTGTTTTCAAGTCTCTTCATTGTGTGAGATACTTGCAGGGGGGAATACATAGGTAAAGGGAAGGGAGGACAGAGCTGTGTCAGGAAATCAAACCTCATGAGGAACAGTTGAGGGAATTGAGTACATTTAGCATGGGAAAGAAGAGACGGAGAGGAGACAGGATAGCCATTTTCAAGTTATCTTAAGAGCTGACACATGGAAGAGGGAACAAGCTCGTTTTCTCCTGCTCCAGAGGGTAAACACTCAAACCAGTGGCTTCACGTTACAAGAAAGGAAATTCTGACTAAACATCAGGAAGAACTTTCTAACTGTAAGAACTGTTCAACAGTGGAACAGACTCCCTCAGGAGGTTGTGGACTTCCTTGGAGGATTTTAAGCAGAGGCTGGATGTCCAGCTGCCATGGATGCTTTAGCTGAGAATTCTGCACTGCAGTGGGGTTGGACTAGATTCCTCTAGGGGTCCCTTCCAACTCTACAATTCTATAACCTTTTACCAGAAAATATTCTTTATAATTAATGTTAACTACGAACTTGAAAGTGGCAAGGAAGTTATTTATTACATTATTGCAGCCAATTCCTGGGTGCATATGGTGGTGCTGGGGACCACTACCAGCTTCTGCCTCTGCATTACAATATTAACACAATACGGGGTGTTTGTGTTTGTATACGATATATGTATGGGAGTCTTAGATACAAATGAGACAATACAGAGGAACGTGACCCTTGTGGTCCCTACTAGCGCTAGTGTAAGGGGACACTGCTAGACAGCATCTCCTCAGAAAAATAATATTTGAAAAGACATGTAACACATCAGTATTGCATTTGCTTTCCTACTGCTGCACCAAGGAAATGGTAACACAAGACCATGTGCTTTTATCCCCAATGTTTTTATGCAGTTTGCCTTTTAAATTTCTGTCCAAAGCTTGCTGGTTGTAAGGGTGCAGAATTGAGAGGGAAGGCAGGGGGAGACAGCCACAAAACTCTTGTGGAAGAAGAATCACCTCCTTTAATGAAGCTCTAGAACATTCCTGGAGTTGACTCTGAACTGGCTCAAGGGGAAGGTGGGACTACAAACATCATGAAAAAGAACTGGAGTTCTCCTATGCAAAAGAAACTGTTCAATTTAAAAGCACAGATCTATAAAAGGTCAGCTCCAGCTGGGAATTAAGATTTGATCTAAGTAAATGGAATTCTGCTGACCTCTTCTGGAGAAGAGCAGAAATGCAAATGCAGAAACTATAAAAGAGCTGGCATTTTTATTTTTATTTTGAAGTCTGTCATTCTGTATGTTATATGGCTTAGACCCAGTTATCCTTGCTGCCCCTGCTGAACAGCAGTGGGGTTGACATAATTCCTTCCCCCAAGTTTGTCATGGTGCACCTCCAAGTTTCCTTTGCAACTGCTACTGCTCTGATCAGGGGAATGCAGCCATTCTAAAAGCCTTTCAATGTGTCCCTCCAGACTCTCCCCAGGACATGTGTCTCCCCATCCCACACATCTCACCAGCCATGCTCTGCACCATCCTCAAGTACTTTTGCCAGTCTGGAATGTGTCCTTAAACCATTGGTTAATGGGACCTGGCTAGTGGGCCCCATCGTTATCTCCCCCACCCTCACTTGGGCCAAGTTTGACAGGTAGGTAGACTTGTCAATCACTTGCCATCATAATGACGCCAAGTGACCCCCTTTTTCCCTGAATAGTCTGAAATGTAGAGCCCACAAAGCTGTTTCAAAGTGCTCTGCAAGTCCCAAACTGATCATAGTCTTACAAAGCCTTTTGCACGGGGCTTCTCAAAAAACACAAATCATGTGACTTGCAGTGTCGGCAAATCCCTTTCAGATAAGCCAGGTTTTTAATGAAAACATATGATGTCCACTGCAGGGCAGGTGAGTTTGGTACCTTCACTGTCTAAACCAGGCATCCCCAACCTGCGGCCCTCCAGATGTTTTGGCCTACAACTCCCATGATCCCTAGCTAACAGGACCAGTGGTCAGGGATGATGGGAATTGTAGTCCAAAACATCTGGAGGGCCAAAGGTTGGGGTGCCTGGCCTAAACATCTGTCGTTTGCCAGGATAGAGATCAGTGCTCCATGCACCAATGCCATGCAATCCCTGTAAATTTGTCCACAAAGGAATGAGGTCCTCACTGAAAACGATTCCCCACCCCTGCTCTATTCCATGTTCCGAAGGCTTGGAATATGCTGAGGGCTCACACACGTAACTCCTCCATTCCCAGATGTCCTCTAACCTCAAGCACTTCAGTAATAACTCACATGAAGAGGGAAAGGAGGTACAAAGGGCTGCACTGCTGTAATTGAAGCCACAGCCCTACTGTTGCAATGCTCCGGCTGGTTCATGCAGGCTGCTCACTCACGACTCAGCTGCAACTTCTGTGATGGGAGCCTTTTCTAGTCATGAAGACTCCTGAGTGATTTAGAGCAATGGAAGGTCAGGATTCTGTGTGGTGGAGAGGAGTCTCGGCAAATAGAAAAAGGCTCCCCCCTGCAGAAGTTACAGCTGAACTCATAAGCATCCAGCAGGAGCAGTATAACACAGGGAACAGAGCTAAAGCTTTGTCCCACTGCTACTTTGTAATTTCTTTCCCTCTTCAAATGCAAGCAATAACAGAAGACTATAGTTTCTATGATGTCCAAGTTTGGCAAACTGAGGTTAGCATTAACCATAGTATGCCCAATTGAGACATCACAGGGTTTGAAGGAAACCTAGACACCTGAGAAAGCAAAGTTCAAAATCTCATTTAGCCATGACTCCCATTTAGTGACTTTGGGTCCAAGTCAGTTCCTCTCGGCCTAACCGATTTCACAGGATTGCTGTCAAGAAGAGCAAAATATAACCTCCTGCAAAGTGTCTTACTACCATTCCTGTATAAGGAACATTTTGAGCAATCAAAATGCTGTGAAAACGTAATCTGCCATGAACATGTGGACATGCACATATCTAAGCAGTGTTTAAAAGCTGAACATCTTATTAAGGTGAGTACGGAAGAATACTTACAGTACTGTGAAATACGACACTGTGGCCTTTTCCTAAACTTTCTATGTGAGCAGAAAGGTTGAAGCAGATAGCTCGATGTCGTATGGCGTCCAGAGTCTGCGCATCAAAGAAGTCATGTGGTCTTGCTAAAAAAAGGAAAAAAGCCTTCAGAACTAATGGAAGAGCATGTTAAGTATTCAAATATTCAAGCTACAAGGGTCATACTCTATCATGAAGCAAAGTTTACCAGTTAAATTCTGATCAGCTTCGGAACAACTCCCTAAACTAACTGAAATGTTCAATACACTTGCTTTTATGATGGGCAAGCATCTTATAGATGTCATCCTATTTGAACTGCTTCTCTCTAAATCTACTCTGTCCAAACTTAAGACAACCAATACTAAGAAAAATGGTGCTTATAAACTGAAGACAAGCAGTCGCTTTAACTGCACTTAAGTAGCAGTGAGACACCCTTTGGAAATGAGCAATTTCTTCAGGATAGTACATTCAACTGAAGGTTCTGTCTTATATACAGACTCTTTCAGAAGGTTACAGAAGAACAAAATCATACTAGAACTGCTTCAATTATATTAACTCAAAAGAGCAATAATAACCAAATACTCAGTACAAAAGGTTTTTATTCACATGCAAGCCTTGCCTGTAGGACATTATATAAATTTAAATTTCTCTATTGAAATTAATATGATGGCTGCCCTTTTGAATTATAAACTTAAAAAGCAGGAAAGCAAAGTAGGCAAAATCAATGTATTTTATGAGCATTATGATGGGGAAAATTTCTTAATCATTTACACCTGGTGGAATCTTGTTAACAATATCTAATCAGCATCAGTTCTTAAAGAAAAAGTTATTGACCAATCTCAGAACAGTAGTAATTTGCACAATAAAGACATCAGCAAAGATACACAAGTCATTCATATCCCAAATTTCACTTAAAGCAAAGCAAAACAAAAACAAAAGTAACAAAAAACAGGTTTATCACATATACAACCAGCAACATTCTGATTTGAGTAACATTCCAGTATTCTCTCTGCTTCGGGGGCAAACTTAGCAATGAGTCATAATATATTTCAGATGATATTGTAATAAAAAGGTGACCAACAAACCGGCAGATTCATCCAAGAAAATTATAGTTGCTTAAACAGAACAACCCCCTAAAGCATCTTACAATTTACAAAACAGAATACTGTGAACTAAGTCTTCTACATCACATGATACACATAAACAAAAGCAAAATAAGTACCGTATTTTTCCGTGTATAAGACTATTTCTGTGTACTCCAAATTAAGGGAAACACCCCTCAGCACTACCAGTGTATCAGACAAGCCCCAATTTTAAACCTGAGTTTTTGGTTAAAAAACCTAGGCTTATACATGGAAAAATACGGGATGTGCCAGTTCTTTTCATAAAAACAAGCCTTAAACTTACAGTTTTAGCTGAGGAAGAATCAACATCCTTCTAGGACTACGAAATCATTAGTTGGCAGTCTATACGAATCAGTGTAATTTGCTTTCATTCATTTTGTACTAAAAGTTATTATTATGGACCATATAATTGTGTTCCACTGACTAAGAGAAAACTTTTGAGCAACCTTGGGAAATGAGATCGTAAAAGATCTAGACAAATCTTTAAATATACATACCTCAAAAACAAGCAATTTAGAACAGTTTAAGATTAAACTTATATGAGTTCTTACCTATATATAATGTTAACTGTCAAATCTTCGGAACATTTCATTTTAAATGTATAAAAATTATACATCACTAGGAGTGTTTTTAATTATGCAAGTTCTGCCTAAAATACCTTCCACTCACATTATGCTAGTTTGCTTAAAATGCTAGAAATTGAAAATATTCTGAATAGATGGAATAAAAACTGCAGATTACTACTTCAGCACTGTTCAACTGCTACTGATATTCTACTTCAACAGACTGTACCAATGTCTTAGCTCAATTAAAACAGTTCTCCAAACCATGGTCTGGGAAATCAGAAACTGGAATCACACACTTCTCTTCTTCCCTCCACTTTTAAGTTTAGCTCCAACCATAGTGTGCTGTGACATCAAAACTGGTAAACCATAATTAGTGCTTACCACCTGGACAATTAGAAACCACAATTCAAACTGAAGTTTCATCTTCTGGTTTGGAGGTAGGACAAGCAATTTTAGGCACTACAATTATGCTCAGTGCTAAACTGCAAAAAGAAAGTGAAGAAGATTGTGTGAAGGGGGTAGAGCAGGCCTCTGAATTGAATCTTAGTACTGAGAACAAGAGCAAATATGCTTAAAAACTTTCAGGGAAGCAAACATCCATGTGACTGCTTATGTAATTGGGTTATGAAGGTATCTACAGCAAGAAAAAGGAAAAAATACATTTGATTCAACTTTATACATTCCCTATACAAGCGAACACATAAATATATTTACTGACTCATTTACTGCAACAGTAAGGGAAACAAAGACGTAAAACTGGGGAATCAAGTTTCAATTCTCTGGATACTACTAATGTAAACACTGGAAACTAATTCTAAACCTTTTGCTTGAGATAGCCTTGATTTTTTGAAAGAGGTAACTTTAAACCCTTATTCATCACCTTGTAGTTTTTTTAAAAGCAAGCTACAGCTTGTTGTGTAGCAAGCTTCCCTCTTATTTTCAACAACCGCAAGAGTGGCAAGCTTGCTTTCTCAACCGTGTTGCACATCAAGTACTGCTGGTTTATATAACATAACTATGCAATAGTTCAATGCCAAGAAGTCAAAACTGGTATAATGAAATGAATCGAAACTATAGGAACAAACTTTACTCTGCAGTTTTGTTTGCAGCAGAAGCAACACTTGAAATTATAATTAACAAGGAAATAATAGGTTCTGCAGTAAAATGAAGTGCTGCAATTGTATTTCCCATATTATTATTTTTTAAAGTACCTTTCATTTCAGCAAATAAGCTATAGTAGTTTCAGTATTACTAAAATTCTAGCAGAAAAAAATGGTAAAATTCTTCTGCAAAGGAAGACAGAACTGCACTTTCCTATGTTTGTAAACCTAAATTTTTGAGTCTTAGTCAGGGTGTTTAATTCATCACTATCAAGTTTCATCTAAAGTCAAATGCAAAAAAAAGAGGAAAGAAGGCTGGGTACTTCCGGTGGCCTCCAAACTTGGGCTAGAGGTTCGCCCAGAAGCTGCAGCTGGTGCAAAATGCAGTGGCTCAGCTGTTCACTGGAGCAGGATATCGCTGACAAGTTACCCCATGGTTGAAGAATTGCACTGGCTGCCGATTAGCCACTGGTGCTGCTTCTGGCGTATAAAACCCTATATGGCTTGGGACCAGGATACCTGAAAGATCATCTCACCCCTTATATACCCAACTGATCACTGCACACTGCAGGCGACGGCCTCCTGCCAAGACCATCTCATCAGGAGGTCTGTCCCACACAATGTAGGAATCCGGCCTTTAGTGTTGTGGCACACACCCTTGGAATTCCCTCCCCTTAAGTACTAGACAGGCGCCATCTCTGTCTTTTCAGTGCCTACTGAGGACAACAAGACTTTTAAGTTGTGCTCTTTCCCAGTCTGCATCTTATATTGGAATTGTTTTTTAAGGCAGTGATTCTCAAACTTCCGTCCCCAGCTGTTGCTGGACTGCAACTCCCATCTAGCTAGGGATGATGGGATGTTTAGTCCAACAACAGCTTGAGACCCTGGTTTGAGAAACACTGTTTCATGGGGTATTTATTGTTGCTTGCCACCCTGGACTGCTATGGGAGAAAGAGAAGGATATGCCTTCAATAAATAAAATATACTGTAAAGGAGAAAATGGAACACGATGTAGTGGTGCAGTTGATTGTGTATCACATTCAGCTGGTAAAAGTGGATGACATACACTTTTTCTTTTTAAAAATGCTTGATTTAACGAGTTTGATCGCATATACATATATACTGCTTTCAGTCAAATGTGCAAACTCAGTTCCAATGCTGACATATATTAATTATGTTGACATTAGGGGATAGGAAAACCCTACTTGTGGCACTGATTTGTGATGGTCATCTAATGCATGCAAATCATCACTTGAAGCTGCAGGTGAAGAATGCCGAACATGCCCATATGAACCGGCCCCACAGCCTGACAGTTTGTCCAGAGACCATGTTACAATTATTGAAGTCTAGCTTTCCCCAACTGGGTGCCCTTCAGGTGTCACTGAGCATCACCCCCATCAACTCTAGCCAGTGCAGCCATGTTTGTGGCTTGTGCTAATGGGAGTTATAGTTCAAAAATGCCTGGAGGACATCAAAACGGGGAAAGTTGAAATGAGCACAAATAGGAAGAAGGGCCATTTTAGTTTTTAATTTCTGAAGTAGTAGTTTTAAATTAGTTCCCAAAATAGATTAACCATGTTGGGATTCTGAATAAAGGAGGAGCCCATAAGAACAATTATTCAAGCTTAGCTCGGTTTTTGTTTTTTAAAGGAAGATGAACCAAACAAGAATGGATGGAGCTGATTGGAAGGTGTTTGGATGCAATGGCACTCCTGATTGAGGCTGCTTCATCTCCCTCCCTTCCCGGGTTATGTATGGCTTGCACCTTGGCACAAGAGCACAAGGGTTCTCGTTTTGCCACTCTCACTGGGAGACAGGAACAACAGTGGGAGCATGAGAAGGCAGACGGCTGGGTTACTGTGAGTCAGAAGGGTTTCCACCAGTTAATGGGCTTCAGGTGCATGAGTTTGGGAGTGCTCTCCCCACCTCCCATTGAGTTTCACATGCCTTGAAGATCACTGACAATATGGATTAGTACAGGCACAATGGTGAACTTCTTTTGTCTATGGCTAAGACAGCAAGAGCATGGAGGCACAGTATTGTGCTCCCTACCATCAGCTCCCTGTCCAGAATGAATTCCCCATGCCCCCTTCTTGCTAGTTTTAACCATGCTTAAACTTTACATCAGCACTGGCCTTATCTATTTGTGGCTCAGTCTTTTAGCAGTGGTTAAATGTTCCCCAACATAGTGTGGCATCAGCCCTATAAGAGAGCAGGGTCCAAAACCTTCATACATCCAACCTCCTTAAACCTAACAAATTACTGTGAAGTCAGTAGCACATAAAGTGTGGTACAGCTACCATCTATGAAACTGTGGTGCACCCAGTTTCTGGACTTAGACAATATTATGATTATAGACACACATTAGTTTAGATAACTGCTCCGAGTCCAGAAAAGAACAGATCCCTTCTGTTTTTCAGGAGGCCCACAGAATGTTCCCCTCTACTGTGAAGTACTTGCATCTATTCTGGCTGGCCGAGTTGTGGAAATGGACCAGCTGATATAAGCATCTCTATCACCCTGTACCTTACATAAAAGATCTTAAATCAAAAGTTGAAAACAAAGGAATTTAGAGGCTAGCAAAAAATCAATAACTAAAAAGTGGACAAGTAGTCAAGAAAGGCAGTTTTTAAAGTTTATGCTGCTTATTACAGAACAGTCGAAGTTTCATGTGCTTACGTAAAGAGCGCCTCCGCTTGTTCTTTAACTTCCTTCTTTTGTTCATTCCAGCTTTAGAAGGAGATTCTTCTTTAGCCTTTGGCTGGTTGGTAACTTTTGAAGAATTCTGCTGGCTGAAATGTGTTGGCACGTGACGAGCCAACCCACTCTGAGACGCAAAGCTCGCATTGCACCCTCCGACGACACACTAAGAAATACAAAATCAGAAATGCTCAATTAAGGCATCATAAGGAAGCTACCGATTCATTCTCACTTTGCAGTGCTGCTCCTTTAACAACGGAACAACAAATTCAGCCAACATATTAAAAACTGCTTATTTCAAAAAGAATTTCCTCTTCCCTGGATGTCCCTAATGCAGATCTGTGTGTGTTAACAAGGAATGATAGTTGAATCAAAGCTGACCTCCAAATACTCGAGCACTCAATCCATTCCAATTATACCATGCAAACATACACCTTGTTCTAATTTTAAAAATCCTGAAATCACATCACATGCAAGGGACAATTTTCTTGCATGCTACACAACCACCACACATTCCTATGAGTATTTCAGATGGGTAAAATACTTGTTCTCCTGACCAAGGAAGAAACCTTAAAGAAAACTAACTATTAAAGAAAATTTTATTACAATCAATTTAAGGCTCCTTTCTACACATTTCATTGAGCACTGTGGTTAAAGTGGATTAGGTGGTTATGTTCCAAAGAAGCAACATGAGCCAGCCCCAACCATATGCATCAAAAATTGCAGACATTACAAAGACCAGTATGAGCGAACAGACTACGTCAAACAGTCTGCTGTTCAAGGATGTTGAGGGCATGTTGCCCTTGAATAGCATCAAGCTGCTGAGAAAAAACGTCAATACAGTAGATAAGCAAAAGCTGCTACGCATATCCTTACTACTCCCTGAAGGTTTTTCAGTAAGGGATATTTTGAATTCTCATCTGTGCTGAAATGTTTTCTTTGAATAGAAGCATGTACTTTGTAACCCAGTTTATCAAAATATAATTTTGTCTGCTTGGGTTCCAAAAGTGACATTGTTAGGAGAACTTCAAATCTAGTATTATATTTAGTATTATACCAGCCCCCACACCCTAACCTGCTCCTAACTTTATATGCGTTTAATATACCATCTCACACACAAGCTAAGTTTATTTAACCTGAGCAGAGGACCCCAACGATAGAAGTTGAAAGCCACAATAGCATGTGCTATCTACCTACTAACTGAAAATCATTTTATACTGAAAACTAAATCAAGGCTGAAGGTTTTGCTAAGCTGAATTTTCCTGTAGCTTAGTTAAAGTTTTGGGGTATCATCCAACCTTCCTATCACACGCATTTTCAGCTGTGCAAAGGAACTTCCCCTCCCCCAAAATCTGTTATGGATTCCCAACAACCCTCCAGAACAGATTCAGGGGGCATGTGGGGAGAAGGAAGGGAAGCACCATTGTACATCCCAAAGTGCTTGAACTAGCAAAACTGTTTAGCTGGATACTGCCCTTAGCCTACAGCAGCATATTTTTGCTCCTCCCAAACTTGATATTGATGTTTTTAGACCTGAAGGTTAATAAAACACCACCCCAAATTGGTTTGGACAATAATCTTTTGGCTTAAAACACAAATATGAATGAATCTTGTGGGCATGCACATAGCTCCTTCACTGCTCCCTTTGTGGAGGAAGCCAACAATTCCACATTTTTGTACCACTTCACTATTAAGAAAACCTTGAAGAGGGTCAATACTTGAAAAAATATACATTCTAAACATTCCAAAAAAAGTAGAAATACCAGGAAGTTCAAGAATACTTTCTCATTTCATTTGAATCAGAAAACTATATTTAACAGCTCTACATCAAGCCAAACAATTAAGACAACTTCAAACCATGAATTCATATCCAAAACCCTTAACCATAGTTGCCCAGTTCAAATTAAACAGGAAGCAAGACTTCTTGGTTTGCTCACTTGCTCATGTGAACAGAAGAGGAAATGGGCTGTGGCCAAAAGACTTGTTCTTATCTTTGCTTATCAGGCCAATATGTGATCATCCAAACATGGTCACTTGTGAAGATGAGTGTCTGCATTTAAGATTTACCTTTTACAAAGCTATCGCTTTAAGTTAGACAGCTAAACACAAACATCTTTACATTCTTAGAACATTTTTGTAAAAAAAACCCAAAAAACCCACCATTGTACGCTTATCCTAAATTGAACACTTAATCTAAATGAGAATGAGATTAAGTCTGAAAGTGGGTTCAATTCCTGTTCTAGAAGCGGCATCTGAGTAATCTAGTCTGACTGAATAATCCCCAAACTGCAAAATCACATGAGTTAAGTGGCCTGATTAGATAGGCTGCAAATGAGTGGCTGCATGTGGTGCCCATGGTAGTGATACACACAGCTACTGGGAAATGTAGTCATGAAATAAAAAAGGATAAAGATCTTCAGAAATGTGTCTTTTCCACCCTCAGGGCTATCTGCACAGGCAGAACTGCATGCATAGGACTACGTAGGGAGAACTGGGAAATTAAATTTAAGAGAAATTAAGACTGTAGAAGAGATATTGGTTCTACTTGAACCAAACCAAAATAGAACCAAAATAGAAACTTTTCATGGAATCAAATGGACGGAAGGATCTGGTTCAGAATATCATGGGCTGGGGTGAGGATATGGTTGTTGATAGCCCTCAAACTGAGGTCAGAAGTTGTTGAGGACACAGGCAATGGACAGCCACCAAATTTAACCAATTAGGATGATTAGGAGTTATCCACAATATTCCAAAAGATATCTTACCTTAAATGGTTTGTCACCACTGTGCGTCAGCATATGCCTCTGCAACCAGCTCTGACTTGTTGACGGGGTGTTATATACTTTGCAGCCTTTCCATAAGCAAACAAATACCTAGTAAAAGAAAATACAGCCATTAAGGTAGGGTGAATGTTCACCTATTGCATGATTTTAATATCCAAACTCAAGTACACTCTCAGTTCAACTGTTAAAACTCTCAAGTGAAGTGTGAAATTGTTTCCTCTAAGGATTTCTACAGCTGTAATTCAATTTGGTGTTAGAAAACATGACAGATTTCTGTTGGGAAAGAACATGCATTTTTTTAAAAAACCACTTTTGAGCTAAGAGAACAGAAAACATGCAAACAGAAGAGAACCACCAGCAGGTTATAAAGACTAAGGATGCTAGTAAATTTCTAGTTTGAGGACTGGACAATCACAATCCAAGGAAGTAACACAGTACACTATCAACAGCTTTATTAAAAAGACACGTAAAACCCTCTAGAGCTGATTTTGAGGGTGCACAAAGGGCTGCATGGGGGACAAAAGGAAGAATGAGACCCACTGCACAAGCTAAGTCTGTTCCGACAATGTATGGACAGCATACAACTCAGTTCCTTATGAAAGGCTTTTGAGGAAGTTTGGTAACTTGAGTTCATGAAAACTGATGCCGTAATAAATCATTAGTATTTAAGGTGTCACAGGATTGATGGTTTTTGTTGCAAGAGACTAATACTTGTGTCAGCCACATGGCTAAATCATGATAAATGGAATGAACTCCTTAAAAATGGGAAGAATATAAAAATCAAAATCAAGAAATTAACACCGGGATCCTAAATATTCATCATTAGAGGAAGCAAATATTTGTGATGGCCATTAGCTCTAAAATTTAATTAGCTATTATGTGAAAAATCATGGGATTAAGGACAACTTTAAAAAGATATAAATCATGGGTGGCTAGCCCTACAGTGAAGGGTACGTAATAATCATCACCCTTTTTTTAAGCCTAGGGAATCAAGACTCTCAGGGCCTCATCAAAGTGAACGTGCCTCCCCTTTTAAAAAAGGAAACTGGGGGAGGGGAGTCCTTAGAGAGCACAAAAGCCTTTTAGCATCACAGAATCGACAGCAGGGGACTTGCAGGAGAGGTCTGTCAAAAATTCACACACAAGTGTGTGTGTACATGTATATGTATGACAAATTTTGGGAGGCCATATACAGCCTGCTGATTAGCCACCTCTGAACTAAATTAAGCAAACACAGGTCTGTTGATGGTTACCATGAAGGATACGGAACAAACCTGTATGCCCATATTTAGGCAGTACCTTGATAGCTATAAGATGATCCTGGGGTGGAGGCAGAACTCCACCAAGAACACACAATTCCTAGACCCAGAAACCATCAAGCTACGTAACTTCTCAGACTTACCAGGATTCTGCTTCAGTTAGGTAAGACTGCTGATCTGGCTAAGAATGGCATCACTTACATTCTTAACAGCAGTCCTGAGAAAGGGCTACAGTATATTTCACAGAACTGTGGGATACTTGGGGTGTATTTAGGGAGAAACGTTCTTTTCTATTTGATAACAGTCTCCTTGTTCAATCATAGAAACTGCAGATAGCTACCATTTTGTTTGTGTGGAGACCCCTGCCATTGGTGCAGCTGAAGTCCAACAGCCTTACACTAGAAAAGGATTCTATGCTTTAATTATTCAGGTTATAAAGGCAGCTGTTTTTCCTCTTTTAAATTGAGTATTTTGCTTTTCATGTATTCTTCCACTTCTATATATGTATGTTAAAAACAGGTTGCCTCGTCTCAAAACTCCAAGTTACAAAACCAAAATCTAAACTGCTGATAAAAAAGAAGAAAAGCTACATTAAGGAACACAAACTAACTTGAAAGAGAACCAGTCCTAGACACTGCTCCCTGCCTTCTCTTTATCAAGCTGCAAATTTCCAAATTAGATAACTCATCTCTTAACTTCAGACATCTACAAATCTTACTTGCTAGTGGCAAGTGTCAGTTTATATCCCTTCCCCCCAATTCTCTCGTTCAGTGGTCTGGAGGCAGCAAGAAACAGTAAGTGTTTCTTACTTTCCACACACCAAAGTGAGAGTGAGAAAAATCCCCACCTCTCTCAAAAAGACAGGAAGCTGAATAAAGGCAAGATGGAGGCAATGCTGATGGATGGATGGCATTTCCAGGAATTGGGACTTCAGCCTGCTCTAGACAAAATGGCACTCCCTCTGAAGGAACAGGTCTGTCATCTGGGGGTGCTCCTAGATCCAGCATTTGGACCACTAGAGGACCAGGTGGCTTCCAAAAACGATTGGCATTTTATTTAGCAGCAGCAGTTATTAACTCTCAATGCACACAGTACAAATATCATGGAAGAGCAATGAAAAAGTAAACCAACCCCTCCTCGCTGGCCGTCTACATGTATGGAGCGAATGTGGTCTGCCAGATCTGGGCTTGAGTTGAAGCAAGAATGGCACTGGTCCCAACAGCAGTTATAACCAATACTTTTTCCTGATGAAGCTGTAACTCCTTGTCCATTCATCATAACTGGAGTTGAACGTCCACTGGAAATTGTGCTGTCTACATCCATTATGGTACTGCTGATGCTACAGGAAGGGGGGGGAGAGAGAAATGAGTTAATTATGAACCTTCTTGTGTTTTCAAGCAGATTTATATTTCAACATAAATGACAGCACTCTGAATCCCAGCACGCAAATTAACAAATCTCAATACACAAATAAATGAGGCAAATGTTGGTTGACTCAATATGGGCGAAAACTAGTTGTGATTCATTAAAACTGCTCAAAAGTCCCCATTTCACTACTCCCTGGCTCCATGTCAGGAGTTAGCAAACCACAAGCCTTGGCTTGTCATTACATGCAAACCCACGATCATTGCTTGTTTTGCTTCACACAGACCAGGAGTGTAACAAAGGAACTCCATGCAGGTGGGTGGGTTGGCAGAGAAGGGATGGAGTAGTCTGCCCCTCCACTGTGCCCAGCATAGAAACAAAATGGGCTGCCAGAGGAAGGGAGCCCTCTTCTGAACACAGAAAATGAGATTGTTTGCCCTTTCTCTGCCAGTCTCCAACAGGCTACTAAAAACTGTTGGGATTCTTTACAAAAACTGATGTACACATAATATACATCACAGCCATTTCTGGAAATATGTAAACAACTGCACACTGGCTCAGTCTTTGAGCACATAGAAAAGAATGACTGTGATTGCAGGCAATGGCCAGTTCCCAGTTCTTCCCTCTTCTGGGTCCAAAAGGACCCACATGTCAGTTATCACACAACATTAGAACATGCCTAAAATGTTCACCACCTGTACTAAGACCCAGCATGGGTTTCTGAAAAAGAAGTCTAGCCAGACAGATCTCTTAATTTATTTATTTTTTTATTTTTTTCGTTACAAGCTTGGTGAATCATGGGAATGCTGTGGACTTAGCGTATCAAAGTAAGGCTTTGACAAATTCCCCAATGATATTCTTGTAAGAAGCTAGTAAAATGTGGACTGGACAAGATAACTTTTAGGTGGATTTGTAGCTGCTTGACTGACTGTACCCAAAGAGTGCTCGCTAACAGTTCATTGTCATCTGGGAAATAAGTAAAAAGTGGAGTGCTGCAGGGTTCTATCCCGTGCCCATTTTTGTTCAACATCTTTATAAATTACTTGGATGGAGGTATTGAGGGGAACCTTGTCAAATTTGCAGGTGACACTAAACTGGGAGAGATAGCTAATGCTGCTGAAGACAGAATCGGGATTCAAAATGACCTTAGCAGATTGGAGAACTGGTCCCCAACTAACAAAATGAATTTCACTAGAGACAAATGTAAAGTTCTACACTCAGGAAGGAAGAACTAGCTGCACAAATATTAGATGGGGGGGACACCTAGATGGCCAGTACTACATGTGAAATGGATCTATGAGTTCTCAGTAGCTTAGCATGAGTCAACAGTTGATGCAGCAGGAGGGGAAAGCTAATGCTACCCTAGGCTGCATCAACAGGTATCTCTAAGCAACCAAATACCATTCCAAGCACTTCAGAAATAGTATTAATTTAACTTAGGCTGGACTAAAATTGCAGAAACACTTAACAGAGAGTAAACACTACTATCACCATGGAGCTTACTTCCAAGTACAAAGAAACAGGATTGCACTGCAGGTGCCCCCTTGTGCACCTTCTCCCCACCCCCCACCCCCCTATGCAAGACTGTAAAAGCATTTGGGTATGTTTTGGTGATTGTTGCTTTTATTCTTTATGTCACATAACACCTTGCTTTATTTTGGACACATAAGAAATACGAAACAGTATTGCTAAATCTACGGTATTTTATTCTATTAAAGGAAAGAAACACACTGCACTCAAGATCTGCAGTTTATTCCTTCAAGGGATGAGATTTCATCATTATTACTAGCAATCCATTTTGGCAAATGTAATGAAAAGGCCGGCCATCTAAAAATCTGCCTGTATTGCATTTGTTAAAATTGTAATGGCTAGGTCAGTCAAAAACAAATACAAAAATATTCATTGTACAGTGGTACCTCTGGATGCAAACGGGATCCGTTCCGGAGCCCCGTTCGCATCCTGAAGCGAACGAAACCCGAGTCTGCGTGGGTCGCGATTTGCCGCTTCCGCGCATGACGCCATTTTGAGTGCATGTGGCAAAACCTTGAAGTAACGCGCTCCGTTACTTCCGGGTCACCACAGAGCGCAACCCGAAAATGCTCGACCTGAAGCTACTTCAACCCGAGGTCTGACTGTAGTGTTCAAATAAATACTGTGACGGATGATTAGACAAAACATTGCAAAACAATGCCAGATAAATACAAAAAACCTAAACAACCTTTAAGTATTTTTGTGCTCTGCCTTTAAACCTTCCTTCCTAAAGTGTTTGATCAGGGCAGCTTTCCCTAAGGCACACTTCAGATCTAACAGATGGATCATTACACCAGCAGCCCTGGAGGTCAACATGCAGGCTGGATTTGTTCATAGAACAGTATTCCTGAGATGCAAACCTTCCATTGGGCACACACACAACTATTTGCAACCAAAGTGTATCTTGGCTGGTTAGGGGGAGCCAACACAGACAACACAGTCAAAGCTGATGTAGATTTTGGGATTCACAAAATATATGCCTATGCTAAGAATCATATGGTCTCAGCCCAGTTCTGTACATGCTCCAATGGGGTCAAGGGGCAGCATACAGACCTCTGCTTCTGCTCTACCATCCACCCACAATCACCGTAATGCTGACAAAGGTATGGACTTTTTTGTATTATTGATGTCTGCTAGGATTCAGGTGGATTTGTAGCTGGTTCCACATGCTCCTGGAAAAAAGTAACAAGTGGGGTGCCGCATGATTCTGTCCTGAGCCCGCTGCTAGTTTGTCTTTATAAATGACTTAGGCAGGCATGGCCAAACCTGGCCCTCCAGCTGTTTTGGGACTACAATACCCATCATCCCTGACTGCTGGTCCTGTTAGCTAGGGATGATGGTAGTTGTAGTCCCCAAACAGCTGGAGGGCCAAGTTTGGCCATGCTTGAACGAAGGGAATGCTCATCAAATCTGCAGATGACACCAAACTGGGAGGGATAACTAATGCCGTAGAAGACAGAATTGGGATTCAAGGAGACCTTAACAAATTGGAGAACTGAGCCCAAACAAACAAATGAATTTCAATAGGGACAAATGTCAGGTTCTACACTTAGGCAGGAAGAACCAGCTGCACTGTTATAAGATGGGGACACTTGGCTTGCCAGTTCTACACATGAAAAGGATCTAGAGAGTCTGAGAGATTTGCACTGGTTGCCAATTTGCTACCAGGCCAAGTTCAAAGTTTTGATACTAACATATACAGCCCTATACAGCTTGGGAACAGCTTATTTGAATGATTGCAGTATCTTTTGCATACCCAGTAGGTCAGTACACTCCTTCAAGTTCCAAAGATATTAGTAGCCCTTCTATGAAAACCTGAAGTACGGTTTTCAGCGTAGATGCCCCATTCTGTAGAACAGGGGCAATTATCTGCTTTTTCAAAAAACAACTGAAGACATGTTTGTTCTGACAAGCTTGTCCAGCTGGATGAATTCGTCTCTGGTACATGTGTCCATTTTGTATTGTTTGAAATTCATTTTTGTTTTATTTGTGCTGATTAGTTGCTGTTGTATCAGATTCCATACAACGCCTTGGAACATATGTGGAAGGCAATGAACAACAACACATAGGGCATATTGTACTCCCCCCCCCCAGCTCAAGTCCTGGACATTAGTCACTGCTCAGACAGAGCCCCTCAAAGACAGGGCACAGCTCAGGTTAAGTTCCCCACTAATCTGAGCTAAGACTGGTACTATCATAGGACATGTGCGGAGGGTGTAGCTTACAAGCAGCATATAAAATAATCTATCTAAAAGTTTTAATTCAGTCTAGTAGTGGAATAGCTTTCCCAAACACAGCTGGGAATTCACACTTAGAAACTGCCCTGTACTCACCCACCCCCTGGTAAGGGTCAGCTCAGCAGTTTATAGCATAACAGCAGCTAAACTATAATATTCCACACACTAGTTTTGTAGAGCCCAAGGCTCAGGAGCTTCTCTTGAAACCCATCCTTTGGGAGTTCTGCTCACTTTCTTCTGGTGTCCAGGGCTTAAATGACAACCAGATGAAATGTCAAGGGAGTGGTCAAATGCACACCAAAAATAAGTTATTAGGGAGGAAAGAAAAAAGAAACAAGACTGTTTTGGAGCTGCATTAGAATTAACTCCAGGATTCCATTCCCATTTGGTCCCACTTTAAGATTTAACTGCATTTTAAGTAAAGCTCTCCAAACAGCAATTGACAAACTTGTCTGCAACCCTTCAGTTCTAAGACTTCCAAGGCAGTAAACAAATAAAACTCATAAAATGCATACAATTAAACTCAGCCCGATATAAGAAAACAAATGGAGGAACTCAACAGTACAACCAGGATCACCACAACTCCAGTCAACCTAACAAACTTCAGAAGATATGTGGGTCTCGGATTAATGCCTTTGAAGACGACCTGTGCAGGTTCAGGAGGAAGGAGGCAGCACAATAGATATGTAGGGCACAAGCCATTTAAGAATTCAGAGGTGAGCACCAAATTTCTGGTTTCAGCTGTTCCCAGAAACAGACAAATAGTTCAGGATAGCTGTTCAAGGACAGGGTAGAGATTAGAAACCCTATTAGCCAGTCCCAGCTGGGTTTTGAACTGAGTGAAGTTTCCAATCACTTGTCTTTTCTGGTATAATGTACACAATCAGATAGTGAGTTAAGAAAATCTTGGAGCTTGACTTGTATACTAATGAAGAAAGTTATCTCCTCCCTTGGTAACAGCCAATCATCTCTGCATTCCTTTGAATGTTCCCTTCAGAGGGAAGCAGAGAATTTGTCCTCCCACCATCTCCACACTGTTGGCAGCATTTGCAGGCCTCTATGAATTTGGATTTTGCTTATTCATGGCCAGTGACAACCACTGCTCTCCCTTCAGTTCTCCCTTTGCTCTTAGGAATTGGAGAAAACAGCAAGAAGAATTCCAGCCACTTTCCCCCTTCTCCAAAGCAGAGCGCAAAATTACAGAAAACATTCTGTCCTTTCCTATACATGTCACATAATTCATAGGAGTGGCACATGTTTAATTCACTTCACACTGGTCTTTTCCAGAAACTGTGGGTCTATATTGATGCTTTTACAGTGTGAAGCTAAAAGTAAATGTTATTGAGAAAGGAACAAGGTTTGAGGAGATAGCAGCCTCTGTTGAAGACATCAGGTTGCTGCAAGCTGATGGCACCAGAGCTCCTTTGCACTCCATGGTCTCCAAACCAGTTAGCCAAAAGGATTAAGGTTGGTAAGACAGCAGCTTACATTCATGTCACTCTGCTCAAGCACTCAAATGTAGATTCAACAAGGATGAACATTACTTCTTAGCTAGTAGAGCATGAAACTCTTAGGTTCGTGGGTTTGAGCCCTATGGTAGGTGAAAGATTCCTGCATTGCAGAGGGTTTGACTCACTAGACAGTTCTGATTCTTACATATAAGTGCATTTCACATATGTGTCATCAAAAAAGCCCCAAAACTTTTCCCCACCTGGTCATATGCATAGACATATTCATCACAAATGTGTAAACCTCAGAACGCTCAAATTTCCCTCATATTGCTGTTACATATCCTCAGATAGCTCAGTTTTGCAGATCATAAGACTCAATCTCAGGGTCAAGGGTTCGAACCCCACATTGGGCAAAAGATTCCTGCATTGCAGAGAGTTGAACTAGATGGCCCTCGTGGTCCCTTCCAACTCTAAAATTCCATTATTCTAATCATTCATTATCATGCAGTAATGAACACAACTGTGAAAATCACAGGCTTACAAACTGAAGAGACAAGGTTCTTCTAGTCTTAAATCTATTTTATGCTCCTGTATATACTTAGCTCCTCTTAGCTAATTGGTCTTTGGGTTTTTTGGATTAGTACATATGGCAGAATCATTTGCTTTATATCAGTACTGTTGAACATACAAGAAAAAGCATTCAAAAACTACATAAAACATGAGTTATCTTCCCTTGCTAAATCTTCATCATCAAATGAATTAAGGTTCCGATTCTTCAAATGCACAATCTGAAGCACAAGAAAGATACTTTGGTGTAGGAAATGTCAGGCCAATCTGTATACATTTTCATTGAAAACTGAAGCCGATCCTAATAATGGAAGTTAAAAAAAAAATCACTTTCTACTTCAGTATACCGTACTTTTCCATCTATAAGAGGCCCCCATGTATAAGATGCCCCTTATTTAGGGAGGCCTCAAATTTAAGAAAATGAGCAAGGGTGGTGGTGGTGGTGGGGAGAATGCTGAGCCAACTATCACTCACCCAACTGGCAAACACTAACAATTGCAAGCAATGCAAGCCAAATTGCCGAAGCAGCAGCCAATCCAAAGCAGCCCTTGCCACATCCACAAATAATCCACCCAACTGACAAAGCAGCAGCCAATCGAAAGCAGCCCTTGCAGCAGACACCATTCACCCACCCAAGCGCTAGATCCTGCTGGTGGATACAACCAATCGCCCATTCCCCCTCTGTACTACCCACATATAAGACGAACCCCACCCATTTTAAACTTTATTTTGGAGTAAAAAAAAACCTCGTCTAATACATAGAAAAGTACGTTATTTAAGTATCTTGCTTCATTATCTATATTCCTGACATTTTAAAGGCAATTTATTCATTGTTCACTGTTAAGAAAACGTATGTTTTTGCTGCATGACTAACACTGGTCCCCAAATGGTAGATTCCTCAACTCCCTCTTTCCAGAGAAAACAACAGTAGCATCAGGAAAACAGTTGTTTAAAATAAATGTGACACCACTCATGTAGTCAACGTCTTTTCTAAGGGAGAATGTGAACTTTTGACTACTCTTGCTACACACAAGGTCTGAGAGCAACAGCGGCATCTCTAGAGGCCCTTGAATGAGAACGAGTAAGGTATAAATCCATTCCCAGTTCTTCCATGAATGCACTGGGGCAATGATTGCCATTTATTACTGTGAAGATACAATGGGTAAAAATTCTATGCCATTTTAACCACAGATAGAGAAATGACAGTACAGTAGCCTCTACAAATGATTATGGTAACTAATCATTTCAGGGTCAGTTGTGCCAAGTTACGGTATGTTTTTGTACTTGGGATCAGTTCATTTACAGGAAAACATTCAGCTCAAACCAAAAAGTTTTAGGGAGGCCCAGAGGTAATGTGGGCCTACAGGGAAGATGGTTTGTTCAGAGAATACAAACCATTGATTCTCATTTTTATTCAAGCAGTCTGAACTGCTTCAGGGAACTCCATGCTATACTGCAGCATAACCTAAGTTTCCCCAAAACTTAGTAAGCTGTTTTTGATGGGGTTGTGGCACATATAAAGGCTAAAAGATTCAGAGCCATGTATACCACTTTTATCTGAAATACTGAGACACCAAGCTGCCACACATCAGAGTCTATACATTATTATAGACATTCAATGTCTATAATAAAGTTAACTTTCATAAAGATCTAGAAGTGGAAATTAGATTATTAATGAAGAGCAAGTGAAGCTCAGAAGGCATGTGTGTAAGCTACTTACATTAATAACATACCCTCTGCATCTGGGTTTGTTGTTTTTAATTTGCAGTTTCAAAAAAGTTTAATTTTTTTTTAAAGGCACATGCATGTACATGCACTTGAAGTATACATAAAACACACGAAGCCTTCATTTTTACAGCCATCTCCATCTGCTAGTCTGTAACCATTGTACAGTTGTACGCTGGATCTCGAATGCCTTGTGACTTGAACGTTTTGGCTCCTGAACGCCGCAAACCTGCAGGTGAGCGCTCTGGTTTGCAAACGTTCTTTGGAACCCAAACATCCGACGCAGCTTCCAATTGGCTGCAGGAAGCTCCTGCAGTCAATAGGAAGCCGCGCCTTGGTTATTGAACATTTTTGGAAGTCGAACAAACTGTACGACTGTCGTACTGTAAAACATAAAGAAAACTTTAAGTTAAAGACAGAAGAGGAAAAACGGATGGAACAGCACATGGTTTTTTTTAACTTTATTACAGCATATGTTCAATGAAGATTGGAGTATGTGCAGGATAAAGATGAGCTGCTGAATGTCAGTAAAGCTGACACAAATATAAACATCAAGTGCTAGCACCTTTAAATGCATCATACTTGAAGAAGACCATTAAAGAATTCAATCTTGGTTGGCTGTTTTGATGTTGGGTTCCTCACAGTTATAAAGCAAAACCCACCTAGCTGTCAGCTGCATCAAAAATGGCTCATGTACAGTGGTACCCCGCAAGACGAACGCCTCGCAAGACGGAAAACCCGCTAGACGAAAGGGTTTTCCGTTTTGGAGGCGCTTCGCAAAACGAATTTCCCTATGGGCTTGCTTCGCAAGACGAAAGCCCATAGGGAAATCTCCGGGGACCTCTTTTAAATGCTAGCAGTGGGGAGCAAAGCCTTTCCCCCCCCTCCGGCCTTCAGAAGAGGTCCAGGAAGGCTGGCGGGGGCCGAAAGGCTTTGCTCCCCAGCGCCAGCATTTTAAAAGCAGTCCGGGATAGCAGGGAAGCGCTTCCTGCTATCCCGGACGGCTTTTGAAGGCAGGAGAGTCTCTGCCAGCAGCGGCAGCGCTGCCGCTGCTGGCGGAGAGGTCCGCGAAGCCTGGGCGCGCTGCGCGCAGGCTTCTGCATGCCGGCAAGTCTCCGCCAGCAGCGGCAGCGCTGCCGCTGCTGGCGGAAAGGTCCGGGAAGCCTGGGCCGGACAGCTTTTGAAGGCAGGCGGGGGGAGCAAAGACTTTCGCCCCCGCCAGCCTTCAGAAGAGGTCCAGGACCTCTTCTGAAGGCTGGCGGGGGGCAAAAGTCTTTGTCCCCCCTGCCTGCCTTCCCAGGGGCTTTTAAATCGCCCCGACAGCGGAGAAGTCCTCCGCTGTCCCGGGGCGATTTTAAAATGCCGCCCGCCAGCATTTTAAGATCGCCCCGGACAGCGGAGAAGCCCTCCGCTGTCCCGGGGTTTTTTAAAATGCTGGGGGTGGGAAGAAAAGCCCTTGTTCCCCCCCCCCCAGCCTTCAGAAGAGGTCGGGGGACAGACTGTCCCCGGACCTGGTCTGAAGTCGGTTTCCCTAGGAACGCATTAATTGATTTTCAATGCATTCCTATGGGAAACCGTGCATCGCAAGACGAAAAACTCGCAAGAAGAAAAAACTTGCGGAACGAATTAATTTCGTCTTGCGAGGCACCACTGTATAAAGGCACAGGGATATGAGGAACATCAAATGACAGGGATGAGTACATCAAGCATATTTAATCTGCTGAACATTCATTATGTGACTTGTTGCCCTATGGGACTTTTATGAAGTCATAAATGTTTGTTTAAAACACATTAAACAAGCAAGCTGTTTTAGCAGATTTTAGTGGCCACTTAGTAGCTGCTTCTTATAAACAAAAATCTATACCTTAAAACGGATTGCTGACTTTAGATAAATGCAGCATTAAAAACTACCAAAGGCAACTGCTGACTCCATAGCACCCAGGGAAGAATGTAACATTTATAATCAGAACATTAACCAAAATGAAAATAGTTAGAAAAAATAATGATGGAATTTAACTTGGCTCAATTTTTTAGTATTTGGGATCAATATTAAAGTTCTGTATTTAAGACAAGCTATTATTAATGTTAACAGAATAGGACATGCTCTTCTGCTTTCAGCAACTCCATTCCTGGGCAATACTGGAAATTGTCTCCACTACTGGCATTGGTCAGGTGTAGTGCCTCAGCCGTCCTGAGCTATCACACAAATGTGGCAAGAAGAGACAAGTGTTCCCAAATGCAGTATTGAGCAGTAAGTCAACAATGCCCCCAAAGAGCTGCTACCATCCACTCTTATTTAGACTAAGGGGCACATCATGCATTATATTTTCCATCAGAGAGATCTGAAGTAGTGAAGAGTAAATTTTGAAAGATTTCTGACTTACAGAAATGTGAAGGTGGGAAGCCCCCTCCCCAAGGGCTTTTTCTTTCATTCAGTTTTTTCAAATGGTAAAACTGGAAATTTGGGGGGAAATATTAAATAATTTTCCTTTTGAATAGCAAAATGCTTTTGAGACACAGTTTTACTTATTCAAAATGTGCTCTATGTATTACTACTATATTTTATTACCCACCCTTCATCCAAGGGTTCCAGGGTGGGATACAACAATTGAAACATAGTGTGGGAAATGGTTTAAAACAAGTACACCACAGAAATAAGATAGGCCCTAAAAATATACATCTCAAGTGACAATGAAATGTGCAAAACAGCAAGAACTAAGATGTGTGTTCTTAGGCAGCAGTTTGTAGTGCTCTTTTTCTCTACTATTGGGTATATCCACAATTTGGAATTTTCAAACCAATGTCATTGAAGCAGTTGTGCTTTGAAGCAGCAGTCCTATGCAAGCTAACCAGGGGGTATATTCACCATTAAATAGAGTAGGCTGTACTTTTGAGTAAATATAAATACGATTCCTCCGCAAAATTCATAAATACTGAAAACACTAAGTTTGAATTTTATATTGTAAAAGTATTAAAAGGAAAATTTGCTTACACTTCAACTTCCCCCAAGGATTTCCATGTCCCCACCTCCATAAAGCTCAACAAAAAGGGGGGTTCCTGCTGCAGGTACCCCCAGTGATGAGCAAAAGCACCTATCCCTGTACTCACAGAAGACACTGTTAACTTAATTTCTATGTACTAATTGATTGGGGAAACAGGGGAAACTTTAAAAAATGATTATGGCATTATACTTTTTCAGCATTATCTAAGATAAGCTTTAGTATCTCATAATAAATTCCTCATTTCCTCAACAATTCAATGTGATTTTATATGTGATAGATGTAGTCTAGAGCAGTGTTTCCCAAACGTTTTTGGGCAACGGCACACCTGTTAGCCGGAAAAAAATCTCGCGGCACACCACCATTAAAGCCCCGCCCCGTGACGTCAGCGCGCAGCGTCACGCCGGGAGGGACGCACAAAAGCAAAAGTTTTTTCCCTCCCCCTTGCTGGGGTGGGAGGAGGCAGCAGAGCGAGGGCAGCTGAGGCGGCGGCGGCGATAGCGGGCGGAGGAGGGGGCGGCGGCGGGAGTTGCTGCTGCTGTTGTTGCTGCTGCTGCCCGGACATGCCGGCCTCCTCCTCCTCCGCTGTCTCGCGCTCCTCCCTTTTGCGCGCGCTGCCCCGCCGCTCGGCACCACCACCGCGGAGCCGCCCCCGGCTCGACGCGGATCCTCGCCGCCGCCGCCGCCTCTCACCGCCCGACTCGCCCGCCTTCCTCCCACGGCACACCAGCCGGTGTCTCACGGCACACTAGTGTGCCGCGGAACACCGGTTGGGAAACACTGGTCTAGAGGATAGCAAATTCTGGCTTGCAGGGACTTGGGCCAAGTAATCTTTTTTTAACAAACTTTAATATTTCAGGAGTATTTTTTAAAAAAATACAAACTATTTTGCATCTAATAAGCTTCAAGTTTTCTTCTAGTCAGCAACTGTCTCCTAGGAACTGAACTAGCCTTAAGAATTTAAATACTGGCCCAACACTGCAACTTGCATGAAATCGATCTGCCTTCAGTTACTATTCATTTAATAGAGTGACTAAATAAAAAACACGTGCAAGTTAAAATAGTATAGTCACTAGGACTAGTTTAACAACTTATTTTTAATCATGTCAAACTATATACTAATAGACAAGTATCATAAAAAACAACGTACCTACTAAGAAATGCCCAGAATCCCAACAGATTGTAACTATCTGCTGCATACGCTTGTGAGAACACAACTAAGAACCATTGGTCATGCAGAAGTTTGTTGTGCCAATATAAGCATTTCTTACACACATACCCTTTTGTTCAGAAGCATAACTGGGTTTTCATAAGCTGCATAAACCCACTTGTGTTAGTAAATTTTACAAGATATGCTTGTTAGTTACACGGCTGATACACACAATTAGGTGTTTGCTGCTCCCTTAAAGGGCAAGTAAAGGAGAAGAGGAACTGGTGCAAACCATTCCCCACTTCCCAAGCTAAGCTGCTTTTTGAGGAGGACTTTAGAGAGGAGTGTAAAAAAACGTTAAAAGCTCCAGAGCTAAGACAGCCATGTTTGCTAGAACAGGGTGTGGTAAAAAAGGTAGGAGTTGGAAAAAAATGAGGGGATAGAATACAACAAGATGAGTGTCTAAGGCTCTCTAAACCAACTCCTCCCAAACCAGCAATGGATTATATGCGGCCTGGCTTCTAGCCAGATGGGGGAAAGGAGGATTTGTGTAGTAACAGGCCACAACCATCCCAACAAACAGAAAAACCAAAGAAAGTTCCTCTCACTGACAGATGAGGATATGCAATACATAAAGTACCAGTTGCCTTGGAAGAACAGGAAAAGGCGTTTTAGGGTGTTGGTGCTACCTTACTATGGGCACACATGAAACTTTTTAATACTTTTGACACACCTGGGGCAGCAAGTAGCAATCCTTTTGCAGGAATTACTCTACATCAGTGTTTCCCAAACTTGGGTCTCCAGCTGTTTTTGGATTACAACTCTCATCATGCCTAGCAAGCTGGGGTAGTGGTCAGGGATGATGGGAACTGTGGTCCTAAAACAGCTGGAGACCCAAGTTTGGGAAACACTGCTGTACATGCCTAGGAAGAAAAGGAGGGGGGGTGAAAAGCCCCCTCCCTGTCCAAGATGGAGGAGCCATGCTCAGGCCAAGGGCAAGTCCTGCCAAGTGAAGCAGCAGCAACTTAACTTCTGGAACTTTTGAACCTGGAACAAAGATGGGAGACGATGCAGATTGGAAGGGGGCATCACAGAAAATGGAGCGGGGTGGGGAGGAAGCGAAAAGATGCTGAGGGTTGGCGTTGGGCCGGGGGCATAATCCGCTTTTAAGAGTTTGCGTGCGGATTTTTAAAGGCTAAATTAACATTTCAAGAGACTGGGGCACACACCAACACCCTGCCCCGGCCTTTACCACGAGTCCCCATTGTGATGATTTGCACCCCGGGGCCCCCTAAACTTGAGAGAACGGGCGCACCCTCTCCCCCTCCCCCCCCCCGGCCAACCGACCTGTCTTCGGAGTCCATGCGGCTGAGCGGCTCCCCGTCGGAGGAGATCTCGAGGCTGCCCCTCCGGCCTGCCGACGAGGTGCTGCAGGTGCTGCTGCCGCCGCTTCCTCCTCCTCCGCTCCCGGTGCTGTAACCTTCGTCTCCGCCGCCCGCGCTGGAGCTGCTGTTGCACCCGCCGCCGCCGCTCGGGCCTCCGCCTCCAGCCGCCGCTCCGGCCACTGCCGGGCCTCCGCCTCCTCCGCTGCCCCCGGGCCCGTCGCCGCCGCCCGCGCTCCCTCCGCCTCCTGCTCCTCCTCCCGGGCCGGCCTTGGCGTCGGCCTCGCTGCCTCCGGGGCTGAGCGAGCGGGTCTCGTCGCTGCAGCAGCCGCTGGAGGAGGAGGAGGACCCGGCGCTGCTGCCGGCCTCGGCCTCCTCGTCGTCGTCGTCTTCGTCCTCCTCGTCGTCGCCCTCGTCCTCGTCGTCGCCGTCGCCCGCCTGGCTGGCGCTCTGAGGGCTCGGCTCCGACATGCTCTCCGCGCCTTCGCCGCCGCTCAGGAGGGGCTGAGGCGGCGGCAGAAGCAGCAGCGGCGGCGGCGGCGACGGCGACGGCTCGGCCTCCATCTCGACCGAAGGGGAGGCTTCGCTCTCGGCCTCCTCAGCGCCCGATGAAGAGGGAGGAGGAGGCGGCGGCGGCACCCCCAGCGGGGGAGGCTCCGCCATCTCGCTCAGCTCGGCCGCCATGGCGCGTCGGGAGTTTCGACGTCGCTCGGCAATCCGCTCTCCTCTCGCGCCTACGCAGCCCGACGCTCGCTCGCTCGCTCACTGACGGGACTGACGGACCGACTCACCGGCCAGATGCCGCCGCGGGCGAGGGGAGGGAGGAGGAGGAGGAGGAAGGGAAGTGGGAGGAGCTTCCGCTGCGGTGGTGGCGGCGGCGCCAGGCACGCGCGCGCCCCGCTCGTTACGGCAGCCGCCTGCGGACAAAAGCGCGAAGCGGGCTCCGAGGACGCAACCGCAGGAGGACGGGGGGGGGCGGGAGGAGGGGGGGTTGCCGGGCGAAGGGATTGGCTGAGATGGAACCGGGGGGGGGGAGCCCGTGCTGGTACCTCTCTTCAGAGTGAGGCTGCGCAGGGAGCCGGGTTCAAATCCCTCCCTTTAATCCCCGGGAAGCTGGATATGGGTATCTGTATGAGCCCCAGCCTACCTCGCAAGGCAGTTGTGTTTTTTTTTTCGTTTCATATAATATTTATTTATTTCATGCAATTTAATACCCGGCTCGGTTGTTTGTTTGTTTGTTTGTTTGTTTAAAAAAAACTACACACACGCACACACACCTGAAAGGTCACGCTGTAAAATGATAAATAAGTGCATATCTCTTTCCTCTTGGTTGTAATGTATTCGGTCGGGGAGGTTATTGTCTGTATGTTTCTTTGGTTGCGAGTAAAGCAAGTAAGAAATGTAATAAATAATCATGGTAATGATAAAATGTGGGGAATTCATGGCCCTACTTCAAAACATACAAAACTTAAAATACTAGGATTAAGATCACCTCGATTTTATTTTATTTTAATGCATTTTATTCTTGCAAATGTAACAGGGGTGGTGATGGGAAGAATCATCATAATCTGACATATGCTATAAAAATAATGATATTCCAACCGTCTTCAGTCAGTGTGGTGTAGTGGTTAAGAGCGGTAGACTCATAATCTGGGGAACCGGGTTCGCTTCCCCGCTCCTCCACATGCAGCTGCTGGGTGACCTTGGGCCAGTCACACTTCTCTGAAGTCTCCCAGCCTCACTCACCTCACAGAGTGTTTGTTGTGGGGGAGGAAGGGAAAGGAGAATGCTAGCCGCTTTGAGACTCCTTTGGGTAGTGATAAAGCGGGATATCAAATCCAAACTCTTCTTCACTTGAGTTCCCTGGGAAGAGGGATTGATTGGTTCTAGTACTCTGAGAATTTCAGCTTCGGGATGGGGTGTCTCCTAACGGGATGAATGCTCTAGGCTCTGAATTTCTTGCAGCAAGCAGCAAGTTGGATTAGACAACCCATCCCACTCCTCCACAGGGCCAGCCCAAGCCATTTCCAACAGGGGGGTTGTCCAGGTGCAGCTTGAAGACTTCCAGCGAGGGAAAGCACACACACACACACACTCCGGTTAATTGTTGAACTGCCCTTACTGTAAAGAGGTTCTTCCTAATGTTCTACTAAAATCTGCTCTGCTTTCACTCAAGCCCATTAGATCTAGTCATGCCCATTGGGACAGCAGAGGAAAAGTCTCACCCATTTGGGAGGGCGGCATCTATACACTTGAAGCAGCACCATACCACTTTAAACAAAGAATCATGGGACTGTAGTTGCTGGGACTTAGGAACAGGGTCAGTGCTGTTGCGCTGAGGGTCCTGCTTGTGGGCTTCCTCTAGGCATCTGCTTGGCCGCTGTGGTTGCAGGATCCTGAAGTTGAGGGCTTCCATGTGCCTTTGGCCTGACCCAGCCAACAGCACTCTTCTTAGGAAAGGGAGCAGCAGCTGGTGGAGAAGGACGGAGTTAAGGAAGAAGGTGGAACCAATGGTGATTAATCATTAACATCCTGACAAGAAGAGATTTGGAATGGGAAGGCAACCTCCCTAGAAATACACTTCCATGGGGTTAGCTGGAGGCAAGGGAGAAATCATACTTTATTGCTCCCTCTCTCCTACATCCACCAGCAAAAGAGAACAACTGGGGCATCTTAAAACCGTTCTCAGCGAAAGTGAACCTAGCATAAAGCTTCAATCTGGGGAATCCGAGTAAGTGCTCAGCTTTCAAAAACACTTTTCCAGTTTTGAAAGGAAAGGAGCAAATATATGCAGCCCACGATGAATTCATTCCCGAAAATGAGTTGATGTCACAAACTCATCCATTCTCCAGGACGGGAGAGACATCAGTGGCCCTAAAACCAACTGGCTACCCTCATCTGAGGGGCTGACAGAAAGTGTGCAGCTGCTGTTCTAAAAGCTGGTTTGTGTGTTTCAATACAAACAAGCCAGAAACTGATACTTTGCTTGTACAAACTTCAAGCAGCAGCAGCAGCAGCTGTGGAGCAGAACTAAGCCAGCACAATCTGATTTGAAATAGCTGAGAAGTATGCCATTAGAACTATGAAATTTGAACACAGGAACATTATCGTGAGCCAGGCCATTGGTCCATCCATCTACTTCAGTATTGTCTACAACAGAGATGGGGGCGCCAGCCGCCCTCCAGAAGTTGCTGGACTACAACTCCCATCATCCCTCATGATTGACCATGCTGGCTGAGGCTGATGGGAGTTGGAGTCCATCAACATCTGGAGGGCCATGGGTTTCCCACTCTTGGTCTGCACTAACCTGTAGTAATACACACATATAAATCTGTCACCTGGAGCCAATTACAACCTCTCGCCCTAACCTACCTCACAGTATTGTTGTAAATTAAAAATGTGTGAGGGAAGGGATCATGTACAACACCTTCAACAGATAAATGGAATTGATTTTTTAGCTGTAAGCTTCCTTGAGTCCCTATCAGGGAAAAAGGTTGGTAACAAACAACAACAGTGAGAATTATCAGGAATTTACCAGAGAGTAAATCCTATTCAACTCAGTGGGAGTGAGTAAAAATGCTCACAGTGGGAGTGAGTAAAAAAGGCAGTGTAAGGCTGCACAGTCTTTACCCAGTCACCTGGGAGTAAGCCCCATTGAATACTTGAGAGTGCACAATGTAAGGCTCCATCTACACTAAAGGAATAAGCACTCCACACATTTCCTAAGAAATGGCCAGCTGCTGAAGCATTGCAATTAAAGAATCTAAGGTGGATTGGTGACCTTTTCCTTCAGAATTAAGAAGGGCTTCATATGCCAGCTTCACCATTTCCTCCATTGGGTGCAGGCATTTTATTTCCAGCATAAACAGGACTCTGTTTTTGTACCTACACACCCCACCACTTGTAACTGTTCTCTGAGATGGGATGGGGGGGGGACCGGGACATTCTGGGATCAAATCAGAAACTGGGACGAATTCTGTAATTCCGGGATTGTCCCTGGAAAATTGGGACCCTTGGAGGGTATATGTCAATAGGCAGGGAGTTCCAAAGTGCAAGTGCTGCAAGACCAGATCAATTTCTTACAAATGTGGAACAAGTATTACATGGCACATTAAAGGTAAAGGGACCCCTGACCATTAGGTCCAGTTGTGACCGACTCTGGGGTTGCGGCGCTCATCTCGCTTTACTGGCCGAGGGAGCCAGCGTACAGCTTCTGGGTCATGTGGCCAGCATGACTAAGCCGCTTCTGGCGAACCAGAGCAGCACACAGAAACGCCGTTTACCTTCCCGCCGGAGCGGTACCTATTTATCTACTTGCACTTTGAGGTGCTTTCAAACTGCTAGGTTGGCAGGAGCAGGGACTAAACAACAGGAGCTCACCCCGTTGCGGGGATTCAAACCGCCGACCTTCTGATCGGCAAGTCCTAGGCTCTGTGGTTTAACCCACAGCGCCACCCGCGTTAGATAGTGCCAGTTCCATAGGTCGAAGTGGCTGCGTTGGCACATGTGGGGGCAAGGCGATCCTGCAAGTAAACTGGTCCCAAGTTGTTAAGGGCTTTATATACTGAGAGTAAGACCTTGAAGCAGCACAGGTCTCTGAGCAGAGGCGTTCTATCCTGAAAGGGTCTCAGATAAATGGAACATATCCTGTCTAGACTGATACTAACACCTACAGACAACTCTCTTTCCTGTCTCTTGCTAGTGCAACAAATAGGTCATTCTACACCATATACGTGGAGCCTTCTAGAATATTCTGTGCTGAATGTGGTTCTGCAGCCATCACCCCCTACACGTTAATTGGATCCCGTACAGAGTCTCAGTGGTGTCAGGTCCCCCCCCCCCAGCCTGTTGAAATTGGCCCTTGTCAGCAGCCTTGAACTCCCCATGACCTCCATCACAGAAGCTTCGCTCTGTCTACACAATTACTGTGCAAAACTCATGACGGGTTTGGATTTTATTCAACACGTCGGCCAATGCAGCGGGACTGCCCCAAGAGCTTAAACCTCGAATATCTGGGAGCTGTTAAGAACAGAACAAAATATTCTGGTAAAGGAGGGAAATGTGGATTCTGCATCAGTTACACTGAAACCTTAGCAATCTAGGGAAAGTTCGCACAATAGCGTTTCTGTACAATCATGTTCAATAACACGAAAAAATAGTGAATGCTAATAGGTGCTCTATGTGAGGGAAGGAGGACAATTGTTAAGGATCTTCTTTCTGAGGAGAGAAAAGGGGGAAATCCTCAGAGCACATTTTTGTATAACAATGCCAAGATACTTTACAGCACAATCGCTAGACATGCCTGCTCAGGAAAAAGCGCCGCTGATTTCAATAGGACTCACTCCCAGCTAAGCGTGTATAAGATTTCATTCTTATTATGCTTTGCTTTCAAAAATAGCAGCTATTCTTCTTTCCATAATTTTGCTCTGACATTGTAAAAGCAATCTTTTTAAAAGTCTTTTTACCGCAAATACTCTCTTCAGAATCAAGGGAATTGTTAGCAGGAGCTAAGCCAGGAAGAGTTGCAAAGTAATGAACTCTGAATTTTTCCAGCTGCTCTGCCCCATGCTCTGTCTTGGAGTCTTATTAAACTGCTGATGCTTTTAGGCAGCTGCTCAAGAGGCTGCAACTGTTTTTTGGGATGGGGATGCCAAGGTACATGCCTAGATGTTCTGCAGCAAGTCTCCACCACCCTGGCAGCTTTTGTCCAGGAGACAGATATTCATGCATGTTCATTCATACATGTATGTTCATATGTACATCACACTGAATTGCCCCAACATCCCTGCTGCCTTTCTACCTGAACAATGGCTATTCTCCTCCAGAAAGGTGCTGGTCTCCTTGGTCTGCTGCCTAACTCACTTGTTACCTTGACGCTCCATCAGTAGACCAGTGAGACTTGCTGATGTTCACAGGATATTTCTATTTGTTTACTATGTTTGCTGTGAAAGTTCCTGGCATTTTGTGTAGCTGATACTTGTACAAAACGTTTGTATATAGCAATACGAATGAGGATGCTCTGCTTGGCTGTTAATTCTGCTTTAAAGAATGTAGAAATGATGATGATGATGATGATGATGATGAATTATTTATTATTTATATGCTGCCCATCTGGGCAGCTTCCCACAAAAGATTAAAAATACATTAAAACATCAGTCTTTAAAAACTTCCCTAAACAGGGCTGCTTTCAGATGTCTTCTAAATGTCAGATAGTTGTTTATTTCCTTGACATTTGATGGGAGGGCGTTCCACAGGGTGGGCACCACCACCGAGAAGGCCCTCTGCCTGATTCCCTGTAACCTTGCTTCTCGCAGTGAGGGAACCGCCAGAAGACCCTTGGAGCTGGACCTCAGTGTCCGGGTTGAATGATGGGGGTGGAGACACTTCTTCAGTATTCTGTTGGTTATTTGTTGTTGATTTCTCCCATGCCTTTGCCTAGCTGCAAATGTTTCCCTTAGCTTATTTAATTTGCCTATGATTGTATTTTGTGCTTTGACATGAAAATTGCAGTTTAATTTTCCTTTGCCGATTCTGGGGTCTGTCCAACTTAGGAGACATGTCTTGTCTTCTATTGATACTGCCTTAATGTCTGTGTGGCCGCCTTTACTTTTGAGCTTGAACCTTCATCTGGTTTTATGAGGCCTCAGCATTCCTTGGGAAACAGAGTTCCTTAATTTAGCGTGCAAAGGTCTGATCTGTGGTATTATTTGGTTATTTGCTGTTTATTTCCGTATTTGGTATTTTGCGTATTTGCGGTTTATTTCAGATGCTTTAAAGCTATGTTGTTTTGCTTAAATATAAGCAGCATATAAATTGTCCCAGCAAATAGATATTCAAGTTGCATGATGTGAGAAACTAGTTGGACACTGAGAAGTGGGAGGAACCAGCTGGGGGACCCCCAAGGAAGAAGGCTCAGGGCCTGGGGAGGGACAGCAATGAGTGGTCAGAGGGAGAAGAGGGGGCAGACTCAGGGGGAGGTGTCAGAAGCTGAAGAAGTAACAGGGTTTAGTGAGCTGGGAGCGTCTGTGGCAGGGAGAAGTCCAGAAGGCAGAAGCAGAAGCAGGAGAGGAGGGAGGCCAAGAGGCAGAGATGAGTCAGATGAGGCATGGGTGTCTTCCCCTCCTGCTTCAACAACCTCTCCTCCTCCCTGGTTTCCAAGGACCAGGAGAGGGATGAAGTGGGAGGAGGAAAAGCAGTTGTGTGGCGAGTCCCCCCCCCCCAGTGGAAATAGTGACACATGACACAATTACTAAGGTTAATGGGCTAAACAAGGCCACAAATTTATTGGTTACAGGTGATGAGCGGTATTGGCTTAGGCATTGGTCCTAACCGACTATATCCGACTTCAGCCTGTCCGCTTGAAGTCCAGGAAAGGTTAACCAAAAGTAGGGGGAGTCCTGCTGATGCACATCAACTAGGAACTCCCCTGGGGTCACCGTTAGGGGGCGTGCCTTAGGCCCTCACCTCATAGAATCATAGAATCATAGAGTTGGAAGAGACCACAAGGGCCATCGAGTCCAACCCCCTGCCAAGCAGGAAACACCATCAGAGCACTCCTGACATATGGTTGTCAAGCCTCTGCTTAAAGACCTCCAAAGTAGGAGACTCCACCACACTCCTTGGCAGAAAATTCCACTGTCAAACAGCTCTTACTGTCAGGAAGTTCTTCCTAATGTTTAGGTGGAATCTTCTTTCTTGTAGTTTGAATCCATTGCTCCGTGTCCGCTTCTCTGGAGCAGCAGAAAACAACCTTTCTCCCTCCTCTATGTGACATCCTTTTATATATTTGAACATGGCTATCATATCACCCCTTAACCTCCTCTTCTCCAGGCTAAACATGCCCAGCTCCCTTAGCCGTTCCTCATAAGGCATCGTTTCCAGGCCTTTGACCATTTTGGTTGCCCTCCTCTGGACACATTCTAGTTTGTCAGTGTCCTTCTTGAACTATGGTGCCCAGAACTGGACACAGTACTCCAGGTGAGGTCTGACCAGAGCAGAATACAGTGGCACTATTACTTCCCTTGATCTAGATGCTATACTCCTATTGATGCAGCCCAGAATTGCATTGGCTTTTTTAGCTGCCGCGTCACACTGTTGACTCATGTCAAGTTTGTGGTCAACCAAGACTCCTAGATCCTTTTCACATGTACTACTCTCAAGCCAGGTGTCACCCATCTTGTATTTGTGCCTCTCATTTTTTTTTGCCCAAGTGCAATACTTTACATTTCTCCCTGTTAAAATTCATCTTGTTTGTTTTTGCCCAGTTCTCTAATCTGTCAAGGTTACCTCCCCAGGCTTCAGACAGGGCCACGCCCCCAGAATCCTTTATCGGACTACCCTTCAATATGCGGGGTAGGTGATGGCGCTACCTCCCCTCTTCCATCTACAGAACTGTACCAGTGCCTAACCACCAACACCAAGAAAGTTGTGACGATTTGCTACGAGGTAGGCGAAAACCAAGTGGCTGGTGCCAATTTGCCAAGTGGAAAAATTCCTACCAGACCCCTCAACGGAGTCCATAGCAAGGTCAAGGAACAAAAACCTTATAGGGCGGGAGGGTGGGGAAAGCAGGAACAGCTGGTAGTCGGCAAAGAGGGAGATCCCCAGCCTCGTCCTGCTTTAAATAAGGCAGGCCACACCCCCAGAACCAGCCGATTGGCTGGCCAGGAGGTGACGCAGCTGGGAACCCCCCCAATCATGCGGGGGCTGGGTTCCAACCGCCACGGCGTGATGGGGCCATGAAGCCCGTAACCCCACCTCCTCCGAAGGGCGGAAGTGGCTATGTAGTCTCAGATTGCTTGGGAAAGACCTGAGCTGTGAGCTGCTGCCCTCCCCCCACCATTCCTATGAGTCCAGCCAGTCCATGACACTGGTCTTATTTTTCTGAGGCTGTGTTTTGATGTGTTCAGACTCTTCTATCCCAGAACGACAAAGAGCATAGGGTAGAAAGAGAGAGAGAGAAAAGGAAGGAGTGAGGTTTCTTAACAGATTATGATGATTCCTAGTTGCTAAAGTGAAATGAATAATCCTTTAGACTCAAGATGGGTTTAAGAATGAAAGACAAAATACTCCTCCTCCTGTTTGGCTGTCAGGATCTGGGCGGTGTGATAAATGGCTTAAGATGTCTGAGGCAGGGTAAATTGCCCTAAAAATACCCTCTTAGTATGCTTCTTTGGATGTTAAAAAAATAATAAATGATGGCGGGAAAGTGGAGTTTGTCCTAAATCTCCTAGAAATGGCTTCTAAAAATGCATCTTCATTCTGCTGTCCAGAAAGAGGGAAGGGAAAGAGATTAACAGATATTTTCTAGTGGGAGCCTCAGGTCATCAAAACTTCTTGATTAGTCACTGTGGGGAAGGGAGGAGTGAGGTTTTGTTGTCCATATAATGGGTTAACATTTCTGGAAGGAATTTTATGTTATTTTAACTTTAAATTTACAAGGGACAAAAGATGGCAAAGATTTACAGTCAATGAGGCAGCAGTCAATGGAAGTATTGTAGCTTGCTTGAACATGCCCAACTCTACCCTTCCCCGGAACAGACTGCAATCCTTATTGCAAAAGCTGGATTGTGGGGCTATTCCATAACACCTTTCTAGAAGTGTTTTCTCCACCTGAAGAGCTGCTCACCACATAAACACCACAGATGCCCTGTCCCAAGAATCCCGGGAACTGTAGTTTACCCACCACAGAGCTACAATTCCCAGCACCCTTAGCAAACTACAGCTCCCAGGATTATTTGAGGAAAGTTTTAGTATATGGTGGGTTCGCAGCTGAAGAGCATAGCTGAAAGTGAGGCACTTCCAAGTGTCCAGTTGATTAACCACTCCTCTAGATTTGTTTGCAGGTAGGTAGACTATTAGGGACGCTGGTGGCGCTGTGGGTAAAAGCCTCAGCACCTAGGGCTTGCTGATCGAAAGATCGGCGGTTCGAATCCCCGTGGCGGGGTGCGCTCCCGTTGCTCAGTCCCAGCGCCTGCCAACCTAGCAGTTCGAAAGCACCCCCGGGTGCAAGTAGATAAATAGGGACCGCTTACTGGCGGGAAGGTAAACGGCGTTCCGGGTGCTGCGCTGGCTCGCCAGATGCATCTTGTCACGCTGGCCACGTGACCCGGAAGTGTCTCCGGACAGCGCTGGCTCCCGGCCTATAGAGTGAGATGGGCGCACAACCCTAGAGCCTGTCAAGACTGGCCCGTACGGGCAGGGGTACCTTTACCTTTACCTTTAGGTAGACTATTTAATTCATCCTGACTTGTTTGTGGGGAGGCTAGATGACACTTCCTCAAAGCAAGCATTACTTCACACTTTCCAATGCACTTCCCCATCACTTTTCTTGCCGATCTTTAGAGGAAGCGGGTTTGTTACGTGAGACCTCCCCAGTAAGTCACAGGAAGGATGTGGAGTTAACTCTTTATTAGAGAAAAAACAGGATCTGCACAGGAGTGTCAGGTGTAATGAGCACAGCAACTCTTCTTTGATAAGTCTTGCCCCTATGAAGCAGTTGTGGAGACTGAAGTTCCTCACAGCTATCGAAGTCTCCTTCTCTTCAGCTCCCCCCCCCCCCGCAATAAGAGACTGCGCCTGCGTGGCTGTCTTTGCTCCTCTCACTTCATGCCTCTTCTGGCGCTCATGGCAGTTAAGATTTGGCTGCTAAGTTCAGTTCCCTTCTGGGTGCGTATCTTGTTCGTTGCCTCAGCTAGGAACAGAGGAAGCTGCCTTAGGCTGAGACAGGCCGTTGGTCCAACTAGCTCAGTACTGTCCACACTGACTGGCAGCAGCTCTCAGGGTTTCAGACTAGGGAGCTTTTCCCGGTCTTACCTGGAGATGGGAGCTTCTGCATGTGAGGCACACTGCTGAGCTATGGCCCTGCCCCAGTAGCAAAATGTCCTGGGCCAGCCCTATCTCAACAAAGTCAAGATAAAGGGACCCCTGACCATTAGGTCCAGTCGTGGCCGACTCTGGGGTTGCGGCGCTCATCTCGCTTTATTGGCCGAGGGAGCCGGCGTACAGCTTCCGGGTCATGTGGCCAGCATGACTAAGCCGCTTCTGGCGAACCAGAGCAGCACACGGAAACACCGTTTACCTTCCCGCCGGAGCGGTACCTATTTATCTACTTGCACTTTGACGTGCTTTCGAACTGCTAGGTTGGCAGGAGCAGGGACCGAGCAACAGGAGCTCACCCCGTTGCGGGTATTCAAACCACTGACCTTCTGATCGGCAAGTCCTAGGCTCTGTGGTTTAACCCACAGCGCCACCCATGTCCCTATCTCAACAAACCTTGCCATAAAAAAACTGGGCAGATACGTGTCCTCTAAAAAAACCCCCAGCAAAAATGTTCAAAAATGGGTCAAAGGAGCGCAGGAAGAAATCCACTTTCCCGCTTTCCCAGCCCTCCTTCCAAAACGGTTATTTCTGAGCAGTGACAAAACACAACCTCTTTTGTCAGCTGCTTGCGTTCCTGGCTGACAGTCCTCTGGGGTTCCATTGTGCCGCCTCCTCAGGCTGTTGTTGGAGCAGCTCCTGGGAGCCAATCTCCATTCCTATGCAAGGTGCCATCCTGTCAATCACCAGCTTTCATTTCTCAAACTCCTGGACAATAGGAAACAGCGGGAGGACAAAAAGCTGTTGGGGAGGGAGGAGGAGAAGGGGGGCGGAAGCCGAGCGCTGGAAGGAAGCAGCTGCAATTGCTGTTGAAAACCAACCTCCGTCCTTACGGCCCTTTCAGCTTCGATTTCTTCAACGGACCAACAACTCTCCCCCTCACTTCCAAAACTCCAGCCGCCTCATCACTTCGCCACCTTTGGTTCTGGTGTTGCTAATCTCCCTGGTGTCCCAAACTGGAAACGGGCATCTCCTGTGCAACGGGTCAACGGCAGACCGTAACTTGCAAATAAAACTTTCTGGAAAGTAGCTTTCCAAGGACTGGCAAGGCAAGCCAGAGAATAATACGTATAAAAAGTCATGGGGTAGCAAATTTAGAGCAACGGAGGCTCTAAATCCAGCTCAATTTCCTCCTAGCCTAAGGAGTGTGCAAGCAGGAAATTAAACAAGCCTGGTTAGGTCCAGGAGGGGGGAATGAGGGACCTTCAACTTGTGCAAATGAAAGGCTGGGTTTTTGCATCTTTCAGAGAAGGCAGCTCTGCAGTGCCTGCCAGAGGTGGCAAAGTTTAATACTGTACTGTATGGCACTGTGGGGCAGCCTTCGCTTGCCCACTGGTCACTGGCTCCAATGGGGGATTCCTTTCCAACCTAAAGTATCTTATCCCCCACCCCCAGTGCAATCCAATACATGGCTACAGGAAGGTAAGACCCACTGAATTCAAGGCGGGGGGCTTACTCCCAGGTAAGTGGATAGAAGAGTGCAGGCCCCTTTTTTTCCTTTTTTCCGTACATGAAGCAGCATCTCCCCCCCCCCCAGCTGTCAACTTTTCCCATTTCTTGTGAGGAATCCTATTCGGAATAAGGGAATTTCCCTTAATAAACGGAAAACCTCCCACCCGTGGCTTCTGTAAAGACACACCTTTTTGCTCAGGATTTGCTTGCCCTCTAAGATCACACCTTTTTTTTATTTAAGTCCCCATTAAGATGTTTTATGGTATGCCTTTATACTTCTGTTTTACTGGCTTTATGCATTTTAAAAAGGACACTATTTATAGTTTTCATGTTGTACACAGGGCTTTTTTTTCTTCACCAGCTGGAGCTCCAGGTGGGCTCCATTGCCATTCAAAGAGAACAAGGGAGAAGTTCATGGTGAGCTCCAGACCTCTTTTTCTATAAAAAATGGCACTGGTTGTACACCAGTTTAAAAAAAATAAAATTTTAAGCGGCTTAAGGTAAAGGGACCCCTACCATTAGGTCCAGTCGTGGCTGACTGGGGTTGTGGCGCTCATCTCGCTTTATTGGCCGAGGGAGCCAGCATACATATGTGGCTAGCATGACTAAGCCGCTTCTGGCGAACCAGAGCAGTGCATAGAAACGCCGTTTACCTTCCTGCCGGAGTGGTACCTATTTATCTACTTGCACTTTGACGTGCTTTCGAACTGCTAGGTTGGCAGGAGCAGGGACTGAGCAACGGCAGCTCACCCCGTCGCGGGGATTTGAACCACCGACCGTGGTTTAACCCACAGCCTTAAATAAGAAACACTGTGTGTTTGGTTTGTCTTCTTTTCCTAATATTTTAAAAACAAGGTGGTCTCAGCATCTTGTGAAACAGGCTTTGCAGGAGAAATGCTTCCCACATCTACTGTTTATATAGTGCCACCAAGCAGTGCTAGATGTTGATTGACAGAAAACACCCAGATCTTGCTGGAGAACTGAGTAGGGAAGTTGTGGCCTTCCAGATATTGCTGAATTTCATCTCCCATCAGCCCCAGCCAGCAAGGCCAGTGGTCAGGGATGATGGGAGCTGTAGTCTATCATCACCATCCAGAGGGCCACAGGTTCTGTTATGGACTGGTTGGACCACATGGAATGGTGGGAGGAACCTGCTGGGGAGCCTTAGAGAGATGATTACAGACTTGTTTCAGTATTATCAAGTGTTTGAGAAATTTAAATTAGATTAAAAAAGGGGCTTTTCCAGCGAAATCTCCAGATTGGAATCCGAGGTATTAAATTCAAAATGCAAAACTCTCTCCAAGGCATACAGACCTCTCCTTGACTGGGAGTGGTAACAAGATTTTGGATCTGTCATAACATTGTCCCAATGGGAAAATCTCTGGAGGAACAATTGGAAATTTACTACCTGTTATGCCATCAGGGAGAATTTCCTTAAAATGGAACACCGATGGTACCTAGCTCCTCAGAAACTAGCCAAAAAAAGATGTTAAGAATCTCCTTTAACTTCAAACCAGAGGCATACTTATTGGGTATTATTGATACAGACTTTTCTAATAAATATAAGGATATTTTTCTCTATGCAATGGTGGCAGTGAGGGTTCTTATAGCCACAATGTGGAAAAGTGAAAAAGTTCCCTCAAGACAAGAGTGGGTCCAAAAAATGATTGACTATGTTGAATTAGCCTATCCAAAAAATTAAAGAACAAACCAAGGAAAGAATATATTTCAAAATGGGAAGCATTTAAAATATACTTGAAAATTAATAATACTGACTTAAAATCCGTAGCGGCATTTGAATAATACCAGCAATATCGTTCACTAGTTATATAACATATTCTGAAGTGATTTGAGATAATGGCAATAACATGTATTGACAGCAAAGAATGGTAATTTGATTTATGGAGTAGATGGGACGTCGGACTTAAAAGGAAGAGACCATTACAGCTTATGGATTATGAAATTTATATTAATTATTTATGTAAAGTGTGACTGATGATATTCTTATTATGATGTAATTTGTCTTTTGTTGTTATGTGTTGAGCAAATAAAATAAAGAATTATTAAAAAAAGGAATGAGGTTTCTTTCTTTTTATTAAGAGGCCTTGCTTGTGTGAGGGATATAAAAAGAGCACGTTCACCAGCTTTCTCAGAACAATGGCTCCAGATGGAAGATGTAATTGATTTTGAAGAGCATGAACATCTGTAGAGCATGTGTCCCACTATCCCAATGGGTCGCTGATTTGGAAAAGAAAACCCCCTTCTCCTTGTGTGGATGGTGTGCAGAAACCAATGAAGCAGTCAGTCACTTCCTTACAGTAAGGACAATCCTGTATTTGCATGCACAGAGTAGGTGCTTTCTTACTCTCCAAAGCCTGGCTCGACAGTCGGTAGGTATGTTCAAGAACACTAAAAGGCATTTCAAGCGGGTGAAATAAGCGGAGGGGACAGCTTCTGTGCAGAAGCAACAAGCCAGCAATTTTTCACCGTAAAGCACTGTAAATTGTTTTTGAGAGCATCAGCATGGGACTTTTAAGAATGCTTAAAGAAACCGAGACGGTCGCAAACCATGCTGAACCCAAGACAGCAGTTTTGCAAGAAAAGGCCACAGTTCATTCAAGTGAAGTGGCTTTTCTCGGGATTAACTGATGACCGATATCAAGATGAACTACCAAGGGATCAGCAGAACCTCATTTAAATTGGCTAAGTGAAATCAATCGCACCCTGCTCTTAGAATTCATTAACTAACTACAAATGCAACCTGCAGCAAAATGTTGCAGTGTGGAGTGCTCCCTGTTTGGGATGCCAGATGCACCTCCGCCTCACTGAGTGCATCTATTTTGCTTCTACGCAGTCTTCCCTGCCACTCAATTTATTAGTTTGCATGATACATCTCCATGCCCAGTGCCTTTATGGGCACAGAAGCAAAGGCACTCAGAACCTGGAAATAGAGGGGACGGTCATCATTCTTCACTTCTTCATTTGGACGATTCAGTGATGCATTGTCTATTACTTATCATTTTTCCATTGGAGGAGTTGGCCAGAGGACTGCAGCCAAGAGTGGAAGTCATGAACTACAGAGCCTCCCATTCAACCTTTTCCAGCTATGACTGCATGATCTCGGACAAGCTGCGATTTCTCATTCACAGCCCTCCAAGCCTCTGAAATACAGTGGTACCTCGGGTTAAGAATTTAATTCATTCTGGAGGTCCGTTCTTAACCTGAAACTGTTCTTAACCTGAGGTACCACTTTAGCTAATGGGGCCTCCCACTGCCGCAGCGCAGCCACCGCATGATTTCTGTTCTCATCCTGAAGTTCTTAACCAGAGGTACTATTTCTGGGTTAGCGGAGTCTGTAACCTATGGTTACCAGATTTTTTTCAATGAATCCAGAGACTTTTTTTTTAAAAGCTGAGTCAGTAGTGAGGATGGTGAGGCAAAAGACCCTGGGCCCAAGCACATATGCATATTGCATAAAGGTGCAAAGCCCTTCTTTTGCACCCTGTGAAACATAAATGCCCAGAGTTTTAAAAAAACTGGGCAACGCCCGCCCACGACTCCCAAGCCCCCCCCCCAACAGTCAAAACAAAGGAGGAAGGGGGCAGGAGATGGGGGGGGGGCTCGGAAGTCACAGTTGCCCAGTTTTTTAAAACCTCTGCAGATTTTTGTTTCCCAGGGTAAGAAGGGCTTTGCACCTTGCCCGGAAGAGAAACCACCTGCCTTGCACCTCTCCTGGGCAATGGCGTGCTGCCCGCCTGTGACTCCCAAGCCTTCCTTTATCTCCTGCCCCCTTCCCCCTTTGTTTTGACAGATCGGGGGAGGCTCAAGAGTCACAGGCAGGCAGCCGTTGCCCAGGAGGCTATGCAATATAATAGTTATGCAACACCTGAGCTGTAAGATCTCCACAGCACTGTTCTCTATCTCTACTTTTGTAGCAAGATCTAGCTCTGCTCATGGCCTTCTCTCTTCAAGCCTCACCACCCTCAGTGTTGCGCCCAAGACACATCATATGGGGACTTCCGGCGAGGAAAGATGGTGGGTGCCACGGCAGTGAGCAGCTCCTGAAGCCAGCCAGAGCCAACTGCGCTACCAGGCTGGCTCCGGGCTGCTGAGGCTGCCACTGCCACGTTTCCCGGGGACAGATTTGTAAATCTGGGGACATTCCGGGGACGGAATTTGTCCAGGGACAGATTTGCAAATCCGGGGAACCAGAAACCTACTATAACCTGAAGCGTCTGTAACCTGAGGTACCACTGTATGGGAAAAGGATTGACCTACCTTACAGGGTGGCTGTTAAAATGTTGCTTCACATAATAAGTGAAGCACTTTGGATGACACAGTATTACTAGCCACCAGAGACTACATTATTTGTTTATAAGCACATACCTAAAATTACTATACAAAAATAGAAATGGAGGGGCCCTGCCTGCAGACTTCTAATTCAATAGACATGATTTTAAAAAAGAAAGAATGGGGAGGGAACAGGAAGATAAGCAAATTCAGATACTAATTCTTGCTAGGTGGGAAGGTCCCAGAGGGAGCTGATACTGGAAGTTCCCGGTGGCAGTTTGTGGCAGCTGAGCCAATGGAAGGAGCCTTGCTGTTTCACTTCGCCCTCTAGTGCTGCCAGGTAAAAATGCTCCAATGAAGACAGTTCTGGGAGAGAAGCCAACAGCTCTTTAATAGGAGGCTTCAGATCAGAATCTCTTAATTATAATTCCCCTTGCCAAATTATTCCTGTTTTTGTATTTATTGCAACAATATACTTATCAGGGGCACAATCTAGTGAAAATTCCATTGATTTCAATTCAGTGCATACTTACTGTAGATGTGCTTAAACCACGGGCTGAAATGGGCCTTGAGTTTTAAAGTGTGTGTGTGTGTGTGTGTGTGTGTGTGTGTGTGTGTGTGTGTGTAATCTCCAGCATCTGGATAAAGTCCAACACCTGCAATTCCTGTTCTCTTTATCAAGCATTTATATTTGATGAATCAGCTTATTTATTGCCTTTCACTACAGCCTTGATATCTATTGCGTCAATTTGACATATGCTTTTGTTTCCAATGTCCCAAAAATATTCATGGAAAACTATACTTTCAAAGCTAGACTGATTTTTACCCTTTTGACTGTGTGTTCTTGCTCTGACCACAAACTGCTATAAATGTTTTGGTTTTGCGATTTTTAAAAGAAAACTAGTTTGATTCAGTACTGGTCATTTGCTCTGTATTTAATGATCTTATAATGCTTTAATTATCTTATTACACACCACCAATTTTTTTTTTTAAATTCAGTTGGTGTCTTATAAATAAAACACATTTTTAAAAAATGCTTCTGGAAAGACATCCTCCTGTCCTTGGTACAATGTCACATATTAAAGGAGACAGTAAAATATCCAGCGGAACTAACACTGAGGGCCTATCCAAAGCTGTTACTTTTATTGTGCCATTAGCAACTTTTTAAAATGTAGTCCTCAACTGGTGGAGGAAGTGGTCCTGATTTTCACTGGGACCCCAGCACATAGGGGGAAGAAACCCTTTGTGCCCCAAACAAGATTCAGGTGAAAACTGCCTCGGCACAACAACTCATGTTAGGAAAGAAACTCCCATTGTTGCCACATTGAACAGAAAGATTGGTACTTGTGGTGCTCTATTAGTGGAAACTAAAGGGAAGAGTGAAGCATATAAAACTCCCTATTACAATGTACAGAGGGCTAGCTATTCTGAAATTAGTAGTTCTGGGAATATCTGTGGCAGATACAGTACTGATTTATAAAACACTTCCACTGTTTAATATAATTAAAAAATATAAAGATTTGATTTAGTTCACATGAGAATGTGAGAACAAAATAATTAATGTCATGTTTACTGTGGATGCATTAATTTGAGGGAGAGGGACTTTGATAATACAATCTGTAAATGAAGGCCTTATCAAGATTAACTGAGCCATTTAAGTGTCATGCACAAAATCTCTAAATCTATGGAGCTTAACCATACGATAAATGCTACTCTTCTGCTTTTAGACATGGAAACTGTGTTACGAAGAAGGGAGCCTTGTGACACTTCTTAATGATTCCAAAGTAATCTTCATCCTCTGATTCTATTCTCAGTCTAATGTGGACTGGAACTGTCCCATATCATGTGTTCTTCATTTGGACTTCATGAAACTGATCGCCTACATCTCTAAGAGGCAGAAGTCCTTTCTTCTAGTTAAAAGTTTCCTTGCAGATGAAGATAACATCCACACAATTACTTAAGAACATTTATTTATAACATGATATAAAAGAAATGAGATATGAACATTTTTATTTGAACAATAGTAAGTGGCTTCTTATACTTACATTGGTTGTGCTCATTGTATAATATATACACAATGAACATAATTACATTTGTACACAAACTTAACTGGGAACTGAATACCTGCTTATTGCTGTACATACCCTATTCCAAAAGAGGAAGAGCCCAGTACCTCAAGATTCCTAACCCTTCATTTTTGTTTAAAGTAAGAGAGAGAGAGAGAGAGAGAGAGAGAAGTAAACACTAACATTCATGTCTATGTTGAGGACAGTATGGGAGAAACTGACATTGCAACTTGACCGAGAAATAATTACAGATCAGAAATAGAACACATCTTAACTCGGCAATAATAATAATAATAATAAATGGCACATTTTAAATAGGGCATAAAACATTTACAAATCAAAAGGTGAAAACAATACATGATTCATTTTTAGAAGCATAACTGAGGTTTAAGTGGTGATCTGTAAAAGCGACCCATGAAAAAGGCTAAAAAGGAAGCAAACTTAATTAAATTCAATTTTTTAAAATAAAAAAACCTTACACCAGGGAAAAACCACTTGCGAAGGTTCCGATTGTAGGCCGCACATTTGAAAAAGAAGCCTTAATGATGTGGATGGAAGTCATAGTAGCAGCAGGCTGGTGTCAGAAGAACTATCTCCAAACTGTTGAGGGTACCGTGGGAGGCATTTAAAGCTCTCTTGGAATAAACATTTTCCATGAAGTGATAAAAAATGATGCTCTGTGGCCAAAAGCATCAGAACTATGAATTTCATAGATTTAATAAAATTGACTGTACAGTATCTTCTTTCCGTAGGTCCGTTTTGTTAGCCGTGAATCGTTTCAGCAGAAGCTGGAAGAGCTGGAAAAAAAAGCTGAGTGAGGTTTATTGCAAACAAGCCACTGAAAGAGAAGAATGTGGGGTTTTCTTTTTGAACCTGGACAGAGATAATGGGGACCACCTTCTGTAAAATGTGATTATCCATAATCTGAAGTAATCCTAATGGAAGAGCAACCCTGTAGCTGGATCAGATCAAAGCCCCATCTAGCTCAGTCATCTTCTTCCTTGATGGTCTGCCATTGACAGAATTATCCTCCATGAATCTCTAATTTTCTTTAAAAGTTAGGCTCTGTCCCGAATCAACTGCCTATCAGTTTTCACTGGGTTTTAGCACCCGCAAAATATTATCTGGGGTGTGTGTCAATCAACACACAGGCACTGATTTTGACAGCACATGGGGGGGGGGCTTGAGGGCACAGGAGAGAAAGAGTTTGATGCTAACCACACAGACATGATTCCTGGACATTATTTTCTAAGAGGTGGTAGGAAGCCTTGTGTTTGGGTCAGAAAGGTGCCATTTCTTGTATCCTAAGAACAAAGGCATAAAACTCAAGACTGGTGGCTCTGTGGCAGAGGACATGCTTTTCAGAGATCCCAAGTTCTACCCCCATCATCTCCACTTTGAGAGACGAGGTGGCAGATGGTGGGAGAGACCCTGGAGAGAAAGCCACTGCCAGGCAGAACAGACCGTACTGAGCCTGACACACAAATACTTTGTATTGGCAAAAGGCAGCTTCCAGCGTTATCCCCAAGGTTAGTATTTGGACGTTCCAAATTATTTACCAACACTGGTGTTTTAGATGCCTGCCGTAACACTGCAGCAGTGCTTACGAACCTCTGCCAGTGCATGCTTATGCTATCTCTGGCCTGGCCACAGAAACATCTAAGATGTTTGCTTTATGTCAAAGTTTTATTTTGATTTTTTTTTAATTTAGAAGCAAAACTATAGTGCATGCTGTTATAATACATTTTGGCAGTCTACATTTCCTAAATCAAACCTGCTGCTGTTGAGTTTCCTCTTGAAGTCTGTGCTGGCATCTCAAACGAAGAAATAGTATCCTCCTGCTCATGAATGCTGGTTTCTTCACTCTCTTCTGTGCTGCTTTCAGGTTTGTGGTTTGCAACTGGGGCCTCGTTCTTCAGGCTGGGGGCGAACAATCTAAGTTTAGAGTTTCCTCTAACTTCTAATTGGGTTAACTGATATTGTACACCACTTCAATAAAAGCCTAAAATACAAAAATACTAGTTGTGGTGTATATAGGATTATGAGATCACGTAACCCAATCTCGGAATCTATGCTTTTCTAGAAGAGTGGGGGGAAACATCAGTACTGCTTTCTACTTCACACACACATAGCATTTTTAAAATAAGACCTAAGAAATCAGATTATTTATCCTGAGTGCCTGATGGGTGTCCTTCAGAAGAGCATTCCACAATTTGGGTATGGCCACTACGAGGGCTATGTCTTCCTGAAGACAGCAAACTTATTTCTGCAGTGAAGACACCTAGAGGAGCTTCTGCAGATGATCTTAAAGCACGGTCAGATTCACGGGACTAGGCAACCCCTAAACCAAATCAACTTGCTAGTCACACCTTCTGAATAGTGAGTGACTATACTGTTTCTGGTTTTGGGTCATTAAAGACTTGGACAGGGATCCAAAAGACTGCAGGCTCACCAAGGTTCTCACGCTTTCCTTTCCTGACTCAGCCCTTTGTATCCCCTCCTCCTACCCCAAAATAATTTCCGAAGGTCAGGGCTCTCGTGGAAAGGCTTGCAATGTGTCAAGAGCGGCTGCCTCCTAGGTATACACCAAAGTGCTTTGCAAGTAGGCACGGGCTTCTTTCGATCCCAGCCTTGTAGTTTTCCAACTGGAAGTGGAATGAATTTGGAATAAATTTTGACACCTTTATCATGTTAAAAGGCAAAGGTAAAGGGACCCCTGACCATTAGGTCCAGTCGTGACCGACTCTGGGGTTGCGGCGCTCATCGCGTTTTATTGGCCGAGGGAGCCGGCATACAGCTTCCAGGTCATGTGGCCAGCATGACTAAGCCGCTTCTGGCGAACCCGAGCAGCGCACGGAAACATGTGCAGGAGTAGGGACCGAGCAACGGGCGCTCACTCCATCGGGGGGATTTGAACCGCCAACCTTCTGATCAGCAAGTCCTAGGCTCTGTGGTTTAACCCACAGTGCCAACCGTGTCCCACTTTATCATGCTAACGTTTTCAAAATGGGAAAATCTATTTCAAAGCCTTTGGAAGACAGGAACTTTTACATTAGCTTTCACATGCTAGGTAAAAGGCCAACACAGCTGGTTTTTAATGGCTGTGAGACTACTTTAATTCCTTTATTTAAAAGTTCGGCAGTGATCCAGAAACAAACTGGACAATTTTACATTTTAAAAAAAATGCTCTTGAAACCTGTATTATGTAATAGCTTCAACGAATTAGCACTCGGTACTTTATTTTCAGGTCCCAGAAATAACTACCTGAAGTGGTAAAGCAAGGGCTGATGTGGAGGGGGTAACTGTTAGTTTGTCAATCCCCTCCTATGAAGTGAAAAGAAATAGAATGCAGGGGTAAAGTCTCCCCCTAAATTTGCAGATATGGAATCACTGCAATGACTTCTGGTTTTACTGCAAAGCCCCACACAGCTGCTGTTACTAGTAAGTTAGATTTGCTTTACCTGAAGTCAGCATCTTGTGTCTCTTCTACTTTTTTTAGCTTTTCAGAAGTCTCATAGGGAGTCCCCTCCTTTGGCTCTAAGACATCTGGTGACAGCTGACCTTCATTTTTTGGTAACTGAGGGTAAAAAATAAAAGTGAATAATAAATGTTAGCTATTTGAAGTACCTAAGTTGAAGAGGTGTGTAGATAGAAGAGTTTTATTTTCTGTTTTTAATTTCAGTTACTCAATCTCCTGTATTTAGGTTGGTGCACTTTTTAAAGCTGTCTCTAATGAACAAGCAGAATTAAGTTTGGGACAACCAGGAGGCACCAAGGAAAGAAAAACGGGGAGGTAAAGTTTCAAAGGTACACACGCTAAAAACACTTTTGTTCAGGAGCATTTAAGAAGCACATCATTGTGTTCTCTGTGTCATGAGCAGAGAACACAGAGATGTGCTTTCTAAGTGCCTCTAAGGAAGAAATATATTTTGAAATATGTTTGGCCAACAATATCTTTTATTTTTGTGTACCCTTGAGATTTCACATCCCTCTTTCTCCCAGTTAATTGTAGACTATCTGAACTCTGCATTGTTTACCCAACATTTGCTCAGTGATTTGTAGTAACCCAAACTATAATTTCAGTTTGAAAGCATGCTCTGCAAAAGAGAAAGAAGACTAGAAAAGTGGTAAAAATGTAGATAAGAGCTCCAGGCTAACTAATTAAGCAAGTTCTAGAGGTGCCTTTGTGGGGAAGGTTTTGGTTCTATATTTTCTGACCCCAGTTCCTTATTTTCTCATTGTATGCCAATAAATTTCTGTAATCAGGAAAAAGCAGTACCTGTGTAATAAAACCAGCATGATGTTCATTTGGATGATCATTATTCTTATCCTCTGGACGATCATTATCTTTAATCCAAGGGGAGTCTTCTGCACAATTTTGATGGCTCTGGTCTGCATCACTTCCTCTAATGGCATACTCTAATTCCTTGGTAATGCATACAAAATCATCCTTCCTTTGGTTCTGCAGAGAATATTAGATTTATTGTGAACAAACAAGGCAACTAACTGGCAGTACAATGATAAAGACACTGGTTAGTTAGCAAACAAAACAACAGGGCCCCTCTGGACATCATTTTTAAAGCACATTCCTAAGATTTGTGCTCATGAGGCTGTCTGGGTGCCTTCAATCCTGTTTGTGCCTTCAAAGGTTTTGGAGTGGTCAAACTCCTTCGCTTGCACTCAGTGCATATTCTGTAACTTCCTGCTGAGATACTGTAACTTTTTATACCAAAAATGTTCTGGTTATTTTTGTCCCACTTCTGTTGTGCTCTAACCCTTCCAGACAGCAGTAATGTGGTAGCATGTCGTGGCATCGCCAAACAAATCTACCATTAAAGCACCATTATTGTGTCAAAAACATATTGCAGAATATGCCCGCAATATAACGTCAGTCTGGAGAGGCCCACGGATTGTTAACTTCCTTGTAGAAAACATCAGATGTCAAAGAGAACAACAACTACCAGACTTTTAGAAGAAATCTGAAGGCAGCCCTGTTTAGGGAAGCTTATAATGTTTAATGTATCACAGTATTTTAATATTCTTTTGGAAGCCGCCCAGAGTGGGGCGGGGTATAAATAATAAATTATTATTATTATTATTGGGCGAGGGTGGTATAAATGGGCGGGGGTATAAATAAATTATTATTATTAATTATTATTATTATTATTATTATTATTATTATTATTATTATTATTATTATTATTATCTTACATGATACTCCTCCTGTACACGACACATAGGTACCAATATAATGGGTGGTGACTAAACACCTGCAGCACAGGACCTTGCAATTGCCTGTACCTTTCCTGTGCACCAAACGTGTCCACACGGACTAACTGCTCAAAACACTTTTTTAAAACCAAAGAGTAGACCTCTCTATCTTTTAGTGATGCTACTGTCCATTCCAAAAAGCAGGGAGGAAGCTGCTAATCTTCTTGGGGAGAAAGATTGCTCTAAGACCATGAGGAGTCTCCAATATCCCTCACTCCTCTGGGATTAGTGGGGCTTAATATAAACACAAATAGTTTGGCATTACACTATCTGTTTCCATTCCAGGCCAACATTTTCCTTACCCTCACAACAGGAACAAAAGCTCCACCTGACTGGACAAAAGAACTTCCTTCACAATATCTGTTTCCACATCCTTATCCAGATTTTGGAGGCAGCACAGAAGTCAGTCCTCAGCCATAAACTGAGGCTCTAAGAGCTTCTGTCTGTCAAGGAGAGGGTTGTGGGGGGATGAACGTGTGGCATACCTGAGACAACTTAAAAGGATTCTCTCTGACAAGGGATGGGCTTTGTGATGGGGACAGATCTGAGACACCAATAATATTCAGTCCTTTCTTCTTCTCTCTTAGACAAGCCTGCTGATGTCTCTTTATTCTTTCCATCTGCTCTTCCACTGTCATCCGGGGACGAGCACTTTCTGCCAAGCATAGCTGCTCTACTGCACTTCTTGGCCTCTCCTTGAAAGGAAAGAAATGTATGGGGGGAAAAAAGCACTTCTAAAAAAGGAAGCAATGTTTGAGGGACACCTTTACTCTGCTGTTGCAATGGGATATACCATGCTATTCCCAATACACAGAAACTGGCATGATTTGAAGCAACAAGGTTAACTACACAGAATGTGAATCTAGAATTTTTAATCCATGTCAAAGATTTCCATCCACAGAATGCATTGCACTGTGATAAATTCCATAAAATACCACTGCCTCTATTCAAAGAGCATCATGTAAAAAACTCACCAACAGCCTTATGGAACTAGAACTGATTACAATAATGCTGAACAAGCTCTCATCTCTGATTCACAGAATGAGGTTGTACTGATGGAGTGAAAGCACTCTATTTTGTAAGGCAAGTTGGTTTTTGTCTACTGCCTATCAATAATGCTGCAGATAAATGTGACTGGGGAGAGGAGGCAGGGAAGAGATAGGTGCTGTGCTATTTAAAGACTATCTCTTCATATTTCATCATGAATCAGCTGCACTTTTTCAGTAAGGCATTCATATCCCTATGTATTTGGCCAAGGATCCGGGGGGGGGGGGTGAGAGGGTGGTGTTCTCATATATACAATATGCAGAAGCCCACTGGTCATTATGGAAAACATACACTTGACGGATGGTGACAATCCGACAAGTCAATCTTTTTCTCTACTATATGAATTTTTTCTCTGTCTTCCCATCACAGTCCTTCTGAATATTGTGCCAAGCAGGAGCATTGCCATGATGATCTTATACTACATGTTGGGCAGTGGTGGCGTCTGCTGGCGTAAGAGTAGCCACACAGTTGCACTGGTGCAATACCCTGAGTTGATGTGCAATGCAGATGGAGAGCTGGAGGCAGCAAGGGATACAATTCAAAAGTAGTAAATACCGTTCTTAGATCTATCTTCTTAGTTTTCCTTAAAGTCACATAGGAAGCTATTGTTGAAGATTCAGGTGTTGGTGACTTTGTTCTGGGAGGCACAACTCCAATGGGAAAATGAGAGCCTATAAAACAAGAGGGGTATTGTAAAGACCTTAACACAAACTCTAGATGCAGTTAATGTGAAACATGTTTTATCATGCAGTTATCATATTTCAGCACCTGTCTAACAACAAGTCTGCTCATAATAAGGATTTTAAAATACATTACATTGAAATCTAATGATTATAGATAAAAGCTAGGTCTGAAGAAGTAATGATTCTAGAATGATGGACCCCAAGTGCTGGTACTTCTCTTTTAAGATCCATGTACAAGTACACAATCTTTGATGCCAAGGAGCCTTAGACCCTGATCATTCCACTCCTGTGTTGCCCACAATTTCTGCACTCCTATTCTGCCAATAGTGCTTTATGAGGTGTAAGAAGAGAGACAGATGGTGGTGGATTCACTACAGCAGTTGCTGAAAGTGGGGCACTCACTGGATTAAGCAAGAGAAACCCCAGGACTATGCAACCAGAATAGGCTTGGGGGGGGGGGGGTGAGATGGATTAACAATAAGAGCTTAACTTTTCTGCCATGCGTTTGGACAATAAGTTGCTGAGAGTTCAGTTATATTTACTGCTTACTTTGAGAATATCTGTGTTGTATGGGTTGGCTTGTTTTTTTTAAAAAAACATTTGTTATTAATGTTTGGTTTTGAATTACCATTGTTACAAGCTGTTTTGGGAATTCCTATTAAAAAGACACACACACACCAGTGACTAACGAAACAGAATATTTATAATGTTATTAACAAAACGTTTTGACTTCCACCTTCAAGGGCTGCTGACACAGATGATGTGTTCAGTCATCAAAGCTTTATAATTGCAATCTTAGAAACAGTATCTTTTTTTACTGGTGCTTCCTTTGAGCCCAGGGCTTCCTGTCTGCTGATTATCTTGCCCTTTAAGAGTTTTTTTGGTGGCTATCACTTCGGCACAGCGAGTTTCTGAGCTGGGGGCCTTGTATTCTGATCCCTGACTTATGTGTTTCACCTGGACAAAGTGCGGTTCATGCCTATGGTATGTTCTACTTCTAATAGGTCTCAAGAGGTGGTGTTGCTCTCTTTTTGTCCCAATCCTTCCTGCTCCCAAGAACATCACTGCCATTTGTAGTGGGGAAATTCGACCATCTCAGTAAGAACACAGTAGGAGAGCTTTGAATGTCTGGCGTTCTTTGAGATTTTATTTGCTACACGCAACTGAGTTTAGAAAGTTGGTAAGGCAATACTAAAATCTCAATTTTAGTGGAGATCTAACAACCAAGAAATCATCATTTTTGGGGGTATCTATTAGCAACTCATACATAAATTAATCTTACAGCAACCCTAAAAAAGAAACTTGTGTGAACAAGAAAAGCAGACACTGCCCTCATAAAAAACCCCACTACATAAGAAAAACTTTTTATGTGCCACAAAACTGGGAAACACAAAAGAACAAATTCAGTTTCTACGATATACATGATTTGGGTTTTGCAACGTTATATTTAGAGGTATGGAAACCCAATCCTAAAACAGAAAAAAGAAAAGAACACTTTGCACCTATATTTTGTGAAGAAGGAGCAGGGTATGTGCAAAGGGGGGGGGGTCTATCAATTTTCTTCAGTTTCTCTGTACTACTTTTAACTGGCTCAAGACTCCATTACAGAACAGTAAAACACAAACAAATCCTCACAGTGCAAATATCAACAGCCCATAATATTCTTTGTATAAAACAATATTTATATTGTGTATTCCTTGTCACAGCATGTAGGCAGGATTCTGGAGCGTGGCCACTTTCTGCCAGCTTTCATCTAAGGAACTTAAAATACAATCCTAATCCTTTTATACAGGTACAGCCACATAAATGACAATTAAAATCAATGCAGCATGCCCAGATCTCCCTCCTTGTTCTCAAAGCAGTGCAGGTGGTTGACAATTCAACACTGGATCCTTAAAAATGGGTTTCATCCTGCTTTAACTGTTTGCTTTGAACACTTTGGTCTGATGAAATGTATTACTCCAGCAGGAAATGGTACACTGCCAGTAGGATTCTTTATTTAAAACTAGCAGCATCATAGCCAGAGCTGCTCAGGAATTCCAAGAAACCATATATTTTTTTTGGTAAGGTTCAGATTGCTATCTTGATTCCAAATGGCATCCAATTGTATCCAAACAAATGAAAACTTGCTCCTTGATCACAGGGACCATCATGCAAGATTTTGTGAAGGTATCTTAAGAGGTGTCCAAATGCAGAGAGAAGAGACAAACAACTTTCCAAAATACATAGTAGAGGATTTTATTACTGGCTCTCCTGCAAGATGTTTTCCCCTCCACTTTTGGAAAGACAGATGTGGTAAAACTTTCTATGCATACTGATGGAAAGAAATATTGCACCATAGTTTTAAAAAGCCTCATTGCTTTGTGCCTTGCATCTCCCAGGCCTGCTGCATGGTAGTTTTGACAGCTCCAATGAAATGTATGTGACTAAACTGCTGATCACTAGTTGTGCGATGAATGCGATTAGCAGAATAAACACACAGGTTAACATTCCCTACCTAAGCCCCTAAAGCTCTCAGACTGAGTTAATAGGATTTACTCTGAGACTTTAGCTCACCACTTCCTCTGCTGTAAGCAGATGCAAGGACAATTGTCTTATTAAAGCATCCATTTTGGTTTATTAGATTGCTGAAAGAAGCTGCACACATCTGCCTTATCTGACCATATTTCTCTAGTACAGGAGCAGACAGAAGTCTGACACTAGCAATATGAACAAAATGGGTCCAGTATTTCCAAAGGGACTGTTAGAAAATGTGGCTGCTTCAGAATATAAACCATTGTAGGTAAAGTGATGCTTCTTATTAGAACCCCTTCCTGTCTTAAGTTGAAATAACAGTCCAGTTCCTTGTTCTGAGAATGGTCTATCTAGGCCTACAGAACCCCCAGATAAATGCCCAATTGCTTATTTAAATAATCTCCAAGGAGGTGAAATGACAGCATCCAAGGCTGTTTCTTCTATTACTGCACATTTATAGACAAAACTTTCTTCCAGTCCAGTCTACACTTCTTTTGCTTGAAGTTTACCACCTCACTGCTTCTTCTACAGACTTCAAAGTAGCCAGCTTATAGGCACTTCATCTGCTTAAATTGAATTTAGTGTAAGATGGAAAAGAGGGGAAACTGGAATCAAAGAACTGTAAGAGTACCCTGCCCAAACTGAAAGGCAGTGATAAAGCCAACTGGATATATTAATAAATTGGACTCAGGCCTGATGCAAACAAGAAGATATTGAAAAAGTAAGGTAGCCCTTCACCCCCCCCCCAAAAAAAATATTTTTGCATTTTTCACCTCACCATCAAATGCTAACCACCAAGCAATCCAATGGTGTGAAAAATCACTGAGGGGAACTGCTCCACACAAGCACATGTATGATTAGACTGCATATTGTACAAGGATTTGTGATGGCTATTTATATCCTTTCTGATAACTCTTTACAGACCATTCTATACATACATGTATATATGTGTGGGTGGGAGTGTAATATGCACATACATATCTTTGTCGCTGACCAATATGAATAATCTTTTTGTAATTAAAAACTAAGTTCCTGAATTTGCTCCCCATCCCCTTCTCCCTTCCGATCAGTTTCCCTTTCATGTCATGCCTTTTGAATGGAAACCACGGGGGCAAGTACTGTCTCATTACTGTTCACTTTGAACTGGTCTGGGAGCCTCCCTTGCCTTGTGAGCTAAAAATCCTTCAAATAAGTAATAAATAGGCAGCATAGCCTTGTGCAGCAATCTCAACATGCCATTCATGCTATTTACGTGAGTGAACTGAGCTTAAGGGAGTTTCATTCAAAACGGATTGAACAGAACAGATGCTGCAGTGGCTAGAATGCTGCCAAAAAGCATACATTTCTGCTCAGCCATAAAGCCCATGAGGTATTTCATCATATATAAATAAATAATATCCTTATTTGGATTTAATACCCAAAACTAAGTGCTTTGTAAAATCAAGGTGAACAAGCCTTCCACTTGCAGACTTAAGAATCACTAGACCAAAAGTGAAGCAATGTGGCTTAAAAAAAACCCAAACCCACACCAGCCACTACAGGGTAAAGCTTATCATTTGTCTAGGAGACAGAGAAAACTTGAGAATTGCAATATTACGCTTTTCTCTTTTCTTTTTAAGAAGACACTTTTCCCCCTGTCTTTTGACAAATCTTGAAGTTCTGTAGTGCTGCCTTCAAGGATGTTCCAGCAAAATAATGCAGGAAATGGATGAACAAAAGATGGAAAGATTGTTCAAGGGCAATGACTGAAAATGAACAATTGTTTGGAGGAGTGGCATGTGCAGAACATGAGAGATGTGATTAGGCACAGCGTCAATATGGATTTCAAGGTTAATTCTCGGTATTATCTTTTATTTTTCTTCTTCCTGTGACTGGCTGAAAGCCTTCTCTGGTTGTATAATTAAACCTAATTTCACTATGCTAGCTTTTTCCTTATAATAAGAACAGGTTACTCTATTTGTAAAACTATAACCAATTGTGCTGTTTCTTCTGTGTGATGACAGGAGTTCCTTATTCCCCTATCAGGGGAAATAACCAACTGTTTAGCCCAGTGTTTCCCAACCTTTTTTGGGCAAAGGCACACTTGTTTCATGAAAAAAATCTCGAGGCACACCACCATTACAGCCCCGTGACGTCAGCGCGCAGCGTCACGCCGGGAGGGACATGAATTGCTAGCAAATTACATAATCACCTCCTTGAGGGCTGGCTCATCTTCTCCGAAGGCAGAACCCCATTAATTAACAGCACAGACTCACACCATAGCCAAGACGAGGGGGGGAAACCTCAGTCATGCACAGTCATGCACATGTGGGGGCTAAATGAGGACGAAGACCGGGCAGAGAGCAGGGTTCAAATCACCCCACCTGGCCAGGACAATCCCTGGGTGCTCCCTTGGGCCACTCGCCTGACCCACCTCGCAGGGCTGTTGTTGCGAGGATAACACGGGGAGAACCACGCGCGCCCCCGGGAGCTCCTTGGAGGAGAAAGCGGGCGATGAATGCAATGCACGAAATATATGAGAGGCGACCAGGTTTTGCAGGTGAGGGGCCCCCGCCAGCCTCCGCTTCCAACACCCGGCGCAACGACGCCGAAGTTTCCCCCCGGGCTCAGCTCGGGGAGCAGCGCTGCTCCCCCCTGGCTCCCCTTTGCCCTCCCAGCTCTCTCTGCCGCCCACTGGGGACCCCCCTCACCTGCCAAGTCCGGAGCGCCGGTGGAAGTTGCATGCATGCATGCAGGGCGCCGCGTTGCCATTGCATTGCACTGCACTCCATGCAACGCCTGCACGCATGCATTGCCTTGCACGCCCGCCAAGGGGTCTCCCCGCGGTCCAATGCGTCCCCTCCGGCGCGGATGCAGCATTGCAAAAATAAAAAACCCCCGACGCAGCCTTACCTGGGGGGCAGCCTCCGCCGCTCCGCCTCCGCGGGGATCCCCGGGCTCCATCCTGCCGCCCGATCTCCGCGGGGGCGCAGGCAGGCTGCACGGGGTCTGCGCGGAAGAGCCCCTGCCCGCCCGGCCGCCGCCGCTGCGCTCATTCCATGGCCGGGAGAAGAGCGCTTCAAACAAAACGCCCGGCCCGCCAGGCCACGCTGGGAAACGTAGTTTGCGCACCCCGCGCGGGCGCAGCCCAAGGGCAAGGGGACTAGGGATGGAGGGACGGGTGGGCGAGCGAGTGAGTGGCAGCCGCCAAGCCTTGGCCGAGAGCCAGGAAGGGCCTCCCCGGAGGAGGAGGAGGGAGGCGCAGAGCAGGAGGGAGGGAGGGAACCCCAGGGGTCATCTAGTGACGGCGCCCCAATCGAAAATTTGACTTTTAAAAAAAAAAATCTTTCGAATTTTTTAATTTTTCCCGCGGCACACCAGGCAACATCTCGCGGCACACTAGTGTGCCACGGAACAGTGGTTGGGAAACACTGGTTTAGCCTATATATTATTTTACCAACCTTTAGCTGCAGACATTTCCGACTCAGAAACTGGATCTGCCTTTTCTTCCCCATTTGATTCATCAACTTCTGCCACAGTTGTTAGCTCAGGCTCACTTTTATAAAGACGGTAATCTGGACCCTAGAGTCAACCACAGTAAACCATACGTTAGTATCTTCCCATAAGACATGTCAGAACGTAACAGCAACATGGCCACCTGTAGAGTATGGCAATGATGATATTATATTCTGAAATGCCCTCTTCTTTTAAAGGCCCAAGACAACAAAAGATTGCTTACATTTTGTGTAGATTTATTTTTAACTGAACTGAATGGCAAATATATGCCAAGAGGCTGGATAGGCACAACTCATGAGTACAGAACTTGTTTTTGTAGCTATGTGTAACAACACTCAGCTTTTACTGGAAAACCTATTGCTTTTTCTTTCCTTAGAGCATCACATGGAAAATTTGGAGAAAAGTGTTCGCTGCTTATCGCATCATTTCCCCCTGAAGAATGTAAGCATGTTGCGGCAGCTACCTATCGATGATTAAATAATCCTGGACAGTGCCAGGTACTGTCAATAATTTATTTAAAAAAACCTGTTGCACTTGTTTCAAAATATGATTTTTTAAAATAAAAAAAATAAACACCCACCTACCAAAATGGAACATAGCAAAAGCTCAAATCTGGTTTCAGAGCCACAAATATTGCTGGACAAAGTACAAAATGCAACCAGTCTGAGTCAATGGGTACACTGACATTCACATAATATTGATGAAAACAGAAGTGGCAAACATTAACAATGCAGCTGGGAGTAACACAGTTAAGCTGAAAAGAAGCAACGCCACAACATAAAAGTAGCTGGATGTCAAAATAAAATGGCAACTGTGCAGGGTGGTGGGATGACTGATGAAGAACGTGGCAGTTTTGGCCACTTACACAGTGAGCTCCATTTCTTTGGTATCCTTGAACTTGGTGAATCTTCCTCTCTTCTGGCAGATGTACAGGGCCCCTGCTATAACAGAGCAAGGAGCTGCTATCACTGGGCAGAGGGGGGATTATGGGAGGATGCTCTGCAAAGTCATAGGACCGAGGGAGTGGAGGACGAGGTGGGACTACTTCCTCTTCCTAAAGATTGCAGAACAGTCACCTGATTTAGATGTGCTCATCTATCACAACAATTATAACTTCTTTCACATATTTTACAGCAGTTATATTACAGGTTGGAATTAAAGGGACACTGCTGTAATGAGAGGGAGAGATTAAAATAAAAACTCTAGTACATCACCAGTGGACACAACATTTTAGCAATTTGTTCTTGGTCCACCTCTGTTTACTCTGGCCCCCTGGGGGGGCACAGAAGAAAGCATGCAATCTTCACCCACCCCTGAGCAAACAAACTTTCCTCAGGTCAATTTTTCTTGATGGTATCTCCCCCCCCCCCAAATTTCCCTATATTTCATGTGTTGATGCACTCTCACACATTTCAATTTAAAAAGTGTACATTCCCTCATAAAAAATAAAACGTATATTCTAGTTCCTTTAGACATTGCCTCCCACATGTCACTCACAGTGTCCCTTTAAAGCTACCCAATTCCTGAAGTTATTACAGGCTCAGAGACACTGAGCAATATCAACTCCCCAACATTTTGAGCAGGAATTGTGGGTGCTCAGCTCTTGCAGAACTGAGCTTATAGGTGCAAACACACATGTAAAGCATTTCTTGCTATATGAAATGTGTGTGGGGCAGGGTAAAGAATCAAGGTTCACAATTTGCTGGGGGAGGAATCAGGATAAAGGGAAAATAAGAAATGGGAAGAGATATATGAACTTATAAGAGTAAGAAGTCACAAAACATACAAAGAAATTGTCATTTGGGAGTTCAGCCTTTAGAATTAATCCAGTTTTGAAATCTGTTTATTTAAATATACTAAAGATACATAAAATAACTTTAATAAAAAGGACAAGTAGGAGATTTGAATCAGAAAGTGATTACAAAAGTCCCCCCCCCCCAAAAAAAAAATCCTTAGGACATACCTCATTTTTATATTTAGATGAGAAAGCCTTTGTTGCAATGATATCTATTTAAAAAGAAAGAAGAACATTTATTTTTATAATGAGTAATGAATTAAATCCTTGGTAGTGATCAACAGCTTAAATATTTCCTTTTCAATCACTGAAATGAAACTGTATTCAATCAAGAGGGTATATAACAGCTTCTAAGAGGCTGACATGCCAATTTACCTGCCTCTGCAGTGCTGTTTCTTTGCTGTTTATGTTTACTCAAACCTTCCATGACATCCTGAATTCGCCAAAGCTCCTTCTGAATTTGAGCACGCTGTATACCGGCTGACTCAGTCTGCCAGAGAGAAATGTTAAAATTGAGATTGTCTGCCTCCACTTTTTATAAAAAGCATTGACGGATTCATTGTATTTTATCACACACACTTTTTTCGTTCTGGATACAATGCCCTTTTCTTAGATTGAAACAAAAGCCACTTGCAGGCCTCTCCCAAGGCAACAAGCTATCCAAGGCTGTCAACTGCTACCCACATGGGGCATTTGGGGATGTCAGCTTTCATCTACCCCGTGACCTGTTCCTGGAGCTTGGGGGCAGTGCGGGATGTGGAGAACAAAGGCAGTAGAATCCATTCACATTACACATTTTATATTATTTATTTTAACTGCAGTACTGAGGACTCTCTAAGATGTTCTAGAGGCAAAATGAGGGAACATTATGCACATGCTTGCACATTATGTTTCAGCTGTATTTTCCAAAATGTTTCTTTTTATTTTGTAACCAAATTCAGGCAGACGTGCTTGGGTGGAAATGAAGGGAAAACTAGGAGAGACTGAACCTCTGACCCAAATTTTGACTGCACCACATATTTCATTGAGATTTTGTCCTTTCATCCCCACTCACTGCATTCCAACCTCTTATGGGGCAAAAATCTTATTGGATTGGATTGGATTGTCAACTGGCAGAATGACATTAAAATGCTTTGGGAATTTTCCCCACCACATCAATATGCTAGTATCTTTCTTGGGACACAAGAACATACATCTCCAGTAGAAACTCATGTGCATAAGGCCTACGACCATAACAAAACGTACTGTTCTGAAGACTGAAGAAGGAGGTAGGCATATAATATGTTCTACGCCATTATGCATTTCAGGCCCTTTAACAAATGTGGGTGAACCCCTTCATCTTTGCACATCACATCCAGAAGTACATTCTAATAGTATTGCATACATTTTGGTATTATTTCTGGCATGTATGGATATGATACAAAGTTTAGGCATTGGTCGCACCTGAACTTCTCCCAGCCGCTCCAGCTGCTCCTGCATGTGGTTCTTTGTGACCGTTACATCATACTCTAGTTTGTCATATTCCCGCCAAGCTCTCTCAAGCTCCTAAATACAGACACATTAAAAATGTACGCATGTTAGTTTTGCTTCATGGGTAAATCCAAAAAAATATAAATTTGGGAGAATGCATGATGAAGAAAAATAAATGGTTTTACTACATTCAGACGGGTTGGGTTGCCAGAAACTGTGGGTGGGTGGTGCCCTAAAAGTTGAACAGCTGATACACATCTCTGCAACTCTGGATCACTTTCCAAAATAAATGCATTCTGTTGTTCCATTGTAGCAAAAGGAGCCCCCTGCCCCCTATTTCCATGCCCACACAAGGAGTGGTGAATTCAAGACAAATTAATGTTTGCTAGAGTGTAATAAAGAACAAACCTATATCTAGTCATTTTCTTTATTTAAAAAAATGCCTACACGAAGAAGGCCACCTGTTAACACACCACTGAGCTTTACTAGCTGAAGAAAAATTGCATTACTTACTGCGGTAGCTCGAGACACTTCTCGACAAGTGCTAAGGAGTCCATTCTGTAAATCATCCCTCTGCAAGATGACATTTTGTATGGCGGCTGGATTTTCCGCATTCATTTCTATCTCCTGACTGGCTGATAGCAGAGCTTGCTCAAGCGTATACTATGGTAATAAAAAGAATAATTTTAATGTTCCACATCATTGAACTAATTTTCTTTTTACTTCACTTATCAGTGTTCTGATAATAAAGCATGGAAAATAACATCCATTTTGGGTAATAAATATAATTGTCCTACTTTTTCCTTGTGCAGCTGCTGAAGCTTTTCTTCCAGGGCTTGAACCACTTTGTCTTGCTCGCATAATCGGCTAAGCTTAGTCTAGTGTGGAAGTGAAGATGGTAATAATTAGTGCCACTGGTTGTTTTGCGCTTTTTATTTTAAAAATCGCGTACACATTGGGGGAGCCTGGAATATCTAAATGCAGATTACCACAGGCATGACCCTAAATTACACACCAAGCTAGGTTTGAACCACAGTGGAGTGTTCTGTTTTATTTACTATTTATTTATTATTACCCTGAGTCAGTAGGAGCCATTATGCACCTGGTGATCTACCTGTCCCATTCACTAAGTCAGGGAACGTTCCATACACAGCATGGGGAATCTCTGATACATTATCTAATAAGGGGCAGCTCCTGCAGATAGGGAACTGAGTACCCACTACACATGTCCAACTTAGGACAAATAGTAAACCTGCTGTGGTGTTTGCAAAAACCTGGTACAATATCTGATTTATGAAGAGAGGGATGTCTTTTTGGTAAAGCCAAGTGAGTAGGGCTTTGTTTAATACAGACTGTGTGTATTAAAGGTTCAGCTTACTGTACACATTATATGATACTGCTCTTGAATATCTGGGATAGGATGACCTATTCATTGGGGAAAATGCTGCTGAATTTACAAGGGGCCCTGGGAATAACTGAAAGATGACTCATACACTGATTCCCTGTTTGCAGATCAACAAGCCGAAGTCCTACAGTGACTACTTTGTATGCATTTGCAACACAAGCTACTTTGTACAAACAAGAGAGAGTTCATTTTAAGGCTTTGGCCATACAGTCACATCACATTTTGTCTCAGAAAAGCTATTCCTCTTGTACCCTGTTTTTGAAAAAAGGTAAGGCTCAAAAGTTTCTGTTCTCTCAAATGTGGCTGTGGGTAAAGCTACATTTTTTTTGCAGGCTTTCAACCACACATTAGTCAAAGCGCATCTCAACTCTGTTTCAGAAAGTCAGGGAGATGTGACAGACTAATGCCATATTGAGTTTGAACTGTTTTTACATGAGTCAAGCATACCAGTTTGTTTAAAACGCACCAATGCAACATACATAAAGCCAACAGTACTTACATCAATATCTAGGTCTTCTGATCTGTATTTGTACAGAGTACCCCTACATTCATCTTGTGTCAGCTATAATAAGGAAGAACACTCCCATCAAACAAATTCACTAAAATCATGTAAAACAGTGTGCAGTCTAGTTAACATTTAATTAAGCATACATTACTTCATATTGAATGTTAAGCACGTAATATGCCTGAATGCATTTAATCAACACAAACACACACCATGTAAATTTCAGTTCATAATGGAATGCCAAATATGGATTGTCAGAAGGGGAAAGCACATCAGAGCTATTTATTCTTGCTATGAAGGTAAACTATGAAGGTAAAGCTAAGTCTGGAATTCCATTCATTAGTGATCTTCAAAAAAGTCTTTAGGAAAAAATGACAGAAAACAAAAAAGTTTAGATAATAGCCAAAGCAAGCAAGAACCAACAAACAAATGGGGGGGGGGGGAGATAAATCAGTTTCAATTATACCAAGGGTTTGGTATGCAGTTAAGAGGGCAGTGAATAAATTCTCAGTTGAGAATTCTGAACGTTTTCTTTTCTTTTACTTCTTAGTCTCCAAAAAACTCAAGAAGAGTTACATGAGATTTACAAAAAAAGGACATTATCTGTGAAGACAACAGAATGAAACTGCAAATGCACTGTCTTTGACATGCAGGTTTTATTACTTCACTCTCAGCTTTACTGTTAAATAAGACTTTTAACACAACACAAGCAGCTATACACTACATACTCCTTTACACAAACAACTGGGCAGGGGCAACGCACTATTTTGACAAATTTTAAAAGAAATGTGTCAAGGCAAGCAAGATTTACACCAAAGTTACACTGATGAGGGACTACATGGAGGAGAAACAATCAATTCAGATAGCAGAAGATGACAGTTGGGGTTCTACAATGGGCTGGAAAATCATTCAGATGTCTAAGTGCCAGTAAGGACTTTAGATACCTGAGTTTTCCAGTGTGACTCTACTCTATATGGCTCCAATGTTATTGTTTGCACCTCCTTGCTCCCAATATTATAAGGGGCTAAATGGGACCGCAGCTAACACAATAATCACACTGCAGTCATGAAGACAGATTGTTGACATATTAAGTTCTCTTTCCAATTCTAGATTTCAGACTGCCTAGTATAAAGACACAGGTCAAAATATATAGACATACATTTCAGCATATGCATTTTAAAGTGTATTAATGAATGGGGCATTGAGGATATTCTGCACTGGGCCAATCTTCAGAGTGTGGTTAGGATGTTGGGAGCAAGCTGCAGGCTCCTGTGTTCCTACTGCTTCCCTCCTGGCTTCCGTTGTATAACCATGAGGTAGTGGCAGGTTTGCATGTGGCTGATGTGTAAAGGGATTGCCTTGCCAACCAGAGCATATTTGAAGTACATTTTCAAACCCTAGCTTGCTGATTAGGTATGCTGATTAGTGCCAATGTGAACATAATGTTACAGCATTTTTAAAACTGACAAGGAAGGTGGGAGAGGGAAAAGGAAGAAAATGGCAAATCTACATTAAAGCATATTTGCTAACAGTTCACATGTTGACTATCTTCTCTACCTTCACATACATGCACAGGGTTTTTGTGTACAGAGTAAGAATGTAAGCTCTCTCTCTGTTTTTAAGGAAGGGCTACATCTGCAAGCGTGAGGCAAGGGTTTAGCCATACAAGCATTCCAACCACAGAATAGATCCCCAGAGGACTTTTTAAGTGTTTCATTTCAAGGCATAACCTCATGCAAATGCACTGTGTGACGATCTGAGATTATGCACGGTGTGATAAAGCCATATAAGTAACCTTGCTTTGAAATGAACATTTAATGGAATGAATACTGGAAGATGAAAAAGCCACAGCACCTTCGAGTGTCATGAAAATTACAGATTTTAATTTGTTAGTACCTAACAGGGCTTTCTCGTTTTTAAACCCACTTGAAAATGGACTACAGATTCCATGTTGACTGGAGAAAGAATTGAAGAATGGAAATATCTTTTTTCATAATAATAATTAAAAACATGCTCAAACATGGCCAATGTATATCTGGCCAAGCTTACAACAGGAAAAAGATAAGATATATGCATTTGTTTTTAAGAATTACGGCGTGGATGTGTACATTTCTGAAGATCCATCCAATTCTCACTTTGTAGGCAATTCTGAAAACTTTACTATTTGAACAGCTTTAAGTCTAAAACTGCCCCCCCCCCCAGATCATTATCCAGATTTCTTGGAAGATAAGTTGCTTATTTAAAAAGATCTGTACTCTAAAAATCACAAAGGTGTATACACATCTTTTGCTCAGCCTTATCCTTCCAATTATATAAACTCAAATAGAGTTAATTCTACATAGGGATAATTCACAATATATTACCTTAGGGTTTGCATACTCCCTTCTCTTCTCATGAACTCCAATTCACTTTTATTCTGGGTTCACAGAAACCAAGGTATGAAGAATTCAGGTTGACTAGCCACCATGGTTTGAGGCTACATGTGAACCATAGCTAGGATTACTGAAGCCATTCTTTAAATTCAGCTGCCTGTCTAGAGTCACAGGAGGTTGTCATTGGCTTCAGAACTATAGCCTGAAAAATCACTAAGTTGATGGAAGACCACAAAATGCAGCACCAGCTTTCAGTAATTTGCCAACTCTTTTCTGGGAACCCTGTTGTTCCTGTGAAGGTTACAAAGCTTCTT